>NC_045448.1:5319357-5436084 GCF_002776525.5 Piliocolobus tephrosceles | reverse complement strand
TTTCTTTCTTTCTTTCTTTCTTTCTTTCTTTCTTTCTTTCTTTCTTCTCTCCCTCTCTTTCTCTTTCTTTCTTTCCTTCTTTCTCTTGAAATGAACTCTCACTCTGTCACCCAAACTGGATGCAGTGGTACAATCTCAGCTCACTGCAACCTCCACTTCCCAAGTTTAAGTGATTCCCCTGCCTCAGCCTCCCAAGTAGCTGGGACTACAGGAACACACCACCCTGTCCAGCTAATTTTTGTATTTTTAGTGGAGATGGGGTTTCTCCATTTTGGTCAGGCTGGTCTCCAACTCCTGACCTCAAGTGATCTTCCTCCTTGGCCTCTTAAAGTGCTGGGATTACAGGCATGAGTCCCCATGCCTCAGCTGAATGGGAACTAATTTCTTTATTCTGCATCACCCCCAATTATCATCGTTATGGCCACTACCACCATATAGAATTAATCTTTGGGAGCATGACACTGGACTGCATAGCAGGAAGGATGTGCATACTTCTGCTCCATGGGAAGGCCCAAGGCCCATCAGTTTCCAGGAGCGAGTGGCACTAGCATCACTACAAGTGTGGGGGAATCTCTCCTCCGTAGTCCAGGGCTGATGGTTGAAGGGTCTCTTTCAGATGTGGTTCACAGAGCTTTAGGATGGGGACAAGAGGAGACCCTTGTACCCCAGGGATCTACCTGGGCACCTTTTGATGCTTCTTGGCTGAGTGGGATCCTAACTACAGACAGACAGTAACCCTGGTCTAAGAAGGTGCATGGCTAGAGGCTGATGAGGGCGTGAGGAGGGAGGTGAGTCACTGAGGCCAGCAGGCAGGACTGAGCAGGGGGAGGGTCTAGAGAGGAAACAGAACAAGAGGATAGTGAGTGTTGCTATGGCTGTGACCAAGAGCAGCAGCAGGGGCTCCAGCTCTGTCTCCACGTCACAGTGGCTCATTGCATGGCTTCGACTTGACTAGGCCATGGTTCCCAGATGTTTGGTCAAACACCACACTAAATGTGGCTGGGAAGGCATTTTTCAGATGCAATTAACATTTAAATCAGTGGACTCTGGGTAAAGCAGATGAGCCTCCCACCAGTTGAAGGCATTGAAAGGAAAAGAGACTGAGGTCCCTGGAGAAGAGGGGACTCTGCCTTCAGGTGCCCTTGATGACATCAGCTCTTCCCTGGGTCTCCAGGCTGCCCTGTACTTTTCAGACTGGCTGACCCCAGTCATGTGAGCCAATGCCTTTAAAAATAAGTTCCCCTACTGCATCTGTCTCTATTATCCCACTGGTTCTGTTTCTCTAAGAATCCTAAGTGATGCTGGAGTTCCTGCACAGAGAGAGGCCCTTGATTCTGTAAGCCTCTGCCCACAAGTGTCCTCAGAGGAGTGGGTGGAGCACGTGGAGCGGGTCTGGGTCCACACAGGGACCTTTTCAGGGCAGAGCTCACTGCCCAGCTGCGTCACAGTGAGGACACAGCCACCTGCAGTGGGTTATGTGGGCAGCTGGTCAGGGAAAGGCTCGGGGCTGGCTCCATCGATCGGAGTCTGCAAAGCCAAGCACTTTTCAGGATGACATCCTCTTCCGAAACTAATTCTCTCTGAAGTTATTTCCACTGCTGTTTTCCTTTTTTTGAGCTGTTTAAAGGAATGGGGAGGATACTTCTCAAAATTTTTTACAGAAGGGATTTTTTTAATGACATCTCTTTTTTTGGGGTGGGCGGTGAGATGGAAAAAGGACTTGAAACTTTATTTTTTTGGAGTTCCTTAAAACTTACCCATCAGGTGTAATAGCTTTTTGTCTCACTCCATAACAGAGATGCTCCAAGAAATACAAATTTCTTCTTGCTTTTCCATAATTCAAGGTAATTTTTTTTGAGTTTCCATTTAACTAAGCTGGCATAAACTTAATCTCAGATATTTAGGATCCTTTTTCTCCCTATGGCTGGACTAGAAGTCTATGGACAAATATTGTAAGACATTGGGGGAAGATGTATCCAGTCCTGAAGTCACTCAAGCTGACAAGTCATGTCTGCTGAGACCGTCATGATTACATTCAGTCCTGCTGTCAGCCACCCGAGATTGCCTCTGTGTTTTCCCTTATGCTCCCAGGGATGCATAAGAGAGAGGGATGGTCACTCTCTCCCATACCAGTTGCCACACAAGTGGGATCTTCCTGCCTCTCTGTGCAACACCAAAGCACAAATATCTTGTCAGTGCTATCCGAAGCCCCATCTCCTGCGATCCAATTTCCAGTTAATCCTTGTCCTGACTTTGGTGCATCCGTGGGGTTTCTGCTAGAAATTGGGGCACAGGATCCTCCATCATCCATAACTCCACTCCCACCTTTTCTCTTCCCTTTCTAAACCTTAGAGAATCTTCCTAACAGTGGGGATGTGGCATGATCAGGAGAAAAGAGAAAGCCACTCTTGTCACACCCCGTTTCCTGAACATTTTGCCTCCTATGTCCCATGTTTCTCCAAGGCATTAGGACCTCAGAACTCAAAGCCAGGAGGGGCCTGGTAGGCTGTGTCCTTTTTCGGACCCTGATATCTCTCTTCTAGGAGGCTAGGAGTGGGGCATTTTATCCACCAAATAGTATGAAAAGCAGGGGTGGGAATAGTGACTATAAAATACAGTGACCCTCATAGCTGCAGCAAACCACCATGGCACATGTATCCCTATGTAACAAACCTGCACATTCTGCACATGTATCCAAGAACTTAAAGTAAAATAAAATAAAATAAAACATGGCAACCAGAAAAAAATAAATCTCTGAGAGTATTTTGAATGGCTCCTTCCACCACACAGATGTGAGAAACCCACATTCCAATGGTGATCGGGGTCCTCATGTTTTGAGACTTCTCTTTTTTGGATTGTGTACAACTGATTGATATGACCTGACAGTTTTATTCTGTGCTTGGAGGAGCCACTTCTTAACTCCCTCTCATTTTCCCTGCCTTCTGCCCTTACTTCTCTGGGTCTAGCACAATGCTTGATCATAGTGCAAGTGCACAGAATTATTAGTTAAATTAAAGTGAATGAACGATTTTAGATTTATTTAAAACTCATAAAACACCACCATCAACAAAAATCGTGTCCCTTGAAGCATCTCCTGTGTATGTCTCTTTGTTTGGGTTTACTGATACAAAGCATAGACTTCAATTGTTCTGACACATTACCACGGGCATCTGCCTTATAAAGATGCTGGCGAACAGATGCTAGTGAGCCTCCCACAAATGGTCGTCTGCAAGTAGTGTGTATAAATCAGGCTGCTCAGTCTGGAATCAGTTCAGTACATGCATAGTACACTATTGAAGATTTGCTGATTAAATCACCCAAGCTGAAAACAGTTACAGTAATTCCAGACTCCAATTGGATTCCAATGTCAAGGCAAATCATTTGTGAGCACTGAGCTCATTTAAGCCTGGGAAGTAAACATCACAGGAGAGCTGTTTGCTTTCCATACCACTTTATTGCTCAACCCCTGCATTCATCATTGTGTCTAGCAAATAGCACATCAAAATGCCATTAAATAATGTTGTTGAATAGGTTTTCTTCTTCTGCACAATTGACTGTAATATGGCCTAATAGATTGTGTTAATACTTCAAGGAAAATTTATAGTCTCTGAAGAATGGTCTGCAAATCCCTTTTTCTTTTTCTGTTATTTCAGAAGAGATGGTTGCTTTAGAGGGATATAAAATATTATTTTTAAATGTGGAAACAAATGAAAGTTGAAGCCTGACTAGGTAGCTCACTGTAAACCTGAAAGATGATTGCGGTGATGATGAGGTCTCTAGAGAGACCACTTACTTCATGGGAAAAACAATGGGTTTAGTATCAAGGAAATTGAGCTCCCATCTTGCCTCTCCTTCCAGGCACCTTCGGCGTGTTGGACAATCCAGTTAACTAATATTTCTGGGTTTTCCATAAGTATAACATGAGAAGTTTGCTCTCTAGTTTCTATGACTTTATGAACAAGACATGCTAGCTTTGTGGCATTTTTCATATTTATATGTTCACTGGCTCCTAAATCAAATAATATCATTTGAGATACTGTTGAAAGGCATTGGGTCCTTAGGTTTTGTGGAGATATTAGGAAGGTTTTGCAATCATAGTTGGGTTTACTTTCTTGAATTGTCTTCTGCTAGCAGCATAACCCTGGGCAAGTTCCTTAATTTCTTTGGCTCAGTTTCTCAACCTGTCAAGTGGTGGTAATGCTAGCGAATTCAAAATGTTGTCATAAGAGTCAGAGATAACATACGCAAACCACCTAACAGTCTTTGGCATTTGGTAGGTTTTTTATAAATGTTGGAACATTTTATTTTTCACAATTAAATCAAATTGCAGTAAAAGAGACAGAAGGGACATTATCAAAGTCACCAAAGTTTTTATAACTAAGGAACTGTCAAAAGGAAGAGAGCATCTCAGAAAAGCTTTCTCATGGTTTTGCTTGAGCCTGATTCTTCTAGCAGGTGTATATTTTGGGAATCATTAATGATGAGGATGGACAGAATCTATTACTGGCATCAGTTACAAGAAAAGATCACATATTTGAGTTTCTTGGACTATCAACTTCACATATTCATTTCTAAAATTAATAGATCTTATTTTTAGAGCAGCTTTAAGTTTATAGAACTTATAGAAAAATGGAATAGGTAGTACAGAGAGTTCCCATATCCTTCTCAAGACACGGTTTCTCCTTGCATTGGTGTGGCACATTTGTTGCAATTGATAAACCAATATCGACACATTATTCTTAATGTAACACAGTTTCTGATAGGATTCACTCTGTGTTGTACAGTACTTTCTGTGGGTTTTGACAAATACAAAATGTCATGTATGCACCATTACAATATGATACAATAGTTTCACTGTACTAAAATTCCCTTATGCTCTACCTTCTCATCACTCCTGGGTATTTACCCAAATGAGTTGAATTATTTTGTTCATACAAAAACCTGTGCATGAATGTTTATAGGAGCTTTGTTTATAATTGCCCCGAATTGAAAACAACCATGATGCCCTCCAATAGGTGAATTGATAGACAAACTGTGGTACATCCACACCATGGAATAGTATTCAGTGATAAAAGTAAATGAACTAGCAAACCACCAACAGACACGGGAAACCTTAAGTGCATTGCACTAAGCGACAGAAACTAGTCTGAAAAGGCTACCCACCGTCTGATTCCAACTATATGATGTTCTGGAAGAGACTAGAGACACCCAAAAGATGTGTGGTTACTGGGGAGTAAGGGAGACGGAGGGATGAAGAGGTGGAGCGCAGGTTTGTGGGGCAGTAAGTCATCTCAATGGTACTATAACGGTGGACATTATCTATTTGTCAAAATCCATGGAATGTAATACAAAAAGAGTTAACCCTCATGTAAACTACAGATTTCAGTTCTTACAGGAATACTTTGTTCTAGTGTGCCTCACTTTATTGTGCATTGCAGATACTATATATTTTTTTTCTTTTTACAAATTGGAGGTTTGTGGCAACACTGTTTTGAGCAAATCTATTCTCACCAGTTTTCTAAAAGCATGGACTTACTTCTTGTCTCTGTGTCACATTTTGGTAATTCTTGCAATATTTCAAGCTTTTTTATTAGTATCATGTCTGTCATATCATATCTGTGATCAATGATCTTTGATGTTGTTATTATTATTGTTTTGGGGCACAACAAACTGTGCCTGTATCATTCAGCAAATGTAACTGATACATCTGTACATTGTGACTGGTCCACTTACAGGCTGCTCCCCCTTTCCCTCCCTTCCCTTGGGCCTCTCTATTTGTTGAAACACAACGATATTAAAATCAGGCCAATTGTTATTCTATAGTTGCCTCTAGGTCTTCAAGTGAAAGGAAGAGTTGCATGTGTCTCACTTTAAATCAAAAGCTAGAAATGATTAGCTTAGTAAGGAAGGCATGTTGAAAACCAAGAGAGAGCAAAGGCTAGGCCTCTTGTGACAAACGGCCAAGTTTTGAATAAAAAGAAAAAGTTTTTTTTGTTTAGTTTAGTTTTGTTTTTGTTTTTGAGATGGAGTATTGCTATGTTGTCCAGGCGGGCCTCAAATTTCTGGGCTCAAGTGATCCTCCCTCCTCAGCCTCCCAAGTAGCCTGGACTATAGGCATGTGCTTCTGCACCTGGCTGCAAAGGAAAAAAATTCTTAAGGGAAATTAAAAATGCTACTCCAGTGAACACAGGAAAGATAAGAAAGTGAAACAGCCTCATTGCTGACATGAAGCAAGTTCTAGTGGCCTGGACGGAAGATCAAACAAGCCTCAGCCTTCGTATCATAGTTTGGGTGTGTGTCCCTGCCCCAGTCTCATGTTGAAGATGCAGTCTCATGCTGAATATTATAATCCCCGGTATTGGAGGTGGGGCCTGGTAGGAGGTGACTGGATCATGGGAGCAGGTTTCTCATGAATGGTTCAGCACCACCCACTTGGTGCTCTCCTTGTGATAGCAACTTCTTATAAGAGCTGGTTGTTTAAAAGTATATGAAACCTCCCATGCCACGCTCTTGCTTCTGCTCTGTGTGATCAGCCTATTCCCCATTCACCTTCTGCCATAATGATGAACTTCCTGAGGCCTCCCTAGAAGCAGGTGCCAGTGCTATGCTTCCTGTACAGCCTGCAGAGCCATGAGCCAATTAAATCTCTTTTCTTTGTAAATTTCCCATCGTTAGGTATTTCTTTATAGTAATGGCCTAATAAATGTCCCTTAAACCAAAGCCTAATCCAGAGCAAGGCCCTAACTTTCTTCAATTCTATGAAGGCTGAGAGAGGTGAGGAAGCCACAGAAGAAATGTTTGAAGCTAGCAGAGGTTGGTTCATGAGGTTTAAGGAATGAATCTGTTTCCAGGACATAAAAGTACAAGGTGAAACAGCAAGTGCTAATGTAGAAGCTGTGGCAAGTCATCCAGGAGATCTACTTAAGATAATTGGTGAAGGTGGCTACATAAATCACTGATTTTTGGTGTTGAAGAAACAGCGTCCTTTTGGAAGAAGATAACATCTAAGACTTTAGTAGCTAGAGAGGGGAAGTCAATACTGGTTTCAAATCTTCAAATCTTCAAAGCACAGGCTGACTCTCTTGTTAGAGGCTAATGCATCTGGTGACTATAAGTTGTAACTGAGGCTCATTTAACATTCTGAAAACCCTAGGGTTCCTTAAGAATTTTGCTAAATCAACCCTCTTGTCCTCTGGAAATGGAACAAAAGGCCTATATATCAGCACATCTCTTTACAGCATGGTTTAGTGAGTATTATAAGCCCACTGTTGAGACCTGCTGCTCTGAGATATAGATTCCTTTCAAAACTTAACTGCTCATTGGCAGTGCACCTGGTCACTTAAGGTCTACAACGTAGATGTGCAAGGTCCCTGATGTTGTTTTCCTGCCTGCTGACACAACATTTACTCTGTGGCCCAGGTAACAAGACATAATTTTGGCATCGAAGTCTTACTATTTAAGGAGCACATTTTGTAAGGCTATAGCTGCTGTACATAGGGATTCCTCTGATGGACCTGGGCAAAGTCAGTTGAAAACCTTCTGGAAAGGATTCCTCATTCCAATTGCCATTAAAAACATCAGTAATTCATAAGAGTAAGTTAAAATATCCACACTAACAGAAATTTGGAAGAAGTTAATTCTAACCTTTGTGGATGACTTTGAACCCAGATATAAATCCAGTAATTTACAGCCAACTCATCTTGGATGAACCCACCAAGAACATACAACGGGAAAGGACGGTCTTCACCAAACGGTGCTGGGAAAACTGGATCACTATATGCAGGAGAATGAAACCGTATCTCTCACCATATACAAAAATAAAATCAAAATGTATTTAACCCTTACATCTAGGAGCCCAAACTGTGAAACTACTAGAATAAAACTTTGGGGAAATGCTCCAGAACATTGGTCTGGGCAAAGATTTTCTATGTAAGACCTCAAATGTACAGACAACCAAAGCAAAACTAGACAAATGGGATTACATTAAGCTGAAAAACTTTTGCAGAACAAAGAAAATGATAAACAAACAGTATTTCTATCTTTAGGTCTTTGAGGAATTGCCACATTGTCTTCCACAATGGTTGAACTAATTTGCACTCCTACCACCATGCCTGGGTAATGTTTGTGTTTTTAGTAGAGACAGGGTTTCACCATGTTGGCCAAGGCTGGTCTTGAACTCTTGACCTCAAGTGATCTGCCCCCTTTGGTCTCCAAAGTGCTGAGATTACAGGCATGAGTCACCAGTCTTTAAAGCAGAAATAACTGTGTCCTTCTCCTCTGTCCTTGCAACAGGGGGGCTTTTGTTTTCTCCTCTCTCTTCTCCACTACAACTCTTTTCCAGAGAAGAGCTGCTGGCAGTATTTGCACCTCTTGCATTCAGCTACTGTGGTTACTGCCGTTGAGCCCTGTCCCCTACTGTACATGGAAGGCATTGCTCCCGTTTCAGAAACATGGAGCCCTGAAGAATCTGTGCAGGAAGGAGAGTGGGTGGTGTGGATGGTGCATGAACTCTTCTTAGTATTCCCCTAATTATAATAAATGCAACTACCAGTAACTAAGAAAGAGATTTTTGTTATTTTTGTCTGAGAAAGAAATGCTTCCCACCCTATTGTAGCTACCATATAGCTCTGACTCCCTGGGATATATACAGGATTTAAGAAAACTATCATTGAAATAATTGATAATATTTTAGTTCATGTAATTTTTAAATTGTTATTTAACTTTTTAATGTGGTGTCACTTAAATTCGGGGTACCTCTGCAGATTTGTTACATAGGTAAATTTGTGTCATGGGGGTTTGTTGTACAGATTATTTCGTCACCCAGGTATTAAGCCAATTATTGTTAGTTATTTTGTGTGATTCTCTCCCTCCTCCCACCCTCCATCCTCCGACAGGCCCCAGTGTGTGTTGTTTCCCCCCCATGTCTCCATGTGTTCTCATCATTTAGCTCCCCATTATAAGTGAGAACATATGGTGTTTGGTTTTCGGTTCCTGTGTTAGTTTGCTGAGGATAATGGCCTCCAGCTTCATCCACGTCCCTGCAAAGGACATGATCTCCTTCTTTTTAATGGCTGCATACTATTCCATGGTGTGTATGTGCCACACTTTCTTTATCCAGGCTATCATTGATGGGCATTTAGGTTGATTCCATGTCGTTGTCATTGTGAATAGTGCTGTAATGAACATACGCATCCATGTGTCTTCATAATAAAATGATTTCTATTCCTTTGGGTATATACCCAGTAATGGAATTGCTGAGTACAATAGTAGTTCTATCTTTAGGTCTTTGAGGAATTGCCACATTGTCTTCCATAATGGTTGAACTAATTAACACTCCTACCAACAGTATATCAGCATTTGTTTTTCTCCACAACCTTGCCAGCATCTGTTATTTTTTTGACTTTTTGGTAATAGCCATTCTGACTGGTGTAAGATGGCATATCTCACTGTGGTTTTGACTTGCAGGTCTCTAACGATCAGTGATGTTGAGCTTTTTGTCATATGATTGCTGGCCACATATATGTCTTTTTTTGAAAAATGTCTTTTCATGTCCTTTGCTCAGTTTTTAATGAGGTTGTTTGATTTCTTGTAAATTTGTTTAAGTTCTTTATAGATGCTGGATAATAGATTTTTGTTGGATACATGGTTTATAAATATTTTCTCCCGTTCTGTAGGTTGTCTGTTTCTCTGTTGATAGCTTCTTTTGCTGTGCAGAAGCTCTTTAGTTTAATTAGGTCCCATTTGTCAAATTTTTCCTTTGTTGCAATTGCTTTTGGTGTCTTCATCATGAAATCTTTACTCGTGCCTATGTCCTGAATGGTATTGCCTAGATTGTCTTCTAGTTTAGTCATAGTTTTGGGTTTTACATTTAAGTCTTTAATTCATCTTGAATTAGTTTTTGTATATGGTATAAGGAAGGGGTTCGGTTTTTTTGGTTTTTTTTTTTGTTTGTTTGTTTGTTTTTGAGACAGAGACTCCCTCTGTTGCCCGGGGTACATTGCAGTGGCACGATCTTGGCTCACTGCAAGCTCCATGTCCCAGGTTCATGGCATTCTCCTGCCTCAGCCTCCCGAGTAGCTGGGACTACAGGCACTTGCCACCACGCCTGGCTAATTTTTTATATTTTTACTAGAGACAGGGTTTTACCATGTTAGCCAGGATGGTCTCGATCTCCTGGCCTCATGATCCACTGACCTCAGCCTCCCAAAGTGCTGTGATTATAGTCTTGAGCTACCACACCCGGCCTGAAGGGGTTCAGTTTTAATCTGTATATGGGTAGCCAGTTATCTCAGCACCAAAAAAATATAATTTAAATATAAAGAAGAAATATAAATCAGAAAAATGCATTTATACATGCTATTAAATAAGAAATAATAGTGGGAGTAATTTTTTTATTTTTTATTTTACACACACTACTCAAAAGCATATACATATGTGTATTCAAATATGTAATATGAGCTATATGCATATGATTTCTTATATAGTATGAAATACTATGAGAATTAACTGAAGTAAAATTTATAAAGAAAGGAAATCTGTAGAAAGATTTTAGCACAAATATTTAAATAGTATTGCTTCACAAAATTTCAGATCCAGCTATCTATAAAAATTCATATACACATCAAATGTATTATAGACAAAAGAAAGGTAAAGAATTGCTTTTTTTTTTCACAAGACTATAAGGTTCAATGCAATTATGTTAAACATTAAAGGGGAAAATGAGGACCTAAAACATTGCATTTAAAGTAAAAATATATAGTTTCTGAATAAGGGTTTGAGACTCTTCCTAAAAAGCAAAATATGAAGCTTAGTGCACTGATTTTACGATATTTTAAAGGGTATTTAGACATTTCTGCTGTTTTAACTTTATTAGTAGTAGTAGTATTAGTATTTTGAGATGGAGTCTCACTCTGTCGCCCAGGCTGGAGTGCAGTGGCGCCATCTCGGCTCACTGGAAGCTCTGCCTCCCCGGTTCACGCCATTCTCCTGCCTCAGCCCCCGAGTAGCTGGGACTACAGGCGCCTGCCACCATGCCCGGCTAATTTTTTCAATTTTTAGTAGAGACGGGGTTTCACATTTTAGTCAGGATGGTCTCCGTTTCCTGATCTCGTGATCCTCCCACCTCGGCCTCCCAAAGTGCTGGAATTACAGGCATGAGCCACCATGCCTGAGCTGACTTTATTATCTCAATTTATTTTCTCTATTTTGTCATGCCATGTATGCGACTTCCCTGAGACATTGCTATTAGTATCTAATATTGTAACAAGGGCTCTTTGGAGCATCAGGCAGGAAAGAAGGAGATGAAGGAAAGATCCTGTGTGAAGGGTGCAGGGCAGAGGAAGAACTGCAAAGAAGCTCAGTGCTGGTCAGGGCAATGGGAAGAGTTTGGAGGTGGGTAGAGGCACAGGAGGCAAGCAGAGTCTTGCAGGAGCAGTTCGGGGTGGGATTCAATGATAGGGGTTATCGAGGGAGTTTCCACGGTGTGACTTGCCCTGTGTGTAGCCTCACGGCTCCCTGCCCTGAGATTGGCGTTGATGATGCAGAGGTACTTGGTTATGCATCGTGACTGTCTTCCCATAGTATAATTTGGCTTAATCACATTCTTTCCCTAATGGTGTCAGTTTTGCATATGGATGGACATGACTTCCTTTGAGGGATGGAAATCTGTAATTATTGCCAGTAAAATTCAATACATTTTACCTATGCATGCTCTAATTTAATTTCCCCATCTTTAGAGTGAGCATGGTTTTGGAGATAGAGGGACATCCTCCTGATTCCTCTCTGTGTGATTTTGGACTCATCAAAAGTTTAGCTTCCTTGTCAGGAAAACAGGGAGTTGGTGTGGGACATGTGTGCCACACAAAGGAGCCCATGGCCTGTGGGGTCACTGAGACTGGGAGCTCCACGTCCCACTGGAGAACTCAGCCTCTTCTGACTGTGGCCTGACCACTTTCTTCTGTGGACAGAGTTACTCCATTCAATTTGAATAGACACGAATTTTTAATTTTGGCTTTACATTCATGTGAAAAGTATTTTAAACCTGAAAATGTCATGGATATGGATAGTTTCTCTTTCTTAATGGGCATTTTGAGTTCCTGATGTTTCTTGGGTGCAAGATATCTTGAAAGAGGTTCTTTAAATGCATGTGGTGTGGAGCTTGTGCATTTTTGAAACCCAATACACAAGTAATAAGAAATAACTCATATTTCAAATTCCTGTCACAGTGCAAACGTGGCCTTCGTGCTGATGGAGAGTCTGCAAATGAATGATATCTGGGTTCCTAAATACCATGGAACTCACACACTCGTCCTCCCACAGAGAGTAAGATATAGCCCGGCACTGCCCAGGCCAGAAATAGCTTGAGAGTCTAAATTCCTTCATGGCATTTAGAAACAACAGTTGTAGGGAGAAAGGTCTATAGTCATGGCAATATTGCCTAATGATATTTTTTTCTGTGATGGTCATATGATTTTAAAGTTTTTTTTAATTAAATAAGCAATGGAACTTTGAACAGAAAAATATGAAATTAAAACAATAAAAAATACCCACAATCACACTATACTGTGATAACCAAACTGTGAATATTTTGGTTTCATAAGTTTTTAATCTTTTTCCTTATGTATATAAAAATGTTTAAAAACCAAAGAAAATTATATCACAATCGGTATATCAACTTAGTATCAGTCTTACTCATTTAATATGCCAAAGATAACCTACTTATCCTTTGACTACAAGAGTTTTCTAAGTGTCTGTACAATATTACATCAGATGAATGCAATATAATTTATTTTAAATATTTTCTTATTGCATATTTAGATTGTTTCTAATTTTTGAGTATGATCACCAATTCTTTGACCAGTATTCCTATAGCTAAATGCTTATGTTGTGTGTCTGATTATTTCCTTAGTACAAATTTCTAACAGTAGAGTGTCAGTCAAAGGGTATGTACAATGTAAACATTTAGACGTGTATTGTCAAATTATCCTCCACTAAGTTCCTAAAATATGCATCTGTACTGTCTTGGTGTAACTACTCAAGTCCTGTACCCTTGAAAACAGAGATTATTATTTTTATTTCAGAATATCTTTATCAGTTTAAAAGACAAACTATGCTATCCTCTTGTTGTTAATAAAGGTGCATTTCTTTGATTACTTACCCTTTTACAGAAGAGTAAATGAAGATTCAGTAAGTTTGACTGACTTATGCATGGGTGCATAGATAACACATGCAGAAAGCAATCACTTCAGTTTTCCATATTTGAGTTCCTCTCTGGTCCAGTACAGTGCGAGACACTAGAAATTCAAAACCACAGATAATGGCCTCCCGGGCCTGTAGGTTGTCCTTGTTAGGAGGCAGGGGCGAGGCCCAATCAGTGCCCACATTGATGTCATAGCCCCAGGTGAGTGTGGGAGGGGAAGTTGTAGAAATATTTTCCAGCCAAAGAAATCAGTGAAGTAAAGATAGGCAGGAGGCAGGCAAAAAGGAGGCAGAACCGACAGGTTGCGGGGGCAGGAGGGGCCATGGAGGAGGAGTCAGGCTTGGCAACATAGGTGTAGGTGGCACCTGTCATAGGCACAGGCGTGGAGATCTGAGGGCTTAGATGGGAGAAGACCGTGCGCTGCCAATGTCAGTTGTGTGGAAGCAAACCTGGGCTACATCTAAGAGTCCTGAGATCAGGGGAGGAGGAGTGGGGAGGAGACAACAGAGGTCCTGGGTGGGAAGCAGAAATACTTCCTGAGTCAAAGAAACAGTCCCAAGCCTCCAGACCTGCCAGGGCTCAAGCAGGCAGCTCCAGATGTCAAGACCTATAATCCAGCAGTTCAGGTTGATTTTGCCAGAGTAGTGTGAAGAGGCCCTGATTTTCCCCTTTGATGTATGCCCATACAAAAGGCAGAAGAGTTGTTTGAAAAGCAGGAGATTCACAGTTACAAACACATGGGAAGCACAAGAAAAAGTGGTAGAAGGGATCTGGGCCCGTCAATATTGATGGCCTTCTCCAGGAGCCCTGGCTATGACAGAATGAGGAGGATCCTTGGAGGGCATAAAAAGGTGCGAAGGACAACAAGCCAAACAAAACACCAACCTCAGGACTACAGAGAAGTTATTTCAGGAGATGCATTAAGTCCATGTTTTTGTTCCATAGGTTGCTGTTTTGTAACTTTTTTTCTTAGGTGAAAGAATTATGTGTCCTCCCCCACTGTCTAAAGACAGATATGCCTGTCATGAAACATGCCCTTACTTACTTTGAAGGGGACAACCCTTTTCTAGCTTCAATATTTATTTCCTCTTTTGATGGGGAAACTTCTAGGGAAGTAGAAAGACAGTTTAAAGCCTTGGGGGAGATATTTTACATGCTTGCTAAAAAAATGCATTAAAATATTTAGTACATGTCCTGAATGTAACCCAGCCCTCCAGAGCTATTTTTTCTCACTGAATTAGTCCATTTTCATACTGCAATAAAGAGCTGCCTGAGACAGGATAATTTATAAGAGAAAGAGTTTCAACTGACTCACAGTTCAGCATGGCTGGGGAGGCCTCAGGAAACTTACAATCATGGTGGAAGGTGAAGGGGAAGCAAGGCACCTTCTTCACAAGGCGGCAGGAAGGAGAAGTGCCAAGCAAAGGGGAAGGAGCTCCTTATAAAACCATCAGATCTTGTGAGACTCACTCACTATCATGAGAACAGCATGGGGGAAACCACCCCCATGATTCAACTACCTCCCCCTGGTCTCTCCTTTGACAAATAGGGATTATAGGGATTATGGGGATTACAATTCAAGATGAGATTCGGGTAGGGACACAAAGCCTAACCACATCAGGGGGAGGGGGCTCACAACTGAACATTTCAGATAATTTTAAGATGTGCTGGTATCCACAAACAAGGGCCAATGTGGACTCAGCAGACAATGTCATGGGCCTTCTGCTTCAAAAACGATTCATATAGACTTTTATGCTTTTATATGTGCCATATGGGAGTGGGACATTCTCATCTTGTTCCTTGTTTTACCCTCAGCATTTACCTTTCGTAGCAATAACTGACGATCATGAAATGTTTGTTAATTGAATGGCTGAAGTTTAGACAGATGCAGCTTCTGTCCATGAAAGGCATCCTGCTTGCTCTTTGCCCTGTGTCCAATGAAAACTCTCATTTCTCTGTGCAACTTCAACAGGTTTCACATCACAAGGAGCACAAGGCACTGGCTTTCATTTCCACCCTGAAGCTCAGAAGCCCCATTTGCAGCCCATCAACTGCCTGCCCCAGAATAGAAGAGTGAAAGGCTGGGCTTCAGAGTTTGCTTTTTTTTCCTTAGTACTATGAATGGAAAATTTCAAAGGATCCTGTGAAGGGATCCAGACTGATACCTTGGGGTTGGGTGTACACAGGTCTGTTTGTGTGAACTCACCCTTTAAAGACAGAAAAAAAGGAAAACATATATATTTATAGCTTCCTAGAGAGAGCCTTGGTGCTAGTTTTGATGGCTTGCTAGGAACACAAGTGAAGCCAAGGCGGGTATTGTGGTTGGGAGCACTGATTTTGGGAGGAGAGTGGTCTTGGTGTCATTTAGGAAGGGACAACAAGATGCTCCTGTGGACCACCACTGATTCTCTCAAGCTGATGACATCTGGCGGTAGTGACAATGTGATGGGAACCCAAAGAAGGGGAGGGTCTTGTAGAAATTTCACGTGGTTGAATCAACTTCAGCTTTTGGTAACTGGTGGACAGCCAAGCAGCACAAGCAGGGCAGAGCACCATGAGTCCGTGAACCGGCAGAGTTGAATGACATGAACTTGAGTCAGGGAGGAGAAAACTAGGGGCAGGGCACATCTTTGATTAGTGAGCAACCAACAGTGTGGACCCCCAGAGGGCTTAAGGCCCTTCTCTGAAGAACAAGATGGTATCCCTGGGTCCTGTTATTGAGGCTAGTTTCTCTTAAGTTTCAACCCCGGTCAGATCACTTTATCTAAATCATGGACAGTGTACCACCGGTTGTGTTAAGAGGTGATGTTTGAATATTTAGATGAAGATAATCAAAGTATTACAAAAATGACAAAGGATTCAATGGAGTAAACAAGTTAATTTACACACCAGAGTCAAAATTTCACAAATATCATTGCATAGAGTGAAGATAAATTTTTAAAATTTAAATTAATTTAACAAAATAAACATAGTACTTAAATGTGGCTTTTTTGGTACAGATTATTTTCTTATTCAATATTCTTCCTTTCCTAGTTTATAAGTATTTTGCTGCTATTCTCTTATTCTCTGAAAATTGCGAAATGCATACTTAACTTTTCAAATACAAGTTTTTCCAAAAATTGTATACATCTCCTGAAAACGAGTACCTTTGAAGATGGCGACTCCATTTCTGCTCCCTCTAATTCACGAGTTATTCTTGACTTGCTTTGTGGAATTGATTAGTTTCATCTTTTTCTTAATGGCAAAAACTATTTGTCATGATTTTTGCATGTTTCCTACCTTCTTGATCCTCATCTTTTTCTCTGATTTAATTACATCTTTTCTGAAGTTATGCTGCAGATAAACTCTCTTTTTTTGTTTGCCCAAGAATGTCTCCATGTCATCCTACCCTTAAAAAGTGGGTCCTAGAAATGCTAGGTTGGCAATTATTTTTTATTAGCACTTTGGAGATCTCATTCTTCTGGCATCCGTCTTTCATCATTTCTGTTGAGTACCTGGTGGTCAATGGCATTCTGCCACCTTGAAAGTAAGCTGTTTTATTCACTACCTTGTGGATTTATGCATGTGTGTGGTTGTTTCTTTGGTTGTACCTTTATTTTTGGTTCATCCAATTCACCATGACATGTTCAAGTGTAGTTTTATGTTTGTTTAACCTCTGTAGATTTAGGAACTTCCCACTGGCTTTCCCTTGATGTAGGGAATCAGTCATTATCTTAAAATATTACTTACATATATTGTCTCTGTTCTACGTTCTTTCTCCTCTTTGTTTAGGAATCCAAGAAAAAAAAAATGGTAAAATGTCTCACTACCTCTGTGTTTCGCTGTGATGCATTCTGCATAATTTCTTCTGACTGATCTTTGGATTCACTAACACCTACTTCAGCTATTTCGAAACAGTGAACAGCCATAGCATTTAAAAATTTATTTTTTGCATCTTTCTTTAGAAATGTTCTTTGTTTCCTTTTTCATACATTCCAGTCATTTAAAAAATATTTATTTTATTTTAGATTCAAGGGTACATGTGAATGTTACATGGGCATACTGTATACTGGAGAGTACTCTGGGATTCTGGTTCACCCATTACCCAAATAATGAATATGGTACCTAATAGGTAGTTTTTCAACCCTCACATCCTCTCCCCTTTGGGGAACCTCAGTGTCTATTATTTCCATTTTTATGCCCATGGGTACCAATTATTTATCTCCCACTTGTAGGTGAGAACTTGCAGTATTTTATTTTCTGTTTGAGTTAATTCACTTAGAATAATGGTCTCCACCTCCATCCATGTTGCTTCAATGAACATGATTTCATTCTTTTTTATAGTGGTGTAGTATTGCATGGTGTGTGTACATATCGTATTTTCTTTATCCAATCAATTATTGATGGACACATAGGTTGGACTTAGGTTGGTTCCATGACTTTGCTATTGTCATGGTATTGTCATATAATGATTTGTTTCCCTTTGGGTAGGTGTCCAGTTATGAATATTTCTGGGCAAATGGTAGTTCTGTTTTAGTTCTTTGAGAAATCTTCATATTTTTTCCATAGAGGTTGAACTAATTTACGTTCCCACCAAAAGTGTATAAGCGTTCTCTCTGCTCTGCACACTCTGCATCCAAGTCAACATCTGGTTTTTTTTTGTTTGTTTTTTGTTTTTTGGCCTTTTAATAACAGCCATTCTGACTGATATAAGATGATATCTCATGGTGGTTTTAATGGGCATTTCTCTAATGATTAGTGATTCTGAGCATTTTTTCATGTGTTTGTTGGCTGCTTGCATTTTTTTTTAAATGTCTGTTCATGTCCTTTGCCGAGTTTTTAATGTGGTTGTTTGTTTTCTTCTTCTTGAATTATTTGAGGTCCTTGTAGATTCTTGATATTAGTCCTTTGTTGGAGGCATATTTTGCAATTCTTTTTTTTCAAGCATGGTGAGAAATATTTTATTCAGGATCAGAGCAATAGTTACAGCGACCACTGAAATGTTGTCTGACGGCGGGGAAGAGAGATACCATGCTGGTCATTTTTAACAGCTTTCTTTTGCTGAGATTGTTTCAAGTTTACTCTAGCTGTGTGTATTATGAGAAGAGTTGTTTTACAAAATTTTTCTCTGATTATTTTTAAATCTAGGCTCATTGTAGAACTGTTTCTTTCTCCACTATTTCTTCTAGTTCTCTGTAATGGTGAGATATATACATAAGTATCAGCTATATACATATAGGTGATACATACACATAATGTGACTGCATTATTTTCTTTGGAATATTATTGTGAGAATTCTTTCAGGATGAGGAAGAACTGCACATTTGTTTTTATCAGTATTGTGAGCTGTTTTCAACTAAATTTATAACTTGAGCTTTTGAGATTGTAATTTATAAAACAGCAGCATTTTCCCCATGCTTTGTTCAGCACCAGTGAACACTTCCTTGTTGACACATGGAAATAGGAGTGGGGTAGTGTGGGTTTACTTTTGGTTTATGCTTATTGTGAAATTGTAGCTCTTTGGAGGTCTTATTTTGTAAGGGGAAAGTCTTCTATTATCATATTCATGTTGGTGGGGACTTGAGATTTTCCTTCTTCCATATCACTCCACGAGCCTGAAAAACTGAAGCTCAAATTCACTGCTTTCGTGTACTCTCCAAGGGCCAAAGGGAATTCAACATTTAGCTTACTTTTCTGGGATCAAGACATCACTTAGATTTTGGTCTTGTAATTCTTTACCATCTTGTATCCTCTTTGTTGCTTAAAAATCTTATTTTTCTTCTATCTTATCTAGAATTTCTGGTTGTTTTTTATCAAGAATGTGGATTTGAACAACTGAGCATATTATTTTATTGGAAAAGTGCAATTGCTTTTTACTACCAATTCCTAATTATCTGCAGGATCTAGAAAAATGGATTTAACTCTTTGGCCAATTAAAACACAAATTTTTTCCAAAAATGGATTATCTGTTCTTATAAAGCTATAGTATATTAAAAGAGATTTACTACATAAATAACAGTAAACAAAGTATCCTCTACTATGGCTCGAAAATTATTTAGAATCTTGCAATTGTCCTGGGTCCCTCTAATGCCAATGATCACCAATGAGTTTGACAAATAGAGATGTCACACATGATTGGGTTAAATACTTGATGCATCTTAAATGCATTTTAAAATGTGCCCCTAACTCTTTACTTTACCTGACTGTATTTCAGAGCATCAGTTTAAGGGAAGGCATGAGATCATGGGTTTAAGTGAGGCTTCATCACGCCAAGACAACGTGATCAGGTAAGTACTTGCCCCTCTACATGTCAACATTCTCACCTGTAACATAGTACAAACAGGACTTCATCAGAGTCCCTCGCAACATTTTGTGGAGCATCAAATAAAATAAAGACCATGAATATGCTTTGTAAACCTTGAGTTTCTATACTGATGCAAATATATTATAAGAACTGGTAAGATATAGAATGAACAAGGGAAATAGAATCCTATTTTTATGTTTCAATTTTATGAATGCTGGAACATTGAAGTGTATAGGAGTCTTCGCTCACTAGAATGCCTTTGGTTAGGTTTACTGGTATTGCACAAGAACAGCTGTTAGCAATGACAAGACTTAGGCGCCCAACAAGACCTTTTATTTTCACATGACTGAGCCTCTGATTTCAATATGCATTCTGTTTTTTTCCCAGAAGTTCTTTTGTGTTATGTAAAATTACTCTGTTGAACAGATTTTATTTGTTTTCTGCCCCTCTTTGTTTTTATTTATTTTTGTTTCTTTGTTTTTAGTTTTTTTTTTTTTATTATAATACTTTAAGTTCTAGGGTACATGTGCATAACGTGCAGGTTTGTTACATATGTATACATGTGCCATGTTGGTGTGCTGCACCCATCAACTCGTCAGCACCCATCAATTCATCATTTATATCAGGTATAACTCCCCAGTGCAATCCCTCCCCCCTCCCCCTCCCCATGATAGGCCCCATTGTGTGATGTTCCCCTTCCTGAGTCCAAGTGAGCTCATTGTTCAGTTCCCACCTATGAGTGAGAACATGCGGTGTTTGGTTTTCTCTTCTTGTGATAGTTTGCTAAGAATGATGGTTTCCAGCTGCATCCATGTCCCTACAAAGGACGCAAACTCATCCTTTTTTATGGCTGCATAGTATTCCATGGTGTATATGTGCCACATTTTCTTAATCCAGTCTGTCACTGATGGACATTTGGGTTGATTCCAAGTCTTTGCTATTGTGAATAGTGCCGCAATAAACATACGTGTGCATGTGTCTTTGTAGTAGCATAATTTATAATCCTTTGGGTATATACCCAGTAGTGGGATGGCTGGGTCATATGGTACATCTAGTTCTAGATCCTTGAGGAATTGCCATACTATTTTCCATAATGGTTGAACTAGTTTACAATCCCACCAACAGTGTAAAAGTGTTCCTATTTCTCCACATCCTCTCCAACACCTGTTGTTTCCTGATTTTTTAATGATTGCCATTCTAACTGGTGTGAGATGGTATCTCATTGTGGTTTTGATTTGCATTTCTCTGATGGCCAGTGATGATGAGCATTTTTTCATGTGTCTGTTGGCTGTATGAATGTCTTCTTTTGAGAAATGTCTGTTCATATCCTTTGCCCACTTTTTGATGGGGTTGTTTGTTTTTTTCCTGTATATTTGTTTGAGTTCTTTGTAGATTCTGGAAATTAGCCCTTTGTCAGATAGTCAGTGATGCCAATGGTTGTGTATTTAGGATGGGGGTCTCAGGCTCTGCACTTCCAGGAGAAGCCCCCAGGAAAGTCTTAGCTAGCTCCTGAGGGGGCACATTTGCTGTGCTCACTGCACTTTACCTGGTGCCATGAAGCATAAAGAGCACAAACTTGGACACCAAGCATCTACATTAAAGTCCTACTCCTTTATGTTAGTAAATATGGGATATTGGGAAGTTGCTGCACATTTTTGTTGCCCATTTTCTTCAGTGAACAACAGAAACAGAAAAATTTCTTCTTAATAGGGATTAAGGGAGACTCAGATAGAGCACTGTATATGATGTTCTTCTGTAAATTGTAAAACAAAGTACAAAGTTTCAAATATATTCATTACATGTATATACCTAGCGCTTTATCAATTCCATTTGGTTCAAAAAATTTGTGTGCTCCAAAAAATTATGGAGGTGATACATACATAAGTAGAGGATTTGTCAAATATAAATATCATCGTGTACAAATAAGGCTGGGCAGCTTTTATCAACACATTATCTCCAGCACACACACACACACACACACACACACACACACACAGTGCCTAGGCCTGAATAGGAACTTCATGAAAATATTTCTTAAATCAATGAAAGATTATTTAATAATTAAGAAAAACTGGCAGAGTGAGGTGGCTCACACCATAATCCCAGCAGCACTTTGGGAGGCCGAGGCAGACAGATCACGAGGTCAGGAGATCGAGACTATCCTGGTTAACACAGTGAAACCCCATCTCTACTAAAAATACCAAAGAAAAAAAAAAAAAAAAAAAAGCAACTAGTCAGGCATGGTGGTAGGCACCTGTAGTGCCAGCTACTCGGGAGGCTGAGGCAGGAGAATGGCGTGAGCCTGGGAGGCAGAGTCTGCACTGAGCCGAGATTGCACCACTACACTCCAGCCTGGGCGACAGGGTGAGACTCCATCTCAAAAAAAAAAAAAAAAAAAAAAGAAACAAAAAAAAACATGGCAAAGACAAGGGTGAGTTTAGAAGGTGAGATCTGTGCTGTGTATACTGATAAATTGCTTGGGGTGACTCATTTGATTCTGAACATCTGCATTAGCCAGTGCAGGCTGGCATAGCAAAATGCCACAGACTGGATGGCATCAACAGCAGAATTTCATTTTGTTATAGTTTTGGGGGCAGGGAAGTCCAAGATCATGGGGTTGGAAGGGTTGGTGTTTGTTGCGGGCCCCTTACTGGCTTGGGCTGCTTTTCCCTCATGTGGCCTTTGTACATGTGAGGTCAAGGGGGGACACATCTCTTTCTTTCCTGATAAAGTCACCGGTCCTAGTAGACTGAGGTCCCACCCTTATGACCTAATTTGACCTTAAGTGCCTACTAAAGGCCCTGCCTGTCTTCAAAAACAGTCACATCAGGGATCAGAACTTTTACACATAAGATTTTTGCAGGGACTCAATTCAGTCCAAAGCAATATCTTATCAAGATAATGATACGGTTTGGCTATGTCTCCACACAAATCTCATCTTGAACAGTAGTTCCCGTAATCCCCACCTGACATGGGAGGGGCCCGGTGGAAGGTGATTTTATCATGGCGGCAGTTACCTCCATGCTGTTCTCGTGAGTGAGTTTTCATGAGATCTGATGGCTTTATAACGGGCATTTCCCTCCTTTTTCCCACCTCTCTTTGCTGCCGCCACGTGAAGAAGGACATATTTTCTTCCCCTTCTGCCATGATTGTAAGTTTCCTGAGGCCTCACAGCCATGCCGAACTGTGAGTCAATTAAACTTTTTTCCTTTATAAATTTCCCAGTATTGGGTATGTCTTTAAGAGCAGCTTGAGGAGAGACAAATAGAGATAATATGATTGGTTAGACAATTTGAGAATCTTTATAGTATTTTTCAAAAGAAACACAAATATTGTATTTTTTGTCAATAATTATTTGGTGAGCAAGGAATTTAATTTCTTTGAGTATGTCTTTTCTACTTGTGAAATAGGGATTATAATTCATGCATTGACTTAATGTTATTACAACACTCAAAGAATGTATGGTGCACTAGTCCTCAGTAAACTGTAGCAAAACCTTTGGGTTACGCGTGTGAGTTGTCGTCATTCAATGTCACCCTTGCCACGGGAGGGGAGGGAAGCATGTACGACTGGCACTGTGATCCACACATGGGCCTCCTGGAGATGTGGAGCAGGTGATGGATCTTCAGTCTCCATTAGAACCTTATTATTGGACATTTAGAAAAAGGCAGAAAAAACAGCTCCAGAACTGCTGGATCATGACTGTGCTTCTGTTTTGTACGTATCTCCATTGACTTCAAGTTACTGCCCACTCGGATCTACAATTTCAATCCCCTCCCCATTCACCCGCAGAATAATGAGACTGTGATTTAAACTAGAAAGCCAGTAGCTTTTCTTCTTTATTCTCTTTGAGTGATAGCCACAAAGGGAAGAATTTAAGAAATATGTCATAAAGAGAGCAGAGAAAAACCTTCATTTGTTTATTTTTTTCCTTTCTTCTATTTTCTATTCTAAAGCTGCATGTGGTCTCCTCCTAAAAGGAGTTTACTGGTAGCATATTACACATGTCTAAGACACTTCTGAATATTTGAATATAAATTATTTACATAACTTGTTAATTTATTTGTTCAGATAAAAGATATGGTGAGTCAATTGGGTAAATAGCTAGCACACTGCAGACAACGTTGGCCTTTTTTCCTACCTGAATGCCTTGTGGCAACGAAAGAGTTGTGAAAAGGAGCAAAGAAGAAAAAGCAATTTATAGTCAAATTTTGAGAATTTTTAAAAAGGGGAGGAAGAGGAAAACAATTTGACAGAGAAAGGTGGAAGCAGAGGAAAGTAAGAAGAAAATAAATAAAAGGATCATATTAGATGTTAAAATCAGAAAGAAATATACAAAAACCTAAAGATGACATTGAGATCAATGAAAACAAATATACTCGGGTCAGATTTTTGCCTCTCATCTCTAATCTAACACAGTCCCTGTCAAATCATTACAGCATCATCACTTCTGTCTTCTTTTTCAGAATTATCAAAGTCTGAACTGACTTACCTGAACAGGAAAAACTAGTTGATTAATTTCTTTTAGCAGCAAGGTAGTCGAAAACTTCAGAATCATATAAACTTAGGCTGAAAATTCTGCTCCTTTACTCTCCCGCCCTGTGACTTCAGGTAAGCTTTTTGATCTTTTGAACTTGTTTCTTCTTCTGTAAATTGGAGATATTAGGACCTGCCTTCTATATTAAATACACATATAAACCATAGAGATGCCTCTGAAATTAGCGGAAGCTCCTTTGGACATTGAAAATGGCAATGTTTGGGATAACTTTCACTGTTTATGTGTTGGCTGAAAGTAAAAATATCAGTTGCCAATATCTTTCCCTGAAACAAGAGGAAATTTACTCTTAAATAGGAATACTTTATGCATCAAGCAGAGGTAAAGTCCTGGTCATGGTCATGGACTTGTTGCACCACAGGGGTCTCCTGCCTCTACATCAGTTTCTGTGGGTCCAGCATTCCAACTCCAGATTGCAGCGAGCAAAAGATGACACCGAGGCTGGTGCTCTAGTGAGAATTTGCGTGTGTCTGTCTCTAGGTTCCTTGGCTTCCAGTAGTGTCCTTAGTTGTGAAGTTTTGTGTTTTGTAAAAGCTAGAAGGTCAATAATCAAAATGGCATTTGATTACTTATTCATGATTTGGTGGTGCAAACATGTAAAACATTTTCTGTTTCTATTTCTGGCAAACAGAAGGGATGGTAAAACTAGATGCCATATTGGATGAACATTAGCGGCTCAGGATTGGCCTCAGTCATCAAAACTCTGATTAAGAACTCTGGGTGTGATGGATAACTTTTGTGTCAAATTCACTTAGACATGAGGTGCCCAAACTAAACATGGGTCCTGGTGTACCTGTGAGGCTGTTTCTGTAGGAGATTAGCATTTGAATCAGCAGACTGAGCAAAGCAGGTGGCCCTCCACCGTGTGAGTGGGCGTCATCCGATTCATTGAGACCAGAATAGAACAGAAAGCAGAGGGAGGGTGACTGCACCCTCTGCCTCACTGCTTGAGCTGACACATCAGCCCCCTGTGCTGTTTTTGACTGGGTCTTCAACCACGGACCCTTTGGTTTTCGCAGCTACATCACTGCCTTTCCTGGGTCTCCAGTTGCAGATGGCAGATCACGAGACTTTCAGCCCCCAAAATCATGTGAGCCAATTTCTTATAATAAACTCCCTCTCTCCCTCTCTCTCTCTCTATATATACACACACACGTATTATATATATGTGTGTGTATCTACACACACACACACACACACACACATATACTATTGATTCTGTTTCTATAAAGAACTCTGATTAATACAAAGGGCAATTTCAAGGATTTGATTATATACATAAAATATTAAATCCCTTATGCATATAGCATCATGTGTGTGTGTGTGTGTGTGTGTGTGTGTGTGTCCTTTCACTGAGTTACCTCCAGATTTTTATGACTTTAGGATGAGAACCAGGGCCATTTTTCTAATAACACAGATATCTTTCCTGAGAAAAATCATCCTAGCATCCACAATGGCAAAGATCACATATGTGTACGCATGTGTATTAGACTGAGCCACGATCCGGCCACTGAACTCCAGCCTGGACGACAGAGCGAGACTCCGTCTCAAAAAAAAAAAAAAAGCGGGGGGGCAGTTTACTAAGGAGAATCAACTCACATGATTACAAGATAAAGTCCCATGATAGGCCATCTGCACACTGAGGAGCAAGAAAGCCAGTAGGATCAGTCCAAGTCCCAAAACCTCAAAAGTTGGGAAGTCAACAATGCAGTCTTCAGTCTGTGGTCAAAGGCCCAAGAGCCCCTGGCAAATCACTGGTGGAAGTCCAAGTGTCCAAAAGCTGAAGAACTTGGAGTCTGATGTTTGACAGCAGGATGCTTCCAGCACAGGAAAAAGATGAAGACTGGAAGACTCAGCAAGTCTGTTCTTCCATCTTCTTCTGCCTGCTTTGTCCTAGCCATGCTGGCAGATGATTAGATGGTGCCCACCCAGATAGAGGGTGGGTCTGCCTCCTCCAGCCCACAGACTTAAATGTTAATCTCCTTTGGCAACACCCTCACAGATACACACAGGATCGATACTTTGCATCCTTCAATCCAATCAAGTTGACACTCAATATTAACTATCCCAGCATATGTGTGTGTGTGTGTGTGTATATATATAAATATATATATATATATATATTTGTACAAAAACACAGCAAGATATCAGAATAAGCTTTGTACACTAGGACTATTTGCAAAGTTATTGTGTGAATATAAAGAACTAATATATATCTTAAAATTTGCTGTAGAGATAGTTGTATACACAGGCTGTAAAAGTCAGCATTTTTCCTCATATTATTCCAGAACACGTAAAAAAGCAACAAGGAAAATGGGGGAGGGGGGCAAGAACCAAACATATCCTCAGTGAAGCTAGAAACAGTTAGAATTCGAAGATTTCAAAATGTATGTAGAGATGACTAAATCTAAATCTAGCTGGAATCAGGCACAAGCCACACGGGAGTAAATGAAGTATGGAGGTGGTGAGGCCAATAGCCAATAATCTCAGAAAACACCAACAAAAAGGTACTCCCTGAAAATGGGGAAATTCACCTCCATGTTCAAAACCTATACCCCCTTTTTTTTAACCACAGGAGTGGGAACAGGTGCACATAGGCTACCAGAAAAAGTCCCCTCCTGGACCCAATTTTGTTCAAGGGAGGAACAAGGGAGATTCAACCACACAGAGAATCACCAGAGGAGCCATAGTTGCAGGAAGCAGTCTGTCCCTGTGACAGCCAAGTAGGCAAGAGCCATTGTGGTGTGAGGCCCAGAAGGTTGTCTTGATTCTGTCTCTGAACCTCTGTAGTTCCTATAAAGAGCTTATCCAGGAAAACCCAAACCATTTAGTAATATATTATACAAATTAAAGGAAATAGATACCCATTTACAAAAAAATTATCTAAGGAAATATTTGAAAAGCAAAACTTAAGTATTAGAGAGACAATGAGAATTATGGAAGACTGACAAATGGATTGAACAGATACATAACTGGAACATCCAAAAAAGAAACCAAAAGAGACAGAACCAATACTGCAAAATTATAATTCAAAACACTTCTGTGCAATGCATGAAGACTTGAATCTACCTTTCAAAAAGGGCACATCAGAAGCAAGGCATATCCATTCATGATAGGCAAAGAGTGAACCACATCTTAATAAAAGTATTAGACTTAAAAAAAAAAAAAATCTACTGGGCAGCCAGAAAAACAGAATAAGTCACTCATGGGAGAAATGAAGAAAGGTGTCCTGATCCTCCTGGCTCCCCCAGCAGTAGTGACACTGGATGGTAATGAGGGAAGACCAACAAGATTCTCAATGCCCACCAAGGATTTTTATGTGCAGCCAAGGTAGTCTTACTATGTAGGCATGATATATTACAATTTGTTGCAGTTTTTATCAAGCAGGAATTCAGGAAATAATATTTTCATTAGTGTTTTTGAGAGAACAAAAACATGGCTACGTGTAGAAAAAGGGCAACACATTTGGTTACAGAAGGAAGGAAAACAATAACAACCGATTAAAAGAAGATGCCTTGGCAGAATACAGCAAAAACAAAGTTGTGAGTATTGAATGCATTTGCTGTAGACTAAAACCAAATGTGGATGAGGGTTGCAGAATAGACTGGAAATGTCATTTGCCCCAATAATGTAGAAATAATACATTTTACAATGTCAAAGATGAAGAAAGATAGTGAAGGTAAGAAAGCCTCATTAATTACCACACTGTGACTATGATGTGAAGGATAAATTTTAAAGGTGGCAAATCTAGCAAAAGAAATAAAAGCCTACTTAGCAATGCAATGGTAAAGTAAGGAGGATAACTTTTACTATCCTCCTTACTTACAAAGGACACCTGCCACTGTATGGTGATGGGGTAGTATCAACTCAGTCATACCCTTACCTGGAACCTAGGTTGTAATGTTAGTTCCACCAGGACTCTTCAGATCAAGCAGCATGATAAAGGGAAGGAAGACGTTAATCAGCACAAGCATACAATTGCTGATATGGTTTCTCTCTCTGCTGTTGGTCTAGGTTCTATGTTGATAGCTCCTCTTTTTTACTGTTTTCAAATCACTTATCGATTCTCCCTTTACCTTCTCCCAAGGAATTTTAAACTGGTAGTATGACCAAAATTTTCATTCCAACACATTCCAACAGAATGCAAATCCTTTACAGCTACAGTTTCCACTAACCATTATCTTTGGACACTACTGAATTAAGGAACCCTAGTAAATTGCCCATGTGTTAGATGTAATCTTCTTTGCTCCCATTGTGTACAAACACTCCAACATCCTCTGGGCACTGTAAAATGCCAGTTCAAAACAGGAATTCTCTATCTGGTAACATGAAAAGCCCAATACGATTATAGAACAGTCTCAGATTCTCATTGAATAAAACCAGAACTATATTTCTTGATGCAAAATTCTTCCCTTGGCCCAAGGACTTCACAACACACTGAGTATAAGGAAGTAAGAATGAAAAATACAGATCCCATCAGTGGGAGACTGAGGGAGGTCATACCCAATTTCACCCTTTTGTTTTCTGGCCATGTGTTCTGGTATTCTGGCTTTGTGGAAAAGGTAGAATGAACTTACAATTCTCTTATCCAAGTCAGGTCACTTTGGACAGTGAAAGGGGTTGTTGTTAATAATTACGTTAGAAATTATTATTATTATGTCCTGGGAAAACTGGGGCACATGGTCACACAAGAGACAGAGTCATACATTGGTCATTGCTCCAAAGCCATTCTGCATGCTAGAGAGGAGTGCTTCAGGCCTGCAGGGTGCCACCTCTCAGCTCGCACTGTGCTAGAACCTCCAAGAAGCCACCTCCCCTTCTGTAAAGTCAGTGGGTATCTGCAAGACAGGCTACCAGCAGCAAAGGTGGGCAAAGAGGGCACTGGCCAATGCCCGAACTGTGGGATGTCTTAATCTGTTTGCTCTGCATTCACAGAAGGTGGACATGGAGCCTATGTAATCTACTGGAAAAAAAAAAAAAAAAACATATTTCTCACAGTTGCGGAGGCTGAGGGGTCCGAGTTCAAGGTGCCAGCAGATTTGGTGTCTGGAGAGGGTTGCTTTCTGCTTCCAAGATGGCAACTCTTGCTGTGTCCTCATATTGCAGGAGTATAAAAGCAAGCAGGAGCTAACTAGTCCCCCAGAGTGCTGTTATAAGGGTGTATAATCACCTCCTCAAGGCCCCACATCTTAATCCTGTCACACTGAGGATGAAGTTGCACCATGAATTTTAGAGGGACACTAATAATGAAACCATAGCAGGAGGCAAGGAGCGTTTTCATGGAGAGAATACTGTCGCCATTACTGCACTAAGGCAGAAAAGGAGTGGGAGAGAATTACCCCCAACTCTCTGTCCTCTGGGCATCCCATCACCTTACATTGATCTTCCTCAGCCAAACCCACATGGAAGTCCAAGCCCAGGAAAGCCCTAGTCGTGCTATTTATAGAGGTATTGGCAGTTTTGAGGTGCATAGAGAGGGGTCCGAGTCATGCTATTTATAGAGATATTGGCTGTTTTGGGGTGCATAGAGAGGGGTAGAGAATAAAGAGGGGTTGAAAGGTAAGTGAAGATAAGCCATCACTGATATTGTGAGATACTGTGCAGCAAGGGTGTGGGGGGAACTGGCCGGTTTTGGTCAGTGCTGTCTGTGAACACAGTCTTGGGAATGGAGAGACAGAGCTTGCTGGCTGGATTACAAGTGGGGAGAATCAGGGCAGGTTATTTGCTCCATGTGTAGTGGGCACACTACCATGTGGTTTTAGAATTTGGAAACTTTAGTAACTTTGCAAAAACTTTCCTCCATCATATTTTAAAATTAAAGAACATTATCATTTTAAACATGTGTTTTATGAACACATCTCCTTCCTCATGGTACTTACCTTTTCTGTACATATCTGAAGCTCAGTTAAGCTTTTCTTAATAAAAGAATGGATGCACAAAAGAGGATTTTTTTCTGTTTGTTCCAATATCTCTTGAGGTTATTAACATATTTGACTTCTTAGGCATGATAAGTCAGTTATGACCCCTCCTCTCCTTTTTCTTTTAAACTTTCTCGAGACCACCATCCAAACTCAAGCCTTCACTGCAACTGATCAAATCCAGTGCAAAAGCTTTGTGGTCTGATACTTAGCATCTGCCTTCAATCTGCTTGCTTCAGTGCCTCTTCCACATTGCTACCCAAGTATCTTCCTAAAACATCACATAAGTTGGGTTATTTTTCTGCTCAAAAAGCACTCATGGGATCCTTCTTTGCATATATAATAGAATACAGTTCTTAGCCTAGCATTAAACATGTTCCATAATCTGAGTCTAGTATGCTTTTTCTGGCTGTACTTCATTCTTAAGTTATCTGTGTAATACAGATATGAATTTGAACATGCCCAACCTCTCTTGTCTCAGTTATTTCATTTGTCCAATTCCTTTCATCTAGCATGCAGTCAACAGGATTTGCCTGTGCTGTAAACCCCACTGTAGCTCAAGGCTCCATTCAGAGTCACCCTCCTCCATCAAGCCTGTTCTTGACGGTTACATTTAATCCTTCCTGATAGATTATGTCCTTATCTTCATGGTGGACCTTCTGTTCTGGGTGGTATTTTCACCCTGTGGTTTCTGGGCTGTCCTGGCCAAGTCTTGCCCCATAATGTTAGCCACCTCACAGGCTTAAAGTTTACAAAGCGTACATTGTCCTTTGTTTTTTGAGATGGAGTCTCGCTCTGTCGCCAGGCTGGAGTGCAGTGGTGCGATCTTGGCTCACTGCAACCGCCACCTCCCAGGTTCAAGTGATTATCTTGCCTCAGCCTCCTGAGTAGCTGGGACTACAGGTGTGCGCCACCACGCCCAGCTAATTTTTGTACTTTTGGTAGAGACGGGGTTTCACCATGTTGGCCAGAATGGTCTTGATCTCTTGACCTGTTGGTCCACCTCCCTCACCCTTCCAAAGTGCTGAGATTACAGGCATGAGCCACCACGCCCAGCCAAAGCATACATTTTCTCATCTATCTTTACTTGTGATGTACTACAATCATAGATATTAATATCTTTCCCATTTAGCAAGATTAGGAAACTGAAGACAGTAGATTTTAGTCACAAAGCTAAGTAGTATACACCTCAGAAAGGAATTAACTCCTAGACACACGGATGTATCATGCACCACCATTGTCTCTGTTCTACAGCTGTCAAAGTGTAGAAGTAAAGTGGGTGCACATGCTTCATTCTTCACCAGTCCACCAAGGATCCCCTGAATCCATCTGATCACATAAGCGATGGTAGTCAAGGGACCCAAAATGGGTCCATCTAGAAAAGCAACTGATAAATTTAACTTTCTATGTAGTTAGAAAACAAAAATCGGCTCACTTGGATCAAGTACCTGGCAAAGTTTGTATATGATTTAGGGTCTTTGCACTTTATGGACAAAATGAATAGTATTAAAAAAGTGTTTATAAATGATAAATCTAGCAATCCAAATAAAATACCATCTACTTTTTGACATATTTCATAAATAACTAGAGTGCCATTTCTTTAATCGGTTAAAAGTTAGTTATATGCAAGAATTTTGAAAGTTTTCTGCATGTAAAGGGCAGGCTTTCTAAGTTTGTGACCGATCACAAGGATCCAAACTATTTTGTATTTGTTTCAGATAAGTGTAAATATATAGAAATTCATGTTAAATAAGTAACACACCATATTTTTGCATGTTTTGTTTATTAAGCTTGTTATTACGTGTTTTCATATATTTTTTCTTCTGTTTTGATCAAAATGATGGGAAAAATAAGCTCGCATACTATGAGGAAGACATTTCCCCCAATAGGAAGTGGCTTTTGTCTTTTGCTCTTTGATAAGATCTTTCAAAGAGACTTTAATTTTCATCATTAAGTTTAATTAAATTTTGTAAAGTAGCTGGTTCAATATCACACGGCTTCGAGCATGAGTAATCAAATTGTACATGTTTCCTGAATACTATCATCAACTTCAAATCTTGAGTCAGAATATGCACTTAGAGTGAGCTGGCATTGATGACAGTGGATATAACCTATGTTTCAAAATGCTTTCCTGATGATAATGTAGATTTCTGGCTGACTCCTTGCATTGTTTTAAACTTTGTTATGTGGTTGACAAGAGTATATACAACTAATTGAAGAAATGTAGCTCTGGTATTTTATTGTTCTTGAATTATCATATTATCTAAATTTGGTACTTCTTTGTAGGAAACTTTTTAACCCACTTCACATTTGTGAAGTCAGTTTAGTTAAAATTAGACAATTTCATCCTTGAATTCACTTGTCATGGTTAAGATGACTGTGCCACTTAACAATAGCTGCAAGAGAACCTGCGAGTGGGGCTGTGGGAACTCCTTTGCCCTCTGCAGAGCCCACATTTCTCGGGAAACCAATGACCTCACTTCCTATGCAAATCTCAGACATGCAGCCTGAGTGGGGAGTCCAGAGCCAGCCTATGTGTTCAATATTAGTAACACTTAGATATTTGCCTACTTTTTGAGAGAATAGAAATTGATAGAGAAATTCTCACAATTTATTTTCAGAACCAAGTTGACTATTTTATAGATCCCATTTTGAATACTTTTGATCTTGTAGATCAGATAAGTCCATATTGCTTCTTGGTCCATACTGAGGGCTTGATTCTCTTAGGGTTCCTGAGGAAAATAGGCTCCATGGCCCAGTAACTACTGATGAACTCAAATTCTTTCCGTCGTTGGAGCGTGGTCAACATCAGCAGTTGATGAAACTGAAAGTCAGCATTTCACATGTAGCTTGTCCTGGAACTAAACTGAGAAGAGGTCTTCGGAACTGGTGTCACACAGGGAGAAGTATCCCAGTGTGAGGTCAGATGCATGCACATTTCTCAGTGATGTGACTACACACTGTGAACTGTGAGACTGACCCTTTCTCCATAGCGAGTAAAAAGACCTTGTTGAAAAATGCCAGAATACTATCTTGGAACCCGAGTGTATTAGCATGACTCAAATGTCAAAGGCTGTTTTTTTTTTTCCTCCCCAAAATGGCTTAGAAAACAAAAAAGTATGGATCTGATTGTCTCTTATACAAAAGCAAGTTAGAGTTTGTAACCTGTGTAAATGCTGTAATTAAAACCTTGCTTTTACATGGATTCATTATGTTAAATTCTTCACTAATTACTGACATTTTCTTTAATGTGTACATGTGGGGAACATAAGAATATGATTAGCTCGAGTTAAAAGTGTAAGCAGTAATGAGCATATTATGGGTTTCCCTTTGTTCTTGGTCACTCTAAGCTTCTTGAAAATATGGCTTGACTTTTTGTAGATTTGGTGCTCTGTGCAATTTTCTGTAAGCAAATAAATGCATGTAAAGTAAAAATGACAACATTCATATACACATGTTGAATGGTACAGCTTCTCTTTACATTAGCTCCCTCACTTACAACTTCTCCCCTTGTGTAGGAACAAGTCGGCGATTAAAGTGCAGAACAACTTCCCCAACATAGGAATCTGGCTTCTGAAAATATCTGTGCTGGAGAACTTGCAGTGGAGGAATGGAAGACTTGAGAAAGGAGGGCTGGGAAACAAGAGCTGGGACTCACCCTGAAGACACTCATAAATATCAATTTTAATATCTATTACAATACAACAATAAGGGCAAGCCAAAAAAGGCTATACAAGGCATTTTGCACATCTTCATGTCCTGGGTTCTCAGAAGCCCCTTTTCCTGTTAATATCTTTTGCCAGAAGAATCTTCTCAGGATCTCCTCTCCTGTCTGTTCCAACCAGACGCTCATACATTCATTTTGGTTCCTTATGGGTCATATACCCACTGACAGACACATTCCTTTGCTTTTCTTTCTTCTGAGAAGGTTTCTCCACAAGATTACTGGTTGAATTGATGGAGTGAAGGTCTGTCTGTCCCCCAGTTTTTTTTTTTTTTTTTTTTTTTTTGGAGACAGAGTCTCACTCTTTCCCACAGGCTAGAGTGCAGTGGTGCCATCTTGGCTCACTGCAACCTTTGGCTCTTGGATTCAAGCAATTCTCATGCCTCAGCCTCCCTAGTAGCTAGGATTACAGGCATGCACCACCATGCCTGGCTAATTTTTATATTTTTAGTAGAGACGGGGTTTCACCATGACCAGACTGGTCTTGAACTCCTGACCTCAGGTGATCCGCCTGCCTTGGGTTCCCAAAGTGCTGAGATTACAGGCATGAGCCACCACACCTGGCCTGTCTGTCACCTTTGATGGACAGTGTGACTACAGGGACAGAGGAAGATTCCCCAGAGACCTGCACTCACCCTGTCTAATGCACGTCCAGGCTCCCTCCTGAGACGGCATGGCCCGGCTCTCAGCACTCCCCTCCATTGCCCAAAGCCCTTTTGCAGGACCTCTGCCTGTTCTCCCTGGTTTGTGCTTTGTTTTGTTGTATTTTATTTCCTTATCTTTCCTGTTTCTAACCCAGTCATCTCTTTTTTCTAATTATTCCCAACCTATATAACTCACATACACTGGAGGAAATATCCTCATGGAATTAAAACCACATGGAGTAACATTTCACATAAGCAGAATTCAGGAAGGACTTCAGTAATCCCATCCCAAACACACAGGCAAAGGGAGTGAAGATTTCTTCAGCAACATGGTGGCAGCAAGACCATGAAAAGATCCAGGCCAGACAAGTATGCAAACACAACTGACTCTTCCTTTCCACTGCAGCTTTGGGTAACCGCTCTGACAATTCTGTGATTTGCTGAAACCACAGATAACCAGTTTTAAAACAAGATTTCTACCCCTGGCTCACTACATCACAAATAATTGTGTCTTGTAATCTTCTGATGTTAAACAAAGATGGCCCTCAATGTAACTGTTAGAGTGCCTCCTTCCCACTTCTGTCAGCTGTTGCTTCTCTGCCTGCCATGAGTTTAGCGTCTTAGGGCTGCCTGGCCCCAGCGCCAGCACAGCAGGGCCTCTCCATCTTAGCCACCCTTTCTCCCGACATGGTCAGGAGACCTGTGATAGGCGGTGCTCAGCAACTGCCTTCTTCTTTACTTGAAAATGTCCCAAACATTAGATGAAACTCATTTTATGTAGTAGTCAGGATTTCAATTGAACAGAAATAATTCATTCCAGCTTATGAATGATGACTAGGCATTTGACAAATAGATTCCAATAAGGTATTTTCACTTTCAAGGCGTATTTACACGTTAAAAATTATTACTTTTCCATTAGACATATTTTGGGATAAAAGGGGGACTCTTCTTGCTGCTTCTAAAATTACTTCACATTTGAGATCATGACTGGCCTGTATATAGTGTTTTCCAATGGACAAAATATCTTTTATGCATATAATCTCATTTTGTCTTATAAAAACTTATAATACATACGTTTTTATTATCTCAGTTTTCCAGATGAAGACATTGAAGATTGGAGCATTCAAGAATTTTTCCAAAGCAGGGAAGAGCCTGAACATGAAGCTATATGGTCTGACTTCAGGTTTTATGCATCTAACATAGCATTGGCCAGTAACTATAGAGCTGTTCTTACTTTTTATATTATAAGATGAATTGGTAGAATGCATTTTATTTAGTGGAAAGAATATGGACTTTATTGACAAACTAATGAGGACTCAAATTCTGCTACTCTACTTGCTAATGTTTCCTTGGACAAGCTAAACAATCTCTCCAAGTCTCAGTTTCCCAGCCTGTGAAATGATAAGAATAATCTTTGTACAACTCCTATAGTGGTGCCTGGCACCATTGGCACTAAATACATGTTATGACTTTTTTTTTTTTAAATCCTTGTTATTTGTAGGGGAATAGGGCATAAATGTTGACAGAAATAGTGCTGTGAATCAAGACATGAAGCAAGTAATTCCTTCATTTCTTGTTTTATGGCTAACCTGTGAAGAATATTTTTCACCTAACAAGAAGGCCATAGGCCAGGGATAGTTTGAAAACTAAAGGCAAATATGTCAGATTTTCATGCAGGAATCTTTCTAAAAGAGGAACCAGATTATTATAAAAGATATGCTTTTCTCTTTTTCTGGCTTTTACCATCATTCCTTTAACGTTAAGGAGGAAATATCAAGAGTGGTGGTGAAGTTTTTTGTTCACACAAGGTTTCAATGGTGCCTTTAAAACACAATTGGACCAGGTGTAGTGGCTCATGCCCGTAATCCCAGAACTTTGGGAGGCCAAGGTGGGCAGTTCACTTGAGGTCGGGAGTCAGAGACCAGCCTGGCCAACATGGCGAAATCCCATCATCTCTACTGAAAATACAAAAATAAGCCAGGCATGGTGACTTGCATCTGTAATCCTAGCTACTTGGGAGGCTGAGACACAAGAATCACTTGAACCCAGGAGGCAGAGGTTGCAGTGAGCTGAGACCATGCCACTGCACTCCAGCCTGGGAGACAGAGTGAGACCCTGTCGCAAAAAAAAAAAAAAAAGCAAAAAACAAAAACTGCAAATGCTGATAACGCTCTTTTTCATCAATCGTTATATATTGGGCCAGGATTACCAAAAAATGGAAAAAGTATAATTTCTGCCTCTGAGGAACTCACAGTCTAGTGGGAGACACCATTTATTCATCCGTTGTTTCATCAAACACCCATTGAGAATGTAACGCACCCTGGGCAAAGGAGCAGTCATTTGACTATGACACAAGATAATAGTCGTAGTCTTCGCCCTCACAGAGTTCACAGCCTAGCCATGGAGATTAAAAATAAAAAGATATAATAGAATAAAGAGTAATAGATTTAAAAACACTGGAAACCCAGTGTGCGGTAAAACTGAAAAAGAGGGATACCTAACCTAGTATGACAGGTGAGCTAAAGGATAGGGTGAGAAAGAATGGTATAGGAAGGATTTCTGGAAAATTTCAAGATAAATCTTAAGGATAAGTCAAAATTATACAAGTGAAAAGTAGAAGAGTGCCTGCTACATTGCAATTGTTCAGCAAACATCTGCAATGATTACTAACTGTCTATCAGTTTTTGGCTCTGCTTCAATTCTCACAGTCCAAGCTCACTGCAGTTAAATCTTCAGTCTCTAGCACTGCACTTGGGAAAATGTCAAGGAGTTAAATGTACGTGTAATTGGAGTGCCAGAAGAAGACAACTGAGAGAGAGGGGCAAAACAGCTCATGAGGGGAAAATCCACTACGTACAAAGAAAGAATACTGCAGATTCCTCATCGAAATGTATGTAAGAGAAAAATGGCCAGGAACTATACAGCTGTTCGTTAAGGTACTTAAAAACATTTTTTGCCAATCTAGAAGTCTTTAACCAGCAAAAATGTCTTCCAAAAACAAACAGCCTTTTCAGAACAAATACTGAGCTAATTCATGTTTAGTACACTTGCACTACGTAAGTGTTAAAGAAAATTTCTTTAGTAAAAGAATTATAATACCAGAAGGAAAATTTGATCTATAAAAGAAAAGATATTAAGAGCCCCAGAAATATATAAAAATTATGTAAAAATTTTTTATTGTTTTATCTCCTTAAAAGATAATCGATTGTTTAAAGCAAAAACAATAAAGTGTTATAGGATTTGTGGCACATGTTAAATGTATGCATTTGAAGTAAAATGTATGATAACAGTAGTGCAAAGACAGAAGAGAAAAACTGACTTCTGCTGCTGTACATTCTTTATACTCTACATAGAGCTGTGATAAGTTAAAGACGTGTATTGTAAACTCCAAATGAAATAAAAATTTAAAAAATAAAAAAATTAAGAAGTAAGATGGAACAAGTAGAAAACAAATAGAAAGATAGTGGATTTGATTTTAGTTTTATCAATAATTATACAAATTTAAATAATCTAAAACCCCAGAATTTTTAAAAGTGGGAGATTAAAAAACAATAAATATTATGTAGTCTTTGTTATCATCATTATTTTATAAAGGGACAGGGCATAGATTTGGACAGAAATAGTAAGTTTTACAATAAGAAATATTACCAGAATTGCATAACATTTAATGATGTTAGAAGGGTCAATTCAACAAGAGGACACAACAATACTAAATATTGCCTAACAATAGAACTTTAAATATATATAAAGAAAAAATATACAACAGAAAAAAGAAATGGATAAATCCCATTATTGTTGGAGATTGTAGATTCTAACCCATTTTTTTTCAGTAACTAATAGAATGAGATAAGCAACCAGCCAAAGGGTAGAAGACAAACAATACTCTTAATTAGATTTACTTTGTTGACTTTTCTAAAACAGTCCACCAAAGAGCAACATAAAAAACATTGTTATCAACTGCACATTTAAAACATTCACTGAAACTGATGATAATCTGGGCTATAAAAACAAGTCTCAATACATTGAAAAGGACAGAAATCGTACACAGTATGATCTCTAAGCACAACTAAATGAAACTAGAAATAAATTATTTCCAAATGTTCTGAAATGAAACGACATACTTCTAAAAATTCCTGAGTCAAGGAGGAAGTCACAGATGAACTTAGAAAGTATTTCAAAGAGAACAAAGATGAAAACAAAAGCAGAATATATCACAATTTGTAGGATGCACATAAAGTAGCCATTTGGGGAAATGTGATAGCATTACATGTTTATATTACAAAGGGAAAATTTCTGAAATTTATATATTTCAAATCATTCATGATATGTCAAGTCTTCTCATCTTGTTTTTCTTAAGGACTGTTTTGGCCTTTATTATGTAGTTTATAAGTTCCACAAAATGTATTGGGAATTTACTGGAATTTTGTCAAACCTGTATAATTTTGTCAAACTCAAAGATAATATAAATATGTTTGAGGAGAATTAACATTATTAAAAAAGTGAGACATTTAGCCTATGAACATAGTACATATCACCCCTCATTTTGATGTTATTATTGTACAAAAGTTTTATATTCTTGTACATAAAGACTTTGTACACTTTTTAAACTTATTCTTAAATTTTATACTTTCCGTGAAATATGAAGTTAATTTTTTAAATTATTATTTTTAACATTATTGCTGGTGTAAAGAAATACAATTCCTTTGGACAATGAATTTTGTATCTAGTAAACTCATTGAATTAGTTTTATTAATTTAAGTAATTCATGTACAAATTTTTGGATTTTCTATTTAAATAATCATATTGAAACTACTGCATTTTAATAGTTTCTCATTATTATGTTTACATATTTACTCATCCCTAAACTCAAAGACAATATAGTTTACTCTTTAGTATAAGTACATTATACATTTAGTGTAGTACAGGTACATTATAAAGTATAATGTTTACTAAAGCCTTTCTGTAAAATCTTTCTCAGGCTAAGAACATTTACTTTTTACTAGAACATAATACTAATAAAACATATTCTAGAAAAGCATAAAATTTACCAAATATTTAGATTTTAAATTTAAGCAGCATGGAGAGAAAGGATGCTCTCATGGTTGAAACACAGAGGCTGGAAGCACAGATGTTCTTAGAGCTACTATATTGTTTGAATCAACAGTGACGTATATAAGCAAAATTCCACAAAACCACAGATTTAACTGCCATTATTATTCAGAAATATCTGGTGTTACTTCTGGTGTAACAAATGGACTACTGTTAGGATAAAGAATATCCATATGAAAAAGTGTTTTACATAAAGTAGAAATTTAAATAGTAACATAATCTGGGTGCAATCCAACAATAATAGTTAGAGCTTTGCTTTCCTAAAATACTATGTGCTAACGCTATTCTAAGGGATTTAGATATAGCTTTCATTGATTTCAAGAGAAACATTTGTTTACTTGTTCAAATTTTAGTATCTGAAATGGCAATGTATCTTACATTAGATAAGCATAACTTAATTTCAACATTATTTAATATTAATGCATTAAAAGTGTATGTCATTATCAATGGTATTTTAGATTTAGTGGAATTTTGTATAATTTCATGAAACACTAGACACTATGGAATCACTATAGCGTAAGGTCTACAAAAGCAGGAAATTCTATTTTAGTCACTCTTATAGGAGTCACTTGATAAATATTTGTTGAATAAAAATGAATGAGTTGTCCAATGAAATAAATAAAGGCGCAGCATTCTAGCCTCATTCAGGGGGCAGTAGTTCATCCTCTGGCCTCATATCACTTGAGCAATGATGTGGCATCACTTGGAAATGCTCAACTTAATCAGGTATGTTCATAATGAGGGCTTCTCATTTTTCTGTGAAAATACTAAAATATACTGTCTTTAGGGAGGAATCAAACAATGTAATAAAATATAGAAAAATAGTTCAGCATGATTCAGATTAAAAGCCCTGGAATTTATAAAAACAAGCTTTATTTATCAGGGAAAAAATTACATTGTGTAACACTCTATTCCCTGGTGATTCCTAGTAAGTAAGACAATAAACCCTTTAAGATGAACTTTGTCAGAAGCAAAGCATCACTATTTCCCGAAAAGCTGCAAAATACCATAGGCCAGCAATAATACAGGTGATAACTGAGGTCATAAAAGCCATTTAGACAAGTTGAGTTGACAATGATCTAAGAAAGGCTAGGCCACTCTCCTGTGCCCCCTCCCCAAGCAGCTGCCAATCGCTTTGCTTTGACTACCTCCTTCCCATGCACCCATCCCGTACCCACAGCCCTGCTTGGAACTCTCCTAAGTTCCAGACTCAGGTACTCATCTGCATCCTAGTGCCCTCTACCTGAAGACGTCCATACTTTTAGTTCACTATGCTCACAAGTGAAGTCATAAAGAGCCAAGAGTGCAGGATTGGGGTCAGGCAGCCCTACTTCTTAGTTATGTGTAGATTTCTTAGTTCACTTGACCTTCTACGTTTTCAGATTTCATTTGTATAAAATAGCAATGGGCTTCATAGAATTGCTTTTAGAGTATTATAAAATAACATAGGTAATACCTCTAATAAATATTCAAACACATATTGAACATATAACCAATGTCTGGTACCGGCTTTACCCTCCTTTCACAAGCTTAATGGCAATGCAGTTAAGTCAAGGACCTGGATCAGAATTACAGCATGATGGACACGCTCCATGTGTGCGCACACCCGTTCCTGGATAGCTTTTCAAGGGTCTTCTCTTTTCTGCCACCTGACAACAAGTTCTCCAACTTCCCTACTTGGAAGTGGCTTCTTGCCATGAGACAAACCCTTTCTAATCTGTCCCAAGGCATCCTTCCTCTTACTCCATCTCAACCTTGAGCCTGCAGAATGGAGCTCAAGTTTCCTGGAGCAGTCACGGTTCCTGCACCGTCTCCTCTTCTGACTTGAGGGCTGCCAAGCCTGCGTCCACCATGTGCATGAACTCTGCCATCAGTGGGTTTCATGCGTGTCCCCCGTGCTCCTACCTGGGCTCACATGAATGTGCTCTTCTCTCTTTCTGAAATGCCCTTTTCCTTCGAGCGATTGTGGAAATCCTGCTCATCTTTTACAGCTAATCTCAGATGCACCCTCCTTCTGGAAGCCTCCTCTGACTGGCTTGTCTGCACATGGCCCAGACTTGGTTTGAGATCATTAAAACAGCAGGAAAAAATGAATGGTGTGAAGGGAACACACAGACAGCATGTGGCATGGTTGGAAGCTGTGGTCTGATCTATGGCGTGTCCTGAGACCACGGCTGTTCTTTGATTTTTGCTACAGCTCTGAGAACCCAGTGGACCTGCTCAGGCATCCTGCTCCTCTTCCAATCAAGCCCTTTATTTCTCTGCCTGTCTTGCTTCCTGCTTTTCACTTTCTTGTTCTCACCTGTCTGATTTGTAAATAATAAAATAATCAAAGTTAGACAATTCCAGCTACTTAAGATAACTGTGTTTCCAGGGAATCTGTTTTATGTGTAGAGAGGAAAAAATAAGTAGTCACAATCCTGGATTTTCTATGTGAATAAGTTTGCTTAGAGAGCAGCAGCTGTTAAAATATAAATGTGATATCTGAGTTCAAACGGGAGCAGAAATTATACTTAGTGTGGGCCAAAGAAAGGCATTTCAACGACAGGGCTCTTTCATCTGGAGTGGCGTGCCTAATTCTGATTTAGAGAAAAGCAGGTCTGATATTTTGTGGTGGAAAAGGAGGCCTGGGGCTGGGCATCAGAAAATCAGCTTTCAAACACTTCCTCCAGGTTTTAGCTGAGCAACTTGAAGCTCTTTAGTGAAATGAAAAAATAGTAGGCGTCTTGTCCAGCTCAGAAGCATATTGTCACAGAGTACACACAGATGGCTGAAGGCAGAAAACACCACACCGGTTCAGTTCCCCCCAGTGAAAGCTATCTTGCCTTGGTGGAAAGAAGTCACAAAATCTGAAGGTTTGTCATGAACAGGCAAAAGAAGTTCACTTGTTTTCACGATTTAAAACATTTGACTTAAACTCTGTCTCTCTCCATTTTAAATGTAAATTAGAATAGGGAAACAGGAGGAAAGATTCTGGAACACCTGAAGTTTCCATGTTTATCTTTTTTTTTTTAGTTCCTGGCTCTTTAGAATTAACCAACACATTCCCTAGGTATAGTATAAAAAATGGCTGGGGTAAGAATAACGAGTTTGTGGTATTTTTAAAATTGTATGCACAGTCACTTGGAGACCCTTGAATGATGTTAGGAGACTGAGCTTCCCATACTCACTGGGACACACAGTTGCTCTTGTTTGTAAGAGAGGACGCTTCTGAAGTGTCATTTCCTCTGCTGCTGGCATCTGCCTGCCTTCCCCTTGACCCCTGCCGTGTGGCCACCGCTGTATCACATGTCCACACCCTTCCTTGGCTGGGGCCCTGGAAGCCAGGGCATACTGAGTGGGACAGCTGGCAGGGGCTCGGGCTGGTGTGGTCACTGACAAAGAATCCTCCTCCAGCCTGTCAGTGGCAGCTCTGCAGCTGTTGGCCCGCATACCTGGCATACCTCCATCTCCAGGCAACTGCTGGGTGTGGGCGGGAATCCCAGCAGCACCCACTGGCGTCGGCTGCCTCCCACAATGCCAGCCCTCAGGTAGCCAAGAGGAGTCGTCCAGGTGTCCGGGGAGAGCAGCTGAGAGAAGCATCGAGGGCGGTGGTTGTGGGAGAGAGGAGGAAGTTGGGAGAGTCACTCACATACTTAAGGAAAGCTTGGTGCAAAGAGAAAGAGACTGTGTTTCAAAAACAGCCCTGCTCTACCATCCTGAACCTAGTCCCGATCATTCCTTGAAGAAGAAGTTTCCCAAGTGGGTCTTGCCTAGATAATGTGTGTGGACGTGGGAAAAGCATGGACTTGGCAGCAGTTTCAGAAGGTTCCCTGCTGCTGGTGACTTTGGAAAAGTCCCTTAACCAGTGTCAGCTTCCATGTTCTCTTCCAGAGCAGGGAACTGTGTATCTTCCACCTGGGAGGCCTAGAAGGATTTTGTTAGGTTTTCCCAATAAACTCACTCAGTGGATGAAAGGGGGGAAGTTTGTAAAGTTGTCATATTTATGTTGAACGTAAGATCATTGAACTCTCACTGCTATGCAGAAATCAACGTTAACGAGCGCTATATGCAACAAAAGAGATTTGTTCTCATGAGTATACACCTAGACGATGAAACTGTGCACACACCAGTTCACACTTTAAAAACGTCTCTTTTCTATTTTACATTTCTTTAAATACCAACAAGAATGGTTTTTGGAAGTGTTTTTAACTATGGAAAAATACAGATAACACAAAATTTATCATTAACTACTTAAGATGTGCGCAGGTCAGTGGTGTCATGCATGTTCGCAGTGCTATGCAGCCATCACCACCATCCAACCACAGAACACTTTCATCTTGTAAAATTCAAACCCCACGCCCACCGAACAACAACTCCCCATTTCTCCTTCCCTCCAGCCCCTGGCAAGCACCATTCTATTTTCTCTTGCTACAAATTGGACTATTCCTGGTCCTTTATATTACTTTTAATGGCAAACACCGCAATAACTTTGCACCAACCTAAAATGAGTTGAATCATGTAGTATCTGTTTGTTTGTTTGTTTGACTAGCTCACTTCACTTAGCATAATGTCCTTTGTTTATTATCAGCAATTACATTTTAAAATTTCTAATCTTAGAAAAAGAGGCATACTGTTGTCAGTGAGAGGTCAGCAGTTTCAGAATATATGAATAGATGACAGACACAATAGACTTAAAAAAGTAATACCATTCCATTGTGCCAAGAAAACTTGCAAAAGTGTTCTTTCTCTGTTGTAAGCATCCCAAATGTCTGAATGTGTACAGACACATGTATGTTACTTTCCCCACCACTCTTTTCTTTCATTTTTATCTTTACCTTTTTCTGGGTAAGGGCTGACTTTCCTGTGGGGTGAGAGGTAACATAAAGCTGTACATTTTACAGTGACTTGCATTCTCTAGGTTTGGCTCAGGAAGTTGCGTCGGCTGCAGGTTGTAGGTATCCGTGGTCAGCCCTTCATTCTATCTGCCCATTCCACCTGTCTTTAGCACAGCTTGCCTCTCCCCTTCCCCACAACCCTGCCTAATTCTACTTGCTTTCTTTGACTCACTCATGAAGACTAAGCAGGTACTATGCCCAGTATTTTACTTATATCTGAAACTCATGCCTTTTTAGCAATATCAATATGCCTGTTCTCACTTCAGAGATAAGGAAACTGAGGCTGGAAGATCTCCTGTAACTGCCTATGGCCTAGCATCCATCTCAATGGGCATCAAGAACTAGATCAAGTGTGTTTTGAGCCATCCCAGAGACTGCCCTGCACAGGATGTGGCAATCATCACTGCCGTAGTCATCTGATTTTTACTTTTTGTATGTGTGTTTGTTTTTGAGAGAAGAGTCTTGCTCTGTCACCCGGGCTGGAGTGCAGTGGCACAATCACAGCCTCCTGCAACCCTTGCCTCCTGGGTTCAAGGGATTCTCCTCCCTCAGCCTCCCAAGTAGCTGGGATTATAGGCATATGCCACCACGCCCAGCTAATTTTTTTTTTTTTTTTTTAGTAGAGAGGGGATTTCACCATGTTGGCCAGGCTGGCCTCAAACTCCTGACCTCAAGTTATCTGCCCACCTCGGCCTCCTAAAGTGTTGAGATTACAGGCATGAGCCACCATGCCCGGCCCTGACTTTTGCTTTCTATTGGGCTTACATATGTATTCTCCCACTTTCAGGAGAACTCAATGCTCCCGAAGAACACAGCACATGACTCCTCATTTCTGTCTCCTTGCAAAGGCTAGCACAATATTTTGTGCAAAGGTTTTGCTTTCTTAATGATAAGTGAATGAAATATGGAAAAGGTTTAACATAAAAATATATTCAAGTTAGCATTTTGTCTGAAATTTATACTCAATTACATCTAGGAAATTAGGTGTACATGATTAACATATATGTATATATCATTTTCCTATTTGAGTAGTGACAAGATGGAGGAAAGGCAAGGAAAAGCTGGAGAATTTGAAATATGCACGAGATCATTTCTGATTCAGAAACAGGGGACATAAAGTAGAGGTCGAGATCACTAAACAGTGGGCTTTCTCGAGTTGGGTAGAGAAGGGGTCAGTCCTTCTAGAGCTGGATCCACCAGTGTGTGGCTCTCTACCCGAAGGTATGCACCTGTGCTCCATTCCTTCATCTGTCCACTGGGGTGCACACAGCACCTCTCCTGGGAATTAAAAACCGTGGTGCCTGAGCAGCCCTCAGGGAGCCAGTGGCACTCGCTGCTCAGCGTACGTGAGCTAAAGAGGAGTGGAGACCTCAGCACAGGGCCTGGTACTAACTCGAGAGATATTTTTTGTGCCCTATACCCAGCAGATACTGAGTAAATGGTCAATGTTGTCATTATTTTGATAGATATTTTCTTAAATCTGGATTATAATCCTTCAATTTGGATAAGACAGACACTATTGATGGGTTGAGGTACTTTGACAAAGAATGTAAAGAAAGATAATGTGAAGAAAGACAATTTTTTTATTAAAAAGGAAGTTTTATTCTTAGATTTGTTAAAAAGTGTCTCTTACTGAATTATTTGCTTATTAGGCAAAACAGCGATATCATTGAATCATTCTAAAATTCCTTCCCTTTTATGTCTTCAGGTTATGAACACATTGTAACGCACTTGATGTGGCATCTGACAAACTCTACAAGTCAAAGAATGAACCAGAAGAAATAATCATCTATTATTTTTTCCCCTGAACATCGCTACAGTCGAGACAGTCTTAGAATTTCTCTCTTCCATTCCAGGATATTAGACAGATGAAATTGAATTCCTTTTTTTTTTTTTTATTTTTTGAGATGAAGTCTCGCTGTGTCCCCCAGACTGGAGTGCAGTGGCGAGATCTCAGCTCATGGCAACCTCTGCCTCCAAGATTCACGTCATTCCTCTGCCTCAGCCTCCTGAGTAGCTGGGACTACAGGCGCCTGCCACCACACCTGACTAATTTTTTTTTGTATTTTTTAGTAGGGATGGGGTTTCACCATGTTAGCCAGGATGGTCTCGATATCCTGAGGTCGTGATCCACCCGCCTCAGCCTCCCAAAGCGCTGGGATTACAGGCGTGAGCCACCGCGCCCTGCAGAAATTGAATTTCTTGCTTTTCACCAACTCGAATTTATTCTTCTCTCATGTAAGGCCATCTTACATAAATGAGACTCCTTGGTTCCCTTTCCCTTAATAACAGGCCGACATGGAGGTGAAGGAGGTGAACGCATCTGTTCTCATCTCAAAACATCCACGTGCTCTTTCATTTTTTTCTGACAAGGGAGAAGAGGTGACATGAAAACCCACTGTAGGCCTTCTGAATGAGACTAATGTTATTTAAATAACTTGACTTGGGCGGGCGCAGTGGCTATGCCTGTAATTCCAGCGTTTTGGGATGCTAAGGCGGGTGGATCACCTGAGGTCAGGAGTTTGAGATCAGCCTGGCCAACATGGTGAAACACCATCTCTACTAAAAATACAAAAATTAGCCAGGCATGGTGGTGTGTGCCTGTAATCCCAGCTACTTGGGAGGCTGAGACAGGAGAATCACTTGAACCCAGGAGGCGTAGGTTGCAGTGAGCCAAGATTGCACCATTGCAGTCCAGCCTGAACAAAAAGTTGGAAACTGCCTCAAAATAAATCAATAAATAATTTGACTGGGAGGTCATTTTCTGCTGTGTGCCAATTTCCCAAATGCCTTTTAAGTTGTCATGTACAGACCGTCAATATATTATAAGCAATGAATTTCACAGCTAACAAAATTCTCAGCAAGATAGTTTAAGGGACTTTCTTAAGATCACACTCCTTGTTACTCTCAGAAAAAAACTGAAATGCAACTTTCCTTTCTGCTACACAGCAACCACCCTGGTTTCACCAAGGCTTAATAGATTCATTTAGGGACACCAACTGATCACTCAGATTAGTCTCTTTTCAACTTTTTTGTCAAAATAAGAACCTATAATTACATATCAAAAGCACAAAAAGTGTTTTTTTTGGTGGGGCTGATGCTTTATCTTTTATTTTTATTTAATTTCAGTAGGTTTTTGGGGAACAGGTGGTATTTGGTTACATGAATAAATTATTTAGTGATGATTTCTGATATTTTGGTGTACCCATCACCTGGACAGTGTACATTGTACCCAACATGTAGTCTTTTATCCCTCCCCTTCCCCCATCCTTTCCTCAAGTTCCCAAAGTCCATTGTATCATTCTTATGCCTTTGCATCCTCATAGCTTAGTTCCCACTTATGAGTGAGAACGTAGGATACTTGATTTTCCATTCCTGAGTTACTTCACTTAGAATAATGGTTTCCAATTCCATCTAGGTTGTTGTGAATGCCTTTATTTGGTTTCATTTTATCGATGAGTGGTATTCCATTGTGTGTGTGTGTGTGTGTGTGTGTGTGTATGTATGTAATTTCCTCATGCCCTTATTGATTGATGGGCATTTGGGCTGGTTCCATATTTTTGCAATTGTGAATTGCAAAAGCACGATAAAGTTGGAGAATCAGGACATGCCTCTGGCCATCCCACTATCCTCCACCATGTGTAGCTCTAGTACTAGGAGTTTCTGTTTTTGGCTCCGTGGTGAATTCCTCTCTCATTCCAGTGATATTATTATACTTCTATTGCTTTGTTTCTGGACATGAAAGAAGAGGACTCACTTTACCAACGCTACTTGGTCTCCCCTATCACCTGTCAATACTTTCATACATCATTTTCATTGGTTGTCTTTTGACTTTAGAGCATATATTTAGATTTCTTTTTGATGCCCTATCAATATTTGACAATATCTCTTTTCTCCCTACTTTAAAAAATGTTTATTGAATCTAGGCTTCCCCAACCCTCCTGCCAGTCTGGGTTCTATTGTCTCTCAGTTTCACATTCAAATTTTTGACATTTCTACTAGTGACACCCACTTCTGCCTGTCTGCCAACTCTAAATTTTGAAAACCAATAAACGACATCAGCATTAAATGACCATGTAAACACTGTGCAATGCCAGGTGAAGGACGATGCTAGGCTCACATTTTCTTTACAGGCATACTCTCAAGACGCTCTAAGCCACCCAATAAATTGTTGTCCATTGGCATTGCATGAAATCATCCTATCAGTTTTCTTCATAATGGAATCATTCATTTTATACAGAATTTTGTTTTCCTTTTTTTTCTTGCAATGTTGTTTATTATTCTACCCTACACATTGTTCAAACTCTTGAACACACTTCTTATTTTAGCAAGTTACCTTTCTACCTCCAGACCTCCTTCTTGTCTTTTATTATCTTGCTGCTCCCAGGCAGCATCCTGGCAGTCATCTGGGACTTCTCTTTAATTTCCTGAGCAGAGTCAACTAGTTTTATCATCTCCTTGGGCTTTTTATCATCTTTGTTGGGCTTCTCTATTGTTTTACTGAAGTGTATTTTTTAATGCAACTCCCTAAAAAATAAATGCTGCATGAAAGGTACATTTTCTAAGTCTTTGCATATCTGTAAATATTTTGGTTTTGTCCTCATATGTAATTGACACCTCAGTGGTTATAAATTCTATGTTGAAAATCATTTTCCTACAACGTTTTAGAGGCATTATATCTTTGTCCTTTATTATCAAATATTGTTAATAATAAATTTGATGTCAGTCTTATTTCTGTCTGCAGGTGACTTGATTATTTCTTTCTGGAAAGTTTTAGAATATTTCTTTCTTTTTTTTTTTTTTTTTTTGAGACCAAGTCTCAGTCTTGCTCTGTTGCCAGACTGGAGTGCAATGGCGCTATCTCGGCTCACTGCAACCTCTGCCTCCTGGGTTCAAGTGATTCTCCTGCCTCAGCCTCCTGAGTAGCTGGGATTATGGGCATGCACCGCCATACCCAGCTAATTTTTGCATTTTTAGTAGAGATGAGCTTTTACCATGTTAGTCAGGCTGGTCTGTAACTCCTGACCTTGTGATTTGCCCGCCTCGACCTTCCAAAGTGCTGGGATTACAGGCGTGAGCCACTGTGCCCTGCCCAAGTTTTAGAATTTTTCTTTTTAATCCTTGTGTATCTTTGTTGCTATTAAATTCAGTGTGTTTAGCTTTTGGTGGAAATTTTCATTTGAAGATTCTGGTCATTCTTCAGCCTGGAGGAAGTTTCTTCTGTTATTTTTGTCCTTCTACTATTTCTTCTGCTATTTCCTGCTCTCTGTTTTATTTTCTTTACTTTTTTCTAGGATCTTTATCAGTTTTATATCTATCTCTTACGTTGATTTTGTCTGAGTTTTCTTTTGTATTTTTAATCTCATTTTAAAGTTTGGAAGATTTTTAAAAATTTTATTTTTGAAAACTTTCATTGTGAATTATACATTAGTCCTCATATATTTACTCTCCAAGAGCATTTTTGTGTGTATGTGGCTCCATGATATCATCCTCTCTCCTGTAGGCTACGTTTGCAAGCACAGAGCTGCTCTCACCATGCAGCCAAAGAGGAAATGAGGATATTGGTCCTATAACTGCAAGGAACTGAATTCTGCCAACCTCCTGAATGTACTTGGGCTACTGAGGTAGGATGAGTGTGTCCAGTGGTTGAGTCATTTGTACACTATCGACTAATCTCTTATTTTCAGTCCTACTTCTAAATACCAACCTCTCTCCTACTTTCTAATTCTGAACCCAGAGCCTCCCTGAATTCCAATGGCTAGATTGCTTTCCTTCCCTTTAAAGCTTCTGAGCTGCTTTGCTTGTTTCAGCTTACTATCTTCTCCCATTTCCTTCCAGAAATTGGCAGAAATCTCTTAACTGTTGTTTACTGTAAACCCCACCCCTCCAATCCACTCTTTGAGGAATCCTAAGCTTTTATTTCAGTGGAGGTTTTTGAAAGGTGGAGAACAAATGTGTGTATTTATTCTCCGATTCTGAACTGAACCTGAAACAGTATTTTTAAGAAGTTGATTCTTGAACTGATAGCTTCTATACTCATTCTTTCTTGTTATTTTTGTTAACATTTGCACTAAGGCAATGCTCTTACACAAAAAGTGAATTGTTGTTCTGTGTAGTAAATATGAAGACAGACTGACAGACTTTGCCAAAGAATAGTAATGAGCTAAGACCTTAAATGGGCCTTGGAAAAAGGCTCGACATCTACATGTTATGTTAGGAGGTTGTTTGGGGTATTGAAGAGAGCATAGGCTTTGTCTAACACAGGGCTGTTCCACGGAGCCTTTAATAAATCACTTAACCTCTCAAAGTCCACACTCAAGTGAATATTCTTTTAAATATCACAAAATTACTGAAAGAAAATACAACAAATTGCATGATATCAGCAAGTACTTAATGAATTTTATTCTACAAGGATTCATATTCATACTCTACTGGACACTGAATATCTAATGGGGAATAGGACGGCGCTTGCTCTCTCTAAGAAGGTGCATTCTTAGAGATACGTAAGTAAATTGTCAATTTTATAACAATATCAATTACCTGCCTCCACCCTACCTTCGTTGCCCCCATCATCTGTGGTGATGGCACAACCTGGGCCACAGGTAGACTCCTTTAGCTGGGGTGAGGTTGAGAAAGACTCCGGTGGAGCAAGTGAGCATGGAATGAGAAAAGAGTAAAGGATGCAGATAAGCGGAGGGAACTGAGAGAGACCTTGAAATATCTAACTTACAGTATTTCAACAGAAAAACTGAGTTCATCATCAAATATAGAAAAGATTAAATACTCTGCATACAAAGCAAGAGTATTTAAAAAAGTAAACAATCCTTATGAGCGTAATAGAAAGACCACCACACCAGGGGAATCATTTTAGGGTCTAACATTTGCTCTGTGACTATTTAAGACTAGGGCTTTGAAAATGTTTCCCAGACATCCGGTCTGTTTCTACTATGAGAATTAAATGACACAGTTTTTTTTCCCCTTAGGTCCAACATGTTATACGTCTTATGAAAGATTATAACATCTTTAAATTTTTAATATTTTATTTTATCTAATTGTTTTCTAATTAAAAAAAATAGGCAGGGTGTGGTGGCTCATGCCTGTAATCCCAGCACTTTGGGAGGCCAAGGTGGGTGGATCACAAGGTCAGGAGGTCCAGCCCATCCTGGCTAACATGGTGAAAGCCCATCTCTACTAAAAATACCAAAAAATTAACTGACCATGGTGGCATGCACTTGTAGTCCCAGCTACTCTGGAGGCTGAGGTAGGAGAATTGCTTGAACCCAGGAGGCAGAGGTTGCAGTGAGCCGAGATTGCACCACTGCACTCCAGCCTGGTGGCAGAGCAAGACTCGGCCTCAAAAAAAAAAAAAAAAAAAAAAAAAAACTGGAGACAAGGTCTTGCTGTGTTGCCCAGGTTATAATACAGCAGCAAAAATCATAGCTCATTACAGCCCCGAACTTCTGGGCTAAAGTGATACTCCTGCCTCAGCCTCTGGAGTGGCTGGGATTACTGCTATACTCTATTGTGCCCGCCCTGTTGACATCATCTTTTTTTTTTTCATGAAGTGAGAAATGAGGTTAAAATCTCACTAGATGCATCAAGGCAGTAGAATATATAAGACTTCAAATTAAATTTAAAAAGAGGCCAAGAAAATGTTAAGGCACTTAATTTTAGAAAGGCAAGCACAAAAATGGATGGAAATCAAACAACTCCGAATAAATCGAGCCCAAATTTTGAAAGAACTGCCAATTAATCAGTCTAATAATGTTCAAATCCATGCATTTATAGAATTGGGCTTATGAGAAAATAATTATAATCCATACAACATAATGGTTTTGTTTCAACCTCACCGATCAGATTCACATTTTATAAGCATAAATACACCAACACAAATGCAGCACAAATATCTGTTGTGATAATAAAAGATATTTATTAAAAATTGAGTCTAACATTTCTCATGAAATGGGAAGCTACTCAAGTGCATTGTGTAAATTGACTCCATAGGGGCCTCGATAAAGTAGCAAATGAGTTTCTTAATGTTATGAGCTCTTTGAAAATAATCCATGAAGGAAAACTATATTGTTTGCCAGCAAAGCAATTGAATCAGGTTCCCATCATTGATAAAGGTAGAAGAACTAATTTGAGATTAGTCAGTTATTCTTTTCAGAATTTCAGTAAAGCCACATGAGATATTTAATTTGTGTATCAGAAGCCTTGTTTCCCGATGCAAGTTATCAGTCTCAGAACATTTTGAATGGGTAAACAATTGCTGGTTTGTTCTAGAAGAAGCTATTCTAGCAAAGCTGGAGGAATTCCAGCAGACTGACAGAACAACACAAATAAGTCCATGCCTGACGCACAGCAGGGGCTCAAGGCAAGTTTGTGGACTCGAAGCCCTGTTAGAATGGATGGAATTTGGTGGAGCAGATATAAGAACAGGAGCTTGCCTGTAAAAATTTGTCTCCCCCTCTTAATAAAGCATGTCATCTCCAAGACGCAGGTCCTCCTGTCTTTTAAGTATGAACTGCCTGACTGAGACTCAGTAAAATTATAACTAGCATGATACTCATCCTTGGTGTATTTATGTTTCAAATCAGACACGCGACGCTGCGGGGATCCATGAACTTTGATGGCTGAATAGTCATGTCCCTTTCTGATGGCTCTGGGTACTTTCTTTCCCTCATTACCAACAAACAAATAAAGTTTATCCTCCCTACTCTGTCTCTCCTTTTTCTCTAAAAGAGTTCTGCCCAGCAACTTTTTACGCTGGATGTTTTGCCTGGAAATTGAAGCTTGCAGCTGTTAACGATGTTTCCAAGTGAGTGAAACTGTGCTATGCCTCATCTCAGAGCTACCTCCATTTGTAATCCTAAATATGAATGATCTGCAAAAATATTTTTCTGTGACTCAAGGAGAAGTGGTACAAGGAAGAGTATCAGCCGAGGCAGGCAGAGTTGTACAGAGTGAATCCACAGCAGATCCAGTCCAGCAGTTTAGAATCCGATACGATGGCAAAACCAGAACAGATGAGGGGGAAAAAAGAGGAGAATCCAGTATTCCAAAGCATAAACAGGAGATTCCTTTCAAGAGACCACCTAGCCAGCTTTCTCCACCAGCTGCCTAACAAGGTCACTGAGCCCAGTGAATAGCTAGATTCTGAGAAAGGGCTCAATAATTTCATTATCAGCCAGTACATCTGGACATTCACGGGAAAGCGGGATAATGCAATCACAGGGACGGTACCCACCATCTTCTGTGCTTCCCCATGCCCGTCTACACAGTGTTGCCAAACTCTGTCTTTAGATCAAGCCAGCCCTGCTGCTCAACTGCCAAGCCCAGCACAGATGTGTGCATGAGCTCCATGACTGATATTTAAACTTTCAAACTCAATTTGGCCTTCGGTGGTGGATTCCTTGTTAGTTTCCTATTCCCCAAACTGGCTGCACCATTTTTTTTTTTTTTTTTTTTTTTGAGACTTCTCTTGACATTAACTGAATCCCTGACGTTCACACTCTCAATGTAATCCTTAACTTATTTCACGGATCGTAGAAGTTACTAAAGGTGAATTCCTTCCCTCCCTTCAACTCTTTTCTTCCTCCACCTCAATATTTTGAATAACTCACCACTTCTCTGCTTCCTTCCTGCTTATTTCAGGGCAAACCGATGCCATTCCTGTGTGTTATTTGACTCCATTTCTTATTTCCCTCCCCTTTGGAATCTTCCTCCGTGCAGTATCCAACTGGGATATTCCTATGTTGGATATTCATGGGTATTCAGTTGTGTTCTCCTCGCTGTCTTCTCCTCATCCCATATACATTCGCCTCCCCATGTGTTACAAATCACTTTAGAGACATCATACATTTGTACAGATATTTTGGTAGTGTTCTGGCAAAAGGCAGTAGCATTTCTTGAGGAAGAGGTGACTATTCCTATCATGCTTAGAGCCTCCATACTGGTGAGAAGAAGAGCTGATCTTTCCCTTGGAAGAGCTGACTTTTCGCTATTTCCTTTCCCTTTCAAGCTGTGGCCCCATTCCGTTTGTCAAAATGAATGTCTTTTATGACCCATTATGGTGTGACTTTTGCCATGTCTTTAATCCTCTCTTCCCTTCCTTAGATTCTAAGACACCACTCTTCTATTTCTCTAGTTTCCCTTAATGTTATTTCCAATGCTTGAGAATAGCTCTTCTTCCTTTTGCTCTCCTAAAATGGGAATGCTATCAGGATTCCATTAACATTTGCATGAGAAAAAGAAGTTCGTGGCCAGCTCATGTTTGGTCAAAAGTTCCCCATCCTTGTGTGCTTGTCTCAAGCAGAGCAGCACCAGAGCCTGGCAGAAATGGGGCTGAGGTCTCTTGGCAGGAAGCAGTGTCAGAGAAAGAGCTGACATTAGATGAATTCGTCAAGACAGCACCTGTGAGGGGTCATTTTATGTGCTAACCTGACTGGCCAAGGGATACCCAGATGGCTGGTAAGACATTGTTCCTGGGTGTGTCTGTGAGGCGTTTCTGGAAGACCTTGGTGTGTGATAGAGTAGACTGAGTCAAGCAGATTCACCTTTGCCAATGCGGGTGACATCAGCCAACCTGTGGAAGGCTGGAAGTGAGCAGAAAGATGGAGAAAAGATGAATTCGCTGTCTTTGCGTGAGCTGCGACATCCATCCTCTCCTGCCTTCAGACATGGCTGCTACTGGCTTTGGGGCCTTCAGACTCAGACCAGGACTTATGCTGTTGGCTCCCCTGGGGCTTAGGCCTCAGGTTTGAGCTGAAAATGCACCTGGGCTTGCCTTTTCCCCAGCTTGCAGTCGTCAGGTTGTGATACTTCTCAGACTTCATGATTGTGTGAGCCAATACCTTATCATAAATCAGACACACACACACATACACACACACACTATTGGTTCTGTTTCTATGAAGAACCTTGACTAACACAGTATCAAAATTCCAAGGGACCAATTCAGATCCAGAGTCAGATTATGTGAGCAAGTGATTAAACCACATCAAGGAGTGAAGGAGATGGGAATGGGCACCGGCAGAAGTCCAGAGAAATTTCACCAGGCAACGACTGAGAAGTACTGCTTCCACTGTTTTTGAAAAAGAAAACTATTTCAGGCTCACAAAAACATGGACCATGTTATCATAAACACCTAATTTCAGAAATATTTGAAAAAGATCATTGGCATCCTTGGAGTGTTCCTCCTCTCAATCCCATTTTCATCTCGCTCAGAATATCTTCATTCTGTCTGTAGTTTGTCTTATAACTTTGTTTATATAACTTTGTTTGTTGACTATTTTTCTGAATTTTTGTTCCTTCTCCTATGCATGTTTTTAAGCGTGAACTAATCATGAGTGTATTTATAAAGAACAGGTGTTACTTAATACAATTATGACTTTATATTGTGAATTCATAGTGTACACAGGCATCTCATCTTGCTCCTTAATTCAGCATTATGTTTTTGTGGGGCATCTTTGGTACCACATGGAGTTCTAGTCAATGAATTTTAACTGCTATATAGCATAACATTGTATGAAGAATTCATGTTTATATGTATTAATTGTTAGTTTGCTGGACATTTAGGTTGCTCCTAGTGTTTCGCTATTTCAGACACCATACACAGTCTTTATGTGTCTCCCTAGCCCAATATATCGCCCTTTCTAAATTTTATACATGCAGTGGCATCATTTTTAGGTCATTGTATCCATACACTTTTGCTTTATTAGAAAAAGCAAACTTATTTTTCAAATTAGTTCTACCAATTTACCTTCCTAATAGTAATGTATGAGAGTTCCCTTTGCTACATATTTTCTTCAACTTTTGAAATTATAAAACCTTTACATTTTTCCTCATTTTATAGTTTTGAAAGGCCATTGTTTTACTCTATATTTCTCTGTTTACTTAAGAGGCTGAGAATTTCACCATATCTTTTAGCTAGTCAAATTCTCCTTTCTATTTGTATTTTTCTATTTTGGTTGCTTATCTGATGGGTTTATAGTAGTTCTTCATACGTTTTGGTTATTAACTTCTTTCATGCTTTCTAAGTTCCAAATATATTCATTCTGCCTGTGACTTGTCTTATAACTTTGTTTATGGTATTCATTTCTATTTTAATAGAGCCAAACTTACCATTTATTTAATTTATAGATTGGATTTTTAAGTCCTGTTTAAAAAAGACTTCCATACCCCAAGAGTCATAAAAATATTCTCCTAGATTTTCTTTAAAATGCTTTAATGCTTTGCCTTTCAAACTTTAAAATCAGGGCTCTTAAAAGTTATTTCACATATGGATCAATTACTGTTGCAGCATCTCAGCATTGTGTGTGTGTTTTAATTAATTTATTCTGTCTCTCCCTTTGTAGCCCTCTACTTTCAGATCTTAAGGATGTGTTTAAAGGTCCTAAAGAGTGTCTGTTTCCATCCCTTTTTGTCTTTTTATGTGCTTGTCAACTTTCCTAATGGCTAAACAAATCTGTATATCCAGGCTGGGTTCTTGGCATCTTTTCTCCATGACAGACTTATGTAATCACCTTCTGGCTGGCTATCTTCACTAAAATCCTGCAGACACCTCAAACCCAAGGAATCCAAATCTATCTTCCCTCCCCTATTTCCTCTATCAGTTGGTGGTTTTCCAGATTCAATTTTCATAGGAAATGGTAAAGAAGAATTAAACTACCAAATGCTGCTTATTATCTATTTGACCATGGAGCATGGGCAGTTATGTAAGTAACTCTGTGCCTGTCTTTTCTCATCTGTAAAATGGGGTATGTTAGTCTCTTCTCACACTGCTAAGAAAGACATACCAGAGGCTGAGTAATTTATAAAGAAAAGAGGTTTAATTGACTCGCAGTTCAGCATGGCTGGGAGGCCTCAGGAAACTTACAGTCACGGCAGAAGGGGAAGCAAATAGGTCGATCTTCACATGACGGCAGCAAGGAGACATGCTGAGCAAAAGCAGGAAAAGCCCCTCATAAAACCATCAGGTCTCGTGAGAACTCATTCACTATCACAAGAACAGCATGAGGGTGACCACCCCATGATTGAGTTAGCTCCCCTGGGTCCCTCCCACGACACGCGGGAATTATGGGAATTGTAACTCAAGGTGAGATTTGGGTGGGGACACAGCCAAACCATATCATGGGGATAATAAAAATGATTTTTTCATAGTGTTGTGAGGATTAACAAAGCACATAAACATGTGTGTGAGTGTGTGGGTGAGTGTGTGTGTGTGTGTGTGTGTTAGAACGATGCCTGGCACGTAGCCAACACTTTACAAATGTTAGCCAGTATAATTCATTATTCCTACTCTATGCCAAGTAGGCTAGTAGATACCATTTTGCTCAACGAGAACCAGAAAATTTTACAAGCCAAACATACATAATATGCTTCTTATGTTGGCAAGGTTCACTTTGCAAGAACATCTTCTATTGCTACTTCTTTCTGATAAAAATACAGCTACTTGGCTGTGCCCATGCCTTTAATTTGACAGTTTTGGAAGAATGAGGCAGGAGAATCGTTTGAGACCAGGAATTTGAAACCTGCCTGGGCAACATAGTGAGACCCTATCCCTACAAAAATAAAATAATTAGCTGACATGGTGGCATGAACCTGTGGTTCCATCTACTTGGGAGGCTGAGGCAAGAGGATCACTTGAGCCTGGGAGGTCAAGGGTGCAGTGAGCTATAATCACACCACTGCACTCCAGCCTAGGCAACAGAGCAAGACCCTGTCTCTTAAGAAAAATACAGCCTCTTAATACTTGGGGATTTACCATTGCTGAGTTTGGACCCCCAAAGACAAGATCTCCATGTTCCTCGTATCTCATGGATACTCTGGCATGAAGTGATTTAAGCCCCTTTTCTCAGGAAGTCACCTCTGCAGCTGGGCTGGACTTCACCTCGCTTCCCCTTGCTGTTGTTTCAGCCAAGATCCAGCAAGCTCCGTGGCAGGGAGTACTGCAGTAACAGCACAAAGCTGAAATAGCCCTGCTCCTGCCAATCGAAGTGTGACCCAGAACTGTTTTGCTAAATGAGTGTTGTGATTGTTTCCCCAGCTGTTCCTATTAGGATAATTAATATAATTAACAATAAAGGCTTTAATTATAGATGTTTAATGGGAGGCATTTATAATTCTCATCCAAACCTGAGCGAGATTCATGGGAAACTTTTATTGAGTGCCTACTAAAGACTTTTCGTATAGTACCTTATTTAACCTCTACAGAAATCCTTCAGATTTAGGAATGACTTAATTTTAAACAAAGAACCAAGATTCGTATAGTTTTCTGGGGCTGACATTACAAAGTATCACACACTGATAGCTTGAAAGATAGAAACGTATTGTCTCCCAGTTCCAGAAGCCGAAGTCTGGGATGATGGTGTTGGCTGGATCAATTCTTTCTGCAGGCTCTGAGGGGTCTGTTCCTTGCTTCTCTCCTAGCTTCTCATCCCTCAGGTGTTCCTTGGCCTATAGATGACTGGCTCCCTGCTGTGTCTTCCTAAAGTCTTCCATCCACGTGTATCTGTGTCTAAATTTCTCCTTCTTATAAGGACGTGCTCATATCTGCTAAGGGCACATCCTAATAACCTCATCTTAACTTGATCATCTGCAGATACCCTATTTCCAAATAAGGTCACATGCTGAGATACTCTGGGTTAAGACTTCAACATCTTTTGGAGAGCCCAACTCAGCTCCTGACAATTGCTGCTAGAAAGTGACAGAGTGAGAACTTGAATGCTAAGCCACTGTGTGTCTATGACACCCCGTCCCTATTTCTTCCCCACAGGATTGCAGGTGTCGTCGGCAATCTTGGACCCATCTTCTGCCTAATCCAACTTCTTCTTTTGGATCTCCCAGAATTTTTATTCTCTTCATCATTGTCTTTATTCTCTACTTTGATAACCCTCTCTTTTCCTCTGCGTGAGCACTCATATATGCTCAAATATTTCCTATCTTTAACATCATGTTGTTATATCTCTATATCCAATGTCCCCTTCTGACTTTCAACCAGTCTTTCCTATGCCTCTCAGCTGAGCAGCCTGAAAAGAATTCTGCCTTCTCCATCCTTCATGGTCCACACACATCCTCACCTCGGCTGGCTGTGCCCCACCCCAGTCATACCACCAACGCTGTTTTCTCTTGCATTGTCAAGGACTTCCATGGCACTGAGTTTCAGGAACACTTTGGCACTATCATCTCCTGAATCCCTGCTATGGACTGAAAGCTTGTGCCCCTTCCTGCAAATCCATATACTGAAGCCCTGATGTCCAATGGGATGGATGGTATTAGGCAGTGGGGACTGTGACGGTTAATATTAGGAGTCGGCTTGGTTGGATTGAAGGATGGCTACATGGCTGGTGAAGTATTGTTTCTGGGTGTGTCTGGGAGGGTGTTGCCAGAGGAGATTGCTGTTTGAGTCAGTGGACTGGAAGAGGAAGACCCACCCTCAGGGTGAGTGAGTACCATCCAATCGACTGCCACTGAGGCTAGAACAAAGCAGGTGGGAGAAGGGGAAAAAGACAGCCTGCTGAGTCTCCTGTCTCTCTTTTTTCCTTCCTATGCCAAATGTTTGCTTCCACTTTTTCTGCCCTTGGACATCAGACTCCGGGTTCCTTGGCCTTTGGACTCCGGAACTTGAACCAGCAGCCTCCTGGGACCTGGACTGGGAGCTGCACTTTCAGCTCCCTGGTTTTGAGGCTTTTAGACTTGGACTGAGCTGTGCTACCAGCTTCTCTCCCCAGCTTGCAGAAGGCCTATCATGGGACTTTACCTTGTAATTGTGTGAGCCTAATAAAAATCTTTTTTTTTTTTTTTTTTTTCTTGAAATGGAGTCTCACTCTGTCACCCAGGCTGGAGTGCAGTGGCGCTATCTCCGCTCACTGCAAGCTCCGCCTCTTGGGTTCATGCCATTCTCCTGCCTCAGCCTCCTGAGTAGCTGGGACTACAGGCGCCTGCCACCACGCCCGGCTAATTTTTTGTATTCTTAGTAGAGACGGGGTTTCACCATGTTAGCCAGGATGGCCTCAATCTCCTGACCTGTGATCCACCTGCCTCGGCCTCCCAAAGTGCTGGGATTACAGGTGTGAGCCAGTGTGCCCAGCCATAAAATTCTTTTTATATAGACCCATATCTTCTTGGTTCTGTCCTTCTGGTTAACCCTGACTAATACAGGGACTCTGGGAGGTGATTAGGTCATAAGGGTGCAGCCTTTGTGAATGGGATTAGTGCCCTTTTAAGAAACAGCAAGAGAGAGGTAATTTTTCTCTCTCTCTGACATGTAAGGACACAGCAAGAAGGGGAGAAGGTAATTACCCTCCGTAAACCAGAAGAAGAATTCTCCCCAGGAACCCAGTTGGAAGTCACTTTCATCCTACGTTTTCCAGCTCTCAGAACTGTTAGAAATCAGTGTGTTGTTTATGCTACCCAGTCTACGGCAGCTTTGTTATAGCAAAACCCAGAATGACTAAGACAAACCCTCAGCATGGGTTATTTGCTAGTCCATTCTCTCCTTGAAGCATTGTCTTCTCTGTGCTTTCCTTTAAATGCTGGAATCCTTGGGAGCACCTTGATTTTTACAATAACTTGGGTCCCTGAGTACCATCACCCATGCCAATGGCCTCACTGACCTGCTGCCTTCTGGTGCCCTCCAGCATGAGCCTCTGAGCTAGATTCTTCCCAGCTCTGCCCTGAATCTGTAACAGCCACTTCAGCATCTCCAGTGATGTGCCCCACAGGTGTCTCAAAACTAGCATGTCCAAAGTGAACTCAAAATCCCCCACTCTCCCCAAACGTGTTCTTCCAGTGGAGGATATTTAGAAAATGGAACTACCATTTTTTTTTAATTTTTAGATTAAAACTCGGAAAGTCAATTGTAACTCTAGAGTCTTCCTCTCCTCCCTGCCTCCAGCCCCACCAATGACCAAATCCAATCACTTCTGTCACCAGTGCAGGGTAAGGGGGAGGGAGCACCCCAGAAAGTAGAGATGGAAGATTCTTGAAATATACCTCCTCTATTTCAACTGTCCCACAACGTTTTTTAATTTAAAAAAAATGAAAATTGGTTAGTCTTTCAAAATGAGAAACCTTGAATGTTCAAATCACTTCACCAAAAACACTTTTGGGAAGATCTTAGTGGAATCAAAATGAAACATTAAAAGAAATACCTGCTCTCTGGGAGACAAAACACCTTTCTCATATTTCTGCTCTCTTGTCTGTGACTTAGAAACGTCACACTGTGGGGGGCTCCCCCTCCCCACATGAGCATGGCTTTGAAAGTATAGTTCACGTCTAATTTCTACTTGTTAGAATTTAGAAGCTGTTTTAAGTTTTGAATGTACAGGGCCTTATATTTCATTTTTGAAAGTGCTTTCTTGGACAGCAGATCCTCTTATTGTATAAGTTACAGAAGCACGTCTAGACCATGATTATTTTTAACTGAAAAGGAGAGTTCAGAACAAGTCACTAGGTTGTGTATGTCAAGGTGGGCATGAGACGCCAGCGTTTGCTCCGAGAGGTAGGAAGAGGCCTCATTAGGTTGAAAGCAGTCTGCAACCAGGAAGCTTGGAGCAGGAACTAGAGGAGACAGAAAACCCTGAAAATACAGAACCACATTGTAAAAATGTAGACGCGCTGCCTGTGATCTTTCATGGAATTGACATCTATAGCAAATAGCAAGGACTTCACCTCATTCTTTTCCTGTCCTTAACTAGGAACAGACCTGGCCTCCCCGGGAGCCTCAGTGAGAGAGGGTGGGGAGGGGCAGAGATGGTGGTGGAGGAAGGGGAGGGGCTCAGGCAGTGGTGGGGGGATGAGGCTGGATGCAAGACTCAGAGGGAGAGAATCTCCACCTGGAGATTTCAGCTAAATGAGATTTGTTTTGTTTTGTTTTAGGAAAATGACTTACTTTTGGTTGCTAAATTAGTCCACCTAATGAAAAGCAGTAGTTCCCTTTTCTTTGTATTGCAAAAATTTTAAAATAATATATCACTCAATTGAAATCCACATCACCAGCCCTGTGGGCTTTCACAAGCTTCCTTTTCCTGTCATCCAGATTAAGGAGGTGCTGCACTGGGAATATGATCACTTTTGCAAGAGTCATAGTTGGGGAGACATGCTGGGGACCACTCCTAGTTTTTGTTGATGGCTTATGGGTGTTAGCAGGTAATTTCATCATTAAATAATTCTATAAGGTAGGTATTGTCATTTTCACATCACAGGTAAAGTAAACTGAGGCCTAGGAATGTAAGGTGATTTTCCAATATTGTCTGCCTGAAGCTCAGATCTTGAGGGGCTGAGACGGCTTTTAAAATAGCAGCTTCACCCGGCTGGGATGCATGCGGGCTACATGATGGAGATGGGCTGGAGGAGGAGGCACTGGCAAGCCCCTCAGCATCACCTGTATTTTATAAAGATGGCTCAAATAGCTTGGATGACGTGTGCACATGTCTAAGTTTGAATACGGGTTTGTTGCCCATCTCCTGGCCATATCGCATTGCTAAGTAGTTAAAGTTGACAAAATCCTGGCCCTGAGTTATACCAGTAATTTCAGGTCTATAAGAAATATGTTTAACAAGTCAGTATGTGGGACATTCACGGAATCCAGCACCTGACATACAAAAGCTCCACAAACATTAGCGGCCTTTAGAGAGCGTTCTCCTTGCAGGATGCATCCGATTAACAGGATTGCCCCTGACACAGCGGCTGCCATTCTGGGCTCTGTTTATAGTCTTCTTCCCTCACGTTTGTGCAGACCCTTCCTCTTCCCACCACGAGGGCCCAGCGCTCTGGCCTCTTTCCCTTCCTGTCCTCACTGCCGCCCACACACACTCAGCCTGGCCCCCGCCGACTCCGTCCCATCCACCCAGGGTCTCTCCTTCACACTGCAGAAGGAAAAGGGCATTTTCTTAGCCAAAAGTCCTTTGCAGAGCAGAGTGCTTTTGAAATTTTTATCTTTATGTTACTGTTGGGGCAGATATAAAGTGGTGAAGTCCATGACAGGTAACAGATCAGAGCCATAAACCAAAGGCAATGGGTCAAGGCTGAGGTTAAGAGGCTGCAAGTTCCAGTGAATTCCAGGAGGCGTCTGAGGTCACGGTCAGCAGGGCTGGGAGGTGCAGGGGAGCCCTCAGGTAGGGTTCTGAAAAGAGCAGCTGGCAGCCCCTGGCTCCGAAGGGTCCACTGAGGGTCTGCGGTGCTATCACGGACTTCCTCTGGTTCCTACCGCTTCTGATTCTGAAACTGGAGAGCTTTGCTGTTTTTATCCTGGAAATGATGAATGAAAGCAATTCATCTTCAGGTTAAAGTAGCTCAAAGTGAGGCAGATTGGATCTGTGTGTGTCTGGAAAACAGAAGACCTACCTCTACTAAGAGGAGTTCTTTCCTTGAAGAAATCTGTGTTTTTCTTTGGGAAAATAACATTTTTCTAATTATGTTCAGAAATGTCATGGCTACTTCAGGTTTCTAAAGCTTTACCTCCCCCACCAACCCTCAGTTTCCTCTTCTTCCTCTATCCCTAGTTTTCCTCCTCTCCCCACCCTCGATTCTTTCTTTTCCTTCATTGGCTTTTCCTATGCTGAACCCAATAACCTAAACAAACTGTTATTTCCAGTTTTAAGGGAAAAGCTTTGCACATGGCCAGCATCAGAATGTGAAGTGATTTGCTTGGTTTGCATGTGGGATTAAGCAAGCCATGGCCTTGGCAGCGCATTCCAGTGGAGGGCATGCCCTGGGGTCTGACACTCAGTATCTGCAGGTGAGTGATGTTAGACATTTGAAAGCCTATGCATGTCAACCAGTCAGTTAAGTAAGACTAAGTTAATTCCACATATTACACTTCCCCTAAACGTTGCTTTACAACAAAGATTGCAGATGAGATGCATAAGGAAAATTGTATATATTCTGATTCAGCATTTTGAAGTGGAGAATTAAATCTTTGGATTATCTTTTTGTTTTTTTTTTTTTTTTTTCCTATTTGAAATTTATTTGCAGTTTGCATCTCCTGCTCATCAGCTGTGTGCCCCTCAGCAGGCAGATCCACCTCTCTGGGCTCGGGTTTCCCCTCTAGACAATATGACCGTTAGGGAGGAGTTCTGAGCTCTTTCGCAGTTTGATGTCTACAATGCTTTCCTTAATATAATCATAAGCCTGACTACTTCTCTCAAGTCATTTTAAAAAGTATTGGAATTGACAAAACTCACAAATTCTACTTCCTATAAATATTGGCAAGATGCATCTGGGGCAGAGCCAGCCTGAGGCCAACCTGGAAAGGAGACAGCGATTGTCTCTCGGGTGTCCCTCCTCTTAATACTTTCCCTAAGGCTGGATCCCTCTTGTAGCTCCCTTAGCTTCTGGTGCCTCCATCCCAAGGACATCAAATTGCTAAGGGAGCCTCTGCGCTGTGGCTACTGCTCTCCCCAATTCCAGACACTTTCATTCTTTTCATTTCCTTTCTCTTGTCTCCAAAATTCACACTAACCAGGGCTGTCTTTTCTTCTCTTGAGATATCACCAGGAAACTATATAGAATCAGGGAATTTCAGAGCAGAACAAGATATGAAATATTGCCTAATCAGAGCCCTTCACTTTACCACTGGGAATTGAATTCAAGAAAGAGGATGTGGTTTGACCGCAGAGCTCAGTACTGGCAGAGCCCACGGTAGATTCAGGCTTCTTGATTTTTACACTCTCAGTATCAGTATGTCACAACTGCCAGACAGATTGCATATTTGCATACAGCCTTAAATATCAGTAAATAAGGACATTTAATAATTGTAATACATTAAAAGTATTCATCAGTGCTAATAATCATTCACTGTATTTTAATAAGGATCTGGAAGGGAAATAATCATCTCTAAAAGTCAGGCTGGCCTAAAGAGGACGTATCCAGAAAATGTTTGTTTCTGAGGGATGATTGAGCTCCATCACCAAGCAGGGTGGTGGAGACAATGTCCTGAGTGGGAGGTGGGGACAGATGTTTCCAAGCATCATTCAGATGGTGCCACATATGCTACAGAGTATGAAAATCATCCCTGAAGCCAAGAGGTCAATGACTTCTAAATATTTTCTTTGCTTTCTGGGCAGACCTGTTAAATTCTATCACTCTCTTCTATCTGTGCAACTGCTTTGGGATTATTATTTTGCTATTATTATTATTTGTGTAAGTCCACGGAAGCAAGATTTTAATTTTCTCTACACTTGTCTCCTATCAGCTTTCTAAATGATACTGTCTAAATGTCACAAATGCTTTCTTTTGAAACAATAAAATTTGATTGGAAGGTTTCTATACCCAGAATATTGACTGAAATCGGTAGATTTGCCATTTTCATTGTCTCTTAGATTTTCCCTCCAGTTTCCCTCGAACATCTCTTATATTAGGGCTAGACCATCCCCTTGTGGGTACTACTTGGTATGATCTCCGCTGTAATACCTAGAAAAAATTTTGGAAAACACTTGTCATACAAAAATTAAAGGCTTCCCATTCTCTTTTGGTTTAGACCACAGGGATTTTCCAAACCCAGTTTCCTTCTCCAATTTGTAAATATTGCTCTGTGCTCCAAAATCTATCTAAAGCACCATGGATTTTTAATCTACTATGTTGTCCAGATCCATTATCTACTATATGGTCAGAAGATTCTGAAGGCATGAAGTTGTACTTCTCTGGGCCCTGGGAGACTTCTGACAGGAGAAGTCACATGCTTAGGAAGTATCCTAACAGGCAATAGATTGTGGATTCTAGATATTCTTTGGTGGCTACATGCAAGCCCTTCATAAGCCCTTCCAAAGTGCCAGGCACTGGAGTAGACACACTGCTGAACGTATGCATGCACAGTCTGCAGTTGTCAACATAACTCTGAAAGGCTATCAATAGGACATGGGTAAATCAAGACACAGAGAGGTTAAGCTCCTTCTTCAAGGAAGGGTAAAACGTTATGAGTATATAGAGTAGATAATCCTGGGCTAAACTCAAGCTTCTCGAGTTGAATGTAGTAACTTCTCCCTCTCTTGTCCTCTTGCTCTCTTGCTCTTCCACCTTCCATCACAGGATGGTGCAGCATTAAGGTCCTCCTCAGATGATGATGCAATGTTCTTGGACTTCCCAACTTCTAGAACCATGTTCTTTCAACATTTTGCAAACTGAATCTGGGCACTGGAGTTAGAGGACAGGCTATTCCAAAGTTCATGTGTTCACTCCTAGGAGTTTTTTCCATGTGGGGATATTCTATAGAAGGATCTTAAGTTATAATTCTGAAGGATGATGCTGGGGGTAGGGAAGAGCGTAGAGCAAGCAGGAATCCAGTAACAGAGTTTGGGAAGCTATGCCCACTAGGCCACAGTTTTTAAGCTTTGTGGACTGAAATTATTGGAATGTCAGAATAAAGAAGACTGGACAGTATAGTAGTTAAAAAATCCATGGTACTTTAGATAGATTTTGGAGCACAGAACAATATTTACAAATTGGAGAGGGAAACTGGATAGCAGATGTTTGTTACTGTAGGGATTGCATCCATTTAATGAACTTACAAGAAGTTAAATGAAGTGCAGAATGAATTTGTAAAGTATTTTCAATTGTCTATTGTGGATTTATGAGGTACTTATTCACAGTGCCAAGAATCATGAAAGAGGCAAGGAATACAGACATGGATAAGATCAAGTTTTTCCCACTGAGAAGCTCAATCTAGAAGGATGGAAGAGCTGAGAGAAGGAGTTACATTATAATCTGCTCACTTCCCATCTGAAAGCCTGTGCAAAATGCAAGGGATGAGAAGACATAAAAGCAATCCAGCGATGCTGTGCAGAGAGAGAGACTTGAGCTGAGTCTTCCTATCTGAGAAGATATCAGATGGCTGGGTGGGGGAAAAGTACTTTTCAGGCAGAGAGAGAGGTGCTAGCACAGCCATAGGAGGCTTGAAGAGATGAGGGAACAGCTTGGATGCCTAGAACCTGAAAGACACACATCAGGAAGTATGGTAACCAAGAGCAAGAGTGAGCAACCATGCACAGATGTTTGTCAGTGCTTTTATGAATTTCACCATATTCCTTTGCGTTGAAGCAAGTCACATGGCAAGCTCAGATTGAAGGGGTAGAGAAACAGGCATCAACTTTTGATGGAGTTCTGTAAAATTACATTTTTAAAGGGGCCTGAATAGGGATGGCAAGAATTCCAGACTGCTTTTGCAGTCAACCATAAATAATGTATACCAGCACTAACCAAGAGACATTCTACAAGGATGGAAATGGTCTATATCAGTGTTGTCTGTCCAGGATGGTGGAGTTAGCCACATGCGGCTATTTTAATGTTAATTGTATTCAATTATAATTAATTTAAACTTAAATAGCCACATGTGGTTAGCTGTTAGTGTATTAGACACTGAAGAATTCATTTCAAATGTTTCTGACACAGTGTAGCTTAGTAAAATTGTATTTATTCTCCCTGGTGTTATTTGAAACAAGGTCACTGTTCTCCTAAGTGCCATCAACAATAAATAAATTCAAATTCACTCCCATTAAGTCTCAGTTGCTTTTTAAGTTTTCTATCATAGAAAATAGGTTTGACTTCCTTAAAGCTTATGGTAATGGCAGTAGTCTTGTGCTAGATCCCCTCATGGTTTGGCAAAATGACTCCTGAACCACATGTTTAGGAGACAGATGGCTTCACACTTCAAGGGTGCTTTAGTTTGAATGTGTTCACAAAAGTTAATGTATTGGAAACTTAATTCCCAGTGCAACAGTGTTGGGAGGTGTGGCCCAATAAGAAGGCTCTGACCTAATGAATGAATTTACGTGGTTATTGTGGGAGTGGGTTAAGTTATCACAATAGTGGGCTTGTTATAAAAGCAAACTCACTACTTTCTTACTCTTTTGTTCTCTTGCTCTTTTGTCTTCCCACAATCCGCCACAGGGTGATGCAGCATGAAGGCCCCCCTCAGATGCTGGTGCAATGCTCTTGGACTTCCCAACCTCCAGAACCATGAGTCAAACACATTTCTATTGTTTATAAATTACCCAGTCTCAAGTATTCTGTTATAGCAACACAATTGGACTAAGACAGAGGGTTACACGTATCTTTCACATGACTTCCTTGTGGCTTAATACCAACCCTTAAGAGTTCTAGCCCAGATGCAGCCTAAAAGTGTGAAGATGAAGGAGGTAGGTAGTAGGGTTGTTATTAACCCTAGGGGAAACCCTCTACTATGGGATTCTGAAATCAGCAGATAAATGCTGCAGCCCCCCAAATTTGTGAAGAAAAATTTTGAGATTCGTCTTCTCTGGTTCTTCAGCACATCACCAAGGAGGCATGGACTTGCAGTTGGCTCTAGCTGTAACTAGCTCAGTGATGCATCCTTCACTGTTTTTCTTTCTTTCCCCATTTTTCTCTGTATGCTTCCTTACTTTAGCTTCCTGGGATCAACTCCCAAATAAGCTACCTGAAGCCAAGTGTTTGCCCAATCCACTGCTTTCAGGAAACCCAGTCTGAGACATAAGAAAACAAATCATATGCCAATTCAGTGGTTCAGTTGATAAAAATAACAGAGACTCAGCCTAGTTGGCACCAGTGGAGATAAAGAAAAGAGGACAACTTTAATATGCATTTTATAGACAGTCGTGAGGCATGCAAATTGGTATAATGTATGCAGCAAAAGAAACGGAAATCTTCGGTGTGATACCATAGTTAGTCCACTGTATACCTAGAATTGTCTTTTTCAGAGAAAGATGGTGGCCTCTGGAAAAGGTACAGGTTTAGGAGGAAGATTATTAATTCAATTTGGGCATGTTACATCCAAACTACATTAAATACTTGAGAACTATTTCTTTAATAATGGATGAGTGAAGTCAGTTCATTTCCATGCTTCTTATTTGTCTTATCTGTAAAAGAAAAACTGTGATGTCTAGTACCCAGATATGTAAAAAGTAAATGTAATCTACCATATTAAAGCCCAAAATGCTTGATGTTTTTGCAAATATAAAATAATGTGATTTACTTTGGAGATAATAAATGAAATAAGTTTCCTAAACATGCCTTTTTGATTTTATCATGTTTTCCCTGCTCATGCAACTGTTGTGTGCTTATTCCTCTGGGCAATGTCACCTTACATTTCTCTTCATCCAAACAGCATCTGCCGCAGCTTCATCTAGTGGAGTAGATAGGAGACAGTCGTCATCTTTTAGCTGTACAACTGATCAGTTCATCAAATAATGAATGCTGTTCAGTTTCTAAAATAGTGATATTTTCAGATGTTCTTCTTATTTAACCTCCCAATAATAATTATATGATGTAGGTATATTTCTGTTATAGATTCAAAATTGAGAATCAGGAAAGTGCATTGCTCTGTCCAAAATCATGTACAGTCATGCGTCGTATAATGATATTTTGGTTAATGATGGACCACATATATGATGGTGGTAGCATAAGATTATAATGGAGCTGAAAAGTTCCTATGGCATGGTCAGAGCACAGCCGTCATAACATCATAGAGCAACACATTCCTCATGGGTTTGTGGTGATGATGGTGTAAACAAACCTACTGTGTTGCCAATCGAATAAAATTCTAGCACATACAATTATGTATAGTACATAATGTTTGATAATAAAAATAAAGGACTATATGACTGGTTTATGATTTACTATACTACACATTTAATTATTATTTTAGCATATATTCCTACTTTTAAAAAAGTTAACTATAAAGTAGCCCCAGGCATGATCTTCAGGAGACACTCAAGAGGAAGGCATTGTTATCAGAGGAGGTTACAGCTCCATGGGTGCTATTCCTGTGAAGACCTTCCAGTGGGACAAGATGTGGAGGTGGAAGACAATTATATTTATGATCCTGACCCTGTGTAAGCATAGGCTAATGTATGTAATTAGGTCTTGGTTTTTAACCAAAATAAAGTTTAAAAAAAGAATGAATTTTAAATTAGAAAAAAGTTTACAGAATAAGAATATGAAGAAATAATACTTTCGTGTAGTTGTACAATGTGTTTGTGTTTTAAGCTAGGTATTAGAAAGTTATAGAGTTAAAAATTACAGTTTACAAAGTAAGAAAGTTACAGCAAGCTAGAGTTAATCTATTATTGAAAGAAGAATTTTTTTTTACAGGGAGTGTTTATGAAGTGTACAGTAGTGTACAGTGATGTCCTAGGCCTTCACATTTACTCACCACTCACTCAGTGATGCACCTAGGACAACCTGCAGTCCTGGAAGCTCCATTCATGGCAAGTGTCCTACACAGGTGTAGCATTTTTTACCTTTTATACCATATTGCATTGTGCCCTTTCCTCTCCTTTCCTCTCCTCTCCTCTCCTTTTCTTTGAGATGGAGTTTCACTCTTTCGCACAGGCTGGAGTGCAGTGGCGCGATCTAGGCTCACTGCAAACTCTACCTCCTGGGTCCAAGCGATTCTCCTGCCTCAGCCTCACAAGTAGCTGGGATTACAGGTGCCCACTATTGCACCTGACTAATTTTTGTATTTTTAAGAGAGACGGGGTTTTGCCATGTTTGCCAGGCTGGTCTCAAACTCCTGACCACAAGTGATCTGCCCACCTTGGCCTCCCAAAGTGCTGGGATTACAGAAGTGAGCCACTGTGCCCAGCCGTGTTGTACCTTTTCTATATTTAAATGTGTTTAAATACACAAGTACTCACCATTGCCTACAGTATTCAGTACACTAACCTGCCTGTTTGTACCCTAGGAGTAATAGGCCACACCATACAGCCCAGGTGTGTAGCAGGTGCTACCATCTTGTGTGTAGGTACGTTCTATGATGTCCTCACAACGATGAAATAGCCTAAGGACACATTTCTCAGAATGTATCTCAGTTGTTAAGTGACACATGACTGTAAAGAGGTGTCAAAAGTAGGACTCTAAATTTAAAACCCGTCTTCCATAAATTATATCTTACGTGGTAGAATCTCTGATCTAAATTTTGTGCACAAGTCTAGTTCAAAGGAATTCTGAAATTCCTATAACTTTCTATTGTAAATATTTAGTCTGCTTTGGCATTTTGAATTTAAGAGTGATGAAATGAAACTCTTGCCTCACTCCAAATAACTTCCTTGACTATTTATGCCAGAAATCTTATAATTGCAGTTTTTAAGTGAAGCTTAAGCCATTCAGGAATTTTTTCTCCCTTGTGTTAGAGCAAAAATTCTCCTAGTGAGTTTCCAAATTGTGTCAAATAATTTACTTTTACCTTAATGTAAACTGTTTAATATATAAAAATCACAAATCAACAGCAAACCTTTATCATTGTTAATTATTCTTTTTGGTGTTTCAAATCCCCTGTATCTGGGTTGCCGCTTTCTTGCAGATGCAAGTTCGACTTGGAAGGTGCCTCTGTAACAGGATGAGTCATGGTTATTGAGCACTCATTCTGTGTGGAGGGCTGGGACCTAGAGTTTCACTTTGATTACCCCATTAATTATTTCAACAACCCCTTAAGATGGGCCTTCATACGCACTTTTTTTTGTTTTGTTTTGTTTTGTTTTGTTTTGTTTTGTTTTTTTTTTTTTTGAGACGGAGTCTCGCTCTGTCGCTCATGCTGGAGTGCAATGGCATGATCTTGGCTCACTGCAAGCTCCACCTCCCGGGTTCATGGCATTCTCCTGCCTCAGCCTCCTGAGTAGCTGAGACTACAGGCACCCACCAGCATGCCTGGCTAATTTCTTTATTTTTAATAGAGATGGGGTTTCACCGTGTTAACCAGGATGGTCTGGATCTGCTGACCTCGTGATCCGTCGGCCTCGGCCTCCCAAAGTGCTGGGATTACAGGCATAAGCCACTGCACCTGGCCGATACACCCATTTTTATAGAGAAGGTTATCAGACTCAGAGAGGTTAAGTGGCACGTTCAACACCATACAGCTAGTTGAGATTTCAACACAAGTCCTTTCAAAGCATTTTCTATGATGGAAAACTGCTTTGAAAAGGAATGGATTTGAAAAGTCCTAGAAAGATTAGAAATGAGATGTTTTGAATTCCAGTCTATACGTTTGACCATATAAAACTCCTGGCATTCCACCTTGTCTCACCAACAAAAGCAGCAATTCATATGGCCCCGCCTAAACCCTACATGAGGGTCCCTGCAGGAGCTCCCTGCAGTTCCATCCTCCATCTTTCAAGAATTCTTTATACTCTCATGCTGTTCACCTGTATCGGGCTCTGTCATCTCTCAGCTACCGACTGGAGAGGTGCAGGATCCTAGAATCCGTTGGTGTCTTGGTTGAAAATATTGGATAGTGCCCTGAAATCCTCACAATAAAGTGTTGTCCAATGCACACATCCCTCTTGATTGCCGTGTTCTTGGCCATGCAACTATATTCTGTGTTCTCAGACTTAATGTATCTACTTGGGCTTCCTACCCAAGTTTCCCACCTTTCTCTTCTTATTTGGGGCAATGACCAGCACATGCAGCCTTCCCCTCTTCAACAGCATGTAGGAAAACAAATTTGTCTGGGCTTTTGAATCAGAAATACTGGGCTCTGTTCCTTTAGACTCCTGTAGAAGCAAACCCCCAAAAAAAGATATGAGTGAAAAGTCTATTTAGAAAGTGGTTCTAGGAATGAGACAAGGATGGGAAGACAGCCAGTAAAAGATTTGTTATCAAACAAGATATGAGTATGGTTAACTCAGCTTGACCCTGCTGGGGAAATCTGAACACTGATGTAGAAGTCTCAGCATTTATATAGTGGGGGGGAAGGGAACTGGGGTGTATACAAGGCAGCCTTTAGATGAGCACCAACCTGTCCAGGAGATAAGAATCCTGTTACTTCCGGTATGCTTGTGGGCAGACAGAGGGGGCTTTGGTGGACAGAGAAAGCCAGCAGATAGAAAATGCAGGCTCTAGTAATTAGAAGTTGGCTGGCTCTTGATGGAGTATTCCGGGGTTGCTGATAGAGGGATACCTACACTGGCTTTGAATTCAATCTGCAACGTTACGTGGCCTTAGGCAAATCTTTGACATCTCTGAGTTTCCATTTACTAACAAAACTGTGAAATGGTGATATTTTACAAATTTTATTAAATAGTGAAATGATTACAGTTGTTCTGTATTGATTAGAGATGTTATATACATGTAAAGTAACATGTTACTGAAATCTGTTTTATCTGTTTGGGGTTAAGTTTTTACAGAATTTTACCCTATCTCTGGATTCTATTCTAGAACTCTCTGAGAAAGAACCCTGGGTTCTACCCATCTACCTGAAGTTTGAAGTTGTTGGAGAACACTTGCTTATTCTGAACAGTAACGAAATTATAAGGCTGTCTTGCTTTTGGTTTTTTAAGTTTCTTCATAACAAAAGCTATGTCTTACCTTGAGCAACTGCATAAAACTCCTGCCTTTGACTCTTGTTTGGGGCAACGATTTTTGAAGAATATTTGATGCTGTTTCAGAACTGACCAAAGCATCTCATAGGTCCACAAAGACAGGAGATACTGATGAATTTAATTTGGGCAGAGACTGGGCTACAATTCAGTCAATGCTGGCCTGTTAGCCTCCATTTTAGGAACTGGGAGTGATACTGGGGACACATGGGCATGGATGAATGACCTTGATGCAGACAGAGGTCAAGTGGCCCTCAGTTCTCCAACCAGGTTCCCAGTGGCAGGCGATGCCCTGGTTTTGTGCACCTCTCCAGCAGCTCACAAGCACCATCCAAGTTCATCTTGCTAAGGCATGAATCAAGCAATCAGCACAGACCTAGTCAGTAACCACCAGAAGCAGTGAATAGCAGCTGAAAGGGATTTGGACTTAGAGCTTATTTGGTTTGACCTGGGCAGATTTTAGTCTCTTGCAACTTCCATGCAATTTGATCACTTGGGTCTAATTTAGACTTTGAAGTGAGACAGACCTTTTGCTCAAATTCCAACTCTGCCCCTCACAAGATGATCAAGACAACTTATCTTTCTGTTTCCATTTTTATATAAAATGAAAGCAAAAACCATCCACTTAACAGGATTATTGTGAGGCTTAGCAATAAGTCTTGTAAAATTCTTGGCACAGAATCTATGTTCAATAAATTACAGATGCCTCTATGCCTTCTAGAGGTATCTGGTGAGAGAGCCCATTATCCCTATAAACTCAACATGTCAAATAAATATCAAATTTATTTACTTCTTCCCAAACAGATTTTTCCTCTGATATTCCTTTTCCACGTTTTTCATCTTTCTTTTAGAATAAATTTGGCTTTACGGCTCTTTCTTCCAGGCCTTTCCATTTAGTAAGTGGCAGATCCACTCATCCTCAAATCCAGCTGGTTTCCATTGACTGTGGCTCTCTCTGTCCCAACTCATCTTCACACTTCTGCTGCCAGCATCACCCTAGAACGTCACTTTTACCCAATGTAGCATAGGCTTCCACAGCCTCAGTGAGGAAGGTCACAGCCCCACACTTGGTCTCCAGCGATGTGGACTGATGAAACCTAAGTTTGTCAGGAGCCATGTGGTCATCATGCACCACACCGCTGGATTTTACAGGAGCAATTGCAGCCACAGAACATGGAGTTGAGCTGACAAAGACAACCTTTTGCTGAGAAGCCAAACCAAGACAGTGCCATGAGCATAAGCATGAAGAAGTGGGAGGGAGACTGGGATCCAGTGAGGAGACAGGATCTGAAAGGAAGCAGAATGTGTGTGGGAATTTGTTTTTCTCCCACCCAGCATTCACCCTCTTTTTTTTTTTTTTTTTTTTTCTGGCTACAGAACCCTGGATTTCCTTTGGGGGGATCACCACTCTCTCATTCTCAGGCAGTAGCTCACATGAGTTCCAGACCTGACCAATCAGGGTAGAAATTCTCTCATGGACAGCAATGTCTATTCAGGAATGAGCATGTGATTTAAGAACATTCAAACCCAATGAATTCGAAGACTTGCTTGGGAGCTACTACAAAGACATGTCTTCTCTATCTATTCTTTCCATACCCCAGAACAGTCAGGCAGGCGGACTGTCCTGCCTTTGCATAGAAACTGAGGGTAAAATCAACATAAGAGAAAGCTGAGAGATGAAGCAGACTGGACGCTGACGATCTGTTTAGCCTCTGGATTAAACCTTACTCCAAAATACATCCCCTGTTTTGCCTAAGCCACTGATTAGATTTTCTATCACTGCCTCTCCCCCAAACCCCAATCCTAATCGACACACACCCCAAAAACCTGTGAAAATTGTTGATGATGGCATTAATGTCTGAGGATATTCAATTCTGTGTCTACATGATACTGAAATAAGAAATGTACAGTCCTTATTGGTGAACACTTCTTCCAGGTTCATTTGCACATGAAGTCGTACCATGACAGCAGGTTTCCTCTGTCCTTCTGTGACCCACGGACAGAAAGGGCAGCAAGAAAGGATCACTCATTGAATCAGAAGCAAGCTATGTCCAACTTTGATTTTAGCCTTTGCCTAATGCTCTTGTCTTCTCCATCTCCACTGACTCTCCTCTGCCCCCACAAAATCCAACAACCCTTTAAGGTTTAATCAAAGGTTTCTCTTTCAGAGCTTGGTCAAGGGGAGTCTCTTGATAATACATTAAATCTACAGTTTCCCTCATCACCTCCCCTTTACTACTAAAACATTTATGCTTTAGTCATCTCTCTTCAGGACTGCATTTCCACATGGAATTCAGGCATCGTTATAAAACTACCTCTCCTGTAAGTATCTGTTCTCCCCAGTCACATTAAAACTTCAGGGCTCAGCTCGCATGGTCACCTTGTGGGTGGTGAGTGTACACGTCCCATGAAAGAGATTTGGTGCCATTCCTAGAGTGGCTGCACAAAAAAGCATTTGTTCAAAGGCGTGCCCTGTTCCTACACTCAGACTTTTGAAAGCTATAATCATGCAAAATTTTTTCTCTTTTAAGAAGTGTTTCTCTAAATATTATTTTGTGGAACATTCATATTCTATCAGCTGAACCTACAGGTGCACAAGAAATTATATTTTCTCAGTTTACAAGAGAATTTTCCTAACTCTATTTCCCACTCTCTCTTAACATGTGAGTGCGTGCATGCACGCACACACACACACACACACACTTATTTTTGTGTATTGATTATTTGGTTAAGAGCTTTTTCTCTATTTTAAGGCTCACTCCGTTTTGAAGGTATTGTTGTAGTAAGTCCTGATGTATAACACCATTTTTAAGGAATCTAGAAACATTAATTGAAATACTCCAAACTGGATGATTGTACTTGGTTTAGCTGTTATTTTTTGGCTGAGAATTCTCATGACTGAAATATCATGTGGCAAGCATGGAAGAGAGGCATATATCTGTAGCAACATTCATCACGTCCATATAATAGGATTAAATATGAATGAACACTCCATGGTGTACTACAAAGAGTACTAGGACTTTTCAAGTGCACTACTAACTAAATGAGTGAGAGCTCTTGTTCTAGACTGAATAAACTTGATATTTGCAATGGAGGTATGATGGGATTGTGATGAGTTTATGCAATGATCCATGGGCAAAAGAATTTCAATTTGAAATGTGAATAGTTGAAAAGCAATTACTTGTGGTTGTGTAACCCAAATCCACTACAATATAGACTAATTCATTAGACAATGTCTATTTGCTTTGTCTTCTTCATCTCTGAACAAACATATTTTTGAGTATGGTGATTAAGAGCCCAGTACATAAGGGTTTCAGGCTGAGATTGTTAAAAGGCGATCTCACCCATTATTTTGTGACAAATATTTCTCTCAGGCAATAAGAGCAATCCTAGCAAGAAAACATATTCTCCTAGTGCTTCCTTATTATGTGCCTGGTATTGACATTATCTGTGTTCATAAACTTTCCCTCAGGTTTTTTAAGAGTGAGGGCAATGTAATTTCTTCATTTCTTCAGACCGTGTTTACATTCTGAGATGCAAACTCGTGTGTGTGTCTGTGTGTGTGTGTATGTGTGTGTGTGTATGATGAAATAACGTATATTCAGATTGTTGACTTCAAAGGGTTGCAGAGGATGGAGGCTTGTAGCTGGCCCGACCTTATCTGTGTATGAGCTGAAGTTGAGCTTAGTAAGTCTCCCTAAAGAAAAGACAAAATGTGAATCCTAGAGGGACCCAGTTGCTCCATGGAGCAACACACCCAGCATGTCCACACAGGTGTCCTAAGGCATGCGGCTGAAGCAGAGTGACCACTTTCAAGGATGTATCCACTCACCTACTTCACCTGTCAACCCATGTATCTGGATGTGTAAACAAATAAAATTTGGAAAATGTGGAGCTGTGCCTTGAGGAGACGCGTCCCGTTTTTCTTTCAACGATCGAAAACCCTGTGACCAAGAGCATTTGTAGTCATGCTGTTGCAATGACAGTGATTTGGTCTCAGATTGTGAAAGCAGAAACAAATCATCTAGGAGTTCAGAAGATATTTCTCCTCTCCAGGAGCAACACTAAGGATTACTAATGGGAAGAGCCATGCTTGGTTGCTCTTTGTTCATTCATTCATTCAACAAACATTCCTGGAAAACGCATTCGGTTCATCCTAGCTAGAATTATGAGCAGGGAGGCAGAGCCAGGCCAACAAGAAAACGTTAGCCAAGAAGAGAATGTTCTGCATAGTGACGTGTTACCAGTTCTGCCCTCCAGAAGACCCAGTACAACAGATGCGCAACGCTCAATGGCTTTGTTTAATTAGTTCGGGGGAGGGGTCTTTTGATAGTATTTTGAAATGATTTTGCTCCTAATGAAACAGATGCTTTGAATGCTCATCCCACCCAAAAGATTTTTCTTTCTGTAACGGAATGCTTCTGTTTTTAGTTGTCTTTTAATGTGCAGGAGAATCTTTGTTTGTTTTACTTGGTGGTTTGCCCCTGGACATTTTTCATTCTATGCTTAAATGAATTCCAGCAGAATGTAAGTTTTGAGCTCTTTTATTATTTTTTTTCATTCCTTTTCTGTGGTTAATCTTTATTAGTCCCTGAGCTTGTGTCATTCATTTTAAAGTCATTAGTTAAAATATTATAAAAACAGAAACATTTTGGTTTGAAAGCACATAGAATCATTTCATGTAAAATCTTCAGCAAACTCTTTCATTGACTGCTGGAAGCCTCAGGTCCCCAACCCAAACTCCTTCTTCAATGTGACAAACATTTTAGTTCCTCCTGAGTCAGTTATTTTAAAAAAAAGAGTAGAGTAGAGCGATTCCTGCGTGTTTAGCTTCTCCACAGGCCATGGGACCTGACACCTGTAGAATTAACCTACTGCAGAATGTAAGTGTTAGCCGACATATGTTGATATACGAATCATTTAGTTCTCATCATTTTACAAAGCATATTTGTGTCCATTATTTCCTCCCAACTAAAAAACAATAATCATAATATTAATGCCTATGTCATTACCCAATTTCCCTATGGTATGAGGAAGCTGATAGAAAGAGAAACTAGGTCTACTGTGTCCATAGGGACAACATTAGCAAAGGACAGACCACATCTCAAAATGACCCTTATGGATGCTAACGCCAGCACCCTGAGACTACAGTGCTGAGACACAACATCGCAGTGTGTCTTCTGCGTGGTAAAGGAGAGAGTAAGAGAGTTTTGAAACAACCCAACAATAAGCCCATAAAATACCGTAAAGCATGAGAATATTGATGCCCACATTTCTACCCTTTGACCTCTTTGTAAGGCCTTGAACTGCTGGATGTGGAAACGTTTTCTTACCTGCACCTTGCAAGCAAACATGGGCTGTAGCTTCCGTTAGCTGTGCTGTTGGTGGGTAATTTGCCTTTCAGCTTGTGGTCTATATTCACAGATCATTCTGCTCTGAACACCACCTTCCATTTTTATAAAACTTGCCTCTCTTCTCCTCCTAGCCAAGCCCCACTCCTTCAGGGTTGCCTATGCCCCAACCTTCCTCTCAGGGTGATTCCAGCAAAACATCTTTTCCCCTCTGGCCGGACCCTTTGATGCTCATACTCAATCTTCAGTACTTAAACCCAACACGTAGCTTAAAAGTGCCTCAAAATCTTATTTCCATCAACTCCCACACATGACAATGGCATGCAATTCATGGCCTTCAATGTTGTAAGCCCCCAAAATCTCTTTACCTCTTTGCCCCACTTCATTCCTTAATGTCTAATCAAAAGTTGTGAAAGCTGCAGTAGTTAGGATGAAAAGCAGGATGGATAATAAATTCAGTCTCAGAATCATAAACTAGCATAAGATATGCTAGTATATGCATATCTTAGACTAGCATTTCTATCTATTTCTTGGCAATACAACCTTCCCCCCTCCCCGCACACACACCAAAAAAACCCTACAGAAAATCCCTCCTTGTGCAACTGCTAACTGTTGCTCCTCTGGCAGGAGGGGCGCGACGGGAGACCCCAGCCTCACCGGCTGCTCTCCTCTTAGAGGAGCCCTCTGGCCTCATGGAACCCAGTATGAAAATCCACTGACATAAGAAAACGTCCCACACTTTATGTTGGAGGAAACTGAAGTTAGGGAAGATTGAGGGACTAATCCAAGATCACGTAAGTAGCTGGTGACAGAACCAGCACCAAACTCCATCTGGCTGAGCTCGCAGCTGGAAGCCTCCCCTGTAGTACATGCAGGGATGAAGTATTCCCAGGATGAACTCTCATCATACTTTGTTACTGCTAATGGCAATGAAAATACATTCCTGTTTCTGATGATGCCATTGCAAAATGGTTAGAGGATGGGTGACTCTAGCAACAGAGAGTCCCGTGCACATCTAAGGGAACAGCTCTTGGCCCTCACTCTCTCTGCCTCACCTCCCGCGCTCAGCCTGTGCTTGGCAAATGTGCTCCCAGGTCCTGCCAGATGTTGTGGGGCTTTCTGTGCACACTTCTGGGTGGTCTTCAGGAACAGCCCCAAGTGGAACCCTTGCTTTGGCCCAGGCAGTCTGAGAATTTCCCACAGATAAAGAGCAAGGCCTCCCTGCCCTTGCGTCATCCAAAGGCTGGGAACAGCTGCTGGTGTGGATGTGCCCAGGTTTCCTGCAGCCGCTGGCACAGCACCTTTGGTGGCCATATGGGATGCAGGCTGTCTTCCTCCCTTAGCTTCCCCTCGACGGCCACTGCCCGTGTATGCCTGCTGCTCTGCACTGTGCCTGCGGCCCTGTGGCACCTGCCCGGCTGATTCTGGGTGTAAGCTCCTGGAGGGTGGGCCGTGTGGGGGCCCCTGACTTTGCACATCATCCAGGGCAGAGCCGCAGGGTACGGGTGCCCAGGAAGTGTTATTTGGAGGCAATGATGACTGTTATCTGGCGTGGAGAACACACAGCTTGCTTCTTCTCATCTACAGCACGAATTTCGTCAGAACCAAAGATCGGTTTATGTGTGTAGTGAAATAAACGTGTCATGGAAAAAACATTAGGCTGGAATGGAAGGAGACCTACTTCAGCATCAGCTTTCCCCTCTCTTTCTCTGACCTCTGACTCTCTAATTCGTGTTGCAAATATTGCATAGAACACACGTACGCCAGAAACACTTCTGTGTTGTTTATCTGAAGTTCAGGTTTCACCAGGTATCCTGCATGTCTTTATGAAGTCTGGCAGCCCTTCTCTATTTCCTGAAGCTGCCCCTTTCTTTTCACCCCCACTGGCATGACCCTGTTTCAAGCTGAACTTAATCTTCATCCTTCTAGCTGCTTCTCGAACACTCAGAATAATTCCAATCCATTCTCCATTCTGCCACATTAGAAGTTTTGTTAAGATGAAATAACACTGTCATTTTTGGGTTCAGATATTCTTCAGTGGAGTCCAAAATGGAAATGCATGAGTACAAAATACAGCATGGAGTTTGGCCTCTGCCTCCCTGTCCTGCAGAACCCCTGAGCACCTACTTTTGCACTTGGTGCTCTCACCTTCGAACTCATCTGTGGTTCTCCGAGCACTCGAGGCTCTCTCTTCCCCCGTCACTACCTCTGTCTGGAGCTCCGTCTGGGGCTTATCTGTGCAGCCAGCACTCCTGAGGAAAAATGCTTCTTCCACACACGCTTTTCTGATTCCATGAGCAGAGTTTGGACCCTTACACCTGCCTCCACTCCTGCAAGTGTAAGTCACATTGTTTTGCTTGCTTACTTTTCTGTCCCTTTTCTCATTCAACAACAACAAAGGTAAGCACAGTCTTATCTCTGCTTAAATGACAAGAAAACCAGAGTTCCGGAGACGGATTGAATTTTTTAAAATGAGCTTCAAATTTGAAAATGATGAGATATTTTGCCACAGGCTATATTATGGTTTGGCAGGTTAGCAACCAGTGCAATGAACGGCTTTGTTGTTCCTACTCCTCATAGATTTTAAATCCTCAGATGCACAGAGAACAAAACAATTTTGTATCTGGTGAGAACGTCCCAAATCATGGCAGCTGATTCCATGGGAAGGAGATGGCTATAAGATATCCCTGGGGCAAGGCAGAACATGGTTAAGAACATGATCCATGTGGGCAAGCCTGGTGCCCTGGCCTCATTCTGGAGCTGCTTTGTGGAGGGCACTCAGGTGCCGAGAGATGATTAAAAACAAAACAAAACAAAACAGGGCGGAACTCCTGTCCAGGGATGAAAAACACACCAGCCTCACTCCGCACCCCTGCAGGCAATCCCTGTCCTGATAACAGTGCCTCGCCCATTCTCAGTATTGCCTTCTCTTCTCCGCATCCCTGCCTCAGCCTGCTACCCACCTGCTTGAACAGGGATAGAGGTCCTATTGTCATCACGTGTTTCGAGGACCTTCGAGGTAGTTCTTGCTTCATGGTGTGATTTAGGGTTTCCAGGGTGGCCGTCTGGGGATGGCCAGTTTTTATTTTCCTGAGTGGGCAGCACACCTGTCAACTTCCATTTTGTAAAACTTGTCCTCACCTGAACTCCACCAGTGTCTGCCATGCTCTCAGCATCAGCCAACTCTGCCCTGTAGCCGGAATCCTGGGACAGGAACGTCCCCATCTAAGGAATCCATCCTATCATTTCCAAGAATTAGACGAGTTAGCAATGACATGTATGTAAATCAACACAACTCACAACTTTCTGGATAATATTTATACTTCTCAGGTGCTGAAATAGGTAATTCTTAAGCTGTATTTTCCCCACTAAATTTTGTACCTTTGATTTGAGTATCCTGTTCCTTCTTCCTGGAGTACTTATATTCCTAACCTTTACTAAAATTCTACCCTCTGAGCTTTGTTAGAAACACTTCGATCAGGGCACCTTCCGAATGCCCAGTGGTGGGTAGTAAGAGGGTATAGAGAAGAAAGCCTGTTGCTATAGAGCCACGTGGCTTCAAAGCCTCATGCTGGCACTTACTGCGCAAACAACTGGTCACTTAAACCTTCTGAGGATTCTCTTTCAGGGCCTCACTACAAAGATGGAGTCTGTACTGTGGACCTGTCTTGTAAGTTTGTTCTGAGGAGCAGAAACTATGTGATACTAAAGGCAGCTTAGCATAATATCTATTATAGAATTATTAGCAAAAAAGGTGACTTAAACCCCTGTGCTCCAGATGCATTCTGTGTGTGCATTCTTTTACATTTACTATAATTTGTTATGTACATTAATGTCCTTCATTCCTACCCCCACAACTTCGTATCTACTTTGAGGTTAATTTAGTATGAGTCTGGCCAGAGTCTGGCACGAGCTAAGTGTGCTTGTTGACTTGAATTAGTTTATAACCATAACTTTCAAGGTCTTAATCAGAAAGAATGAGAAATTCCTGGAATTTCAGCTCTGGGAGAAGACTACTGGGAGAAATGGAAGAGATCTTTGGGAAGGAAAAACAATTTTCAGCGGTTCTTAACTCACACCAGCAAGAAATCACAACTACTGCTGAACCTGCTGTGTAGCTCCCTACAAAGTCCCCTAATCAATGATAAGATGGGAATGGGTTTCTCCCTGAAAATTTGGGACCCACCTATATTTAATTTCTTCACCAGGATTCTGAGCCCACCCCTTTTCATCTGCTTTGGCTAGGACATCTTTACAAAGAACAGAGAGAAGTGGGAAATTTGAAACTGTTCGGCGGTGGCTTTGCCACAATTTCCTCTGCTCCCCTTTCTGTTGGGGAATCTTTTGAAATATGAGAAAACTTAGTGGAAATACTTATCATGCAGGGATTTCTTAAGTAGGAACATAACTATTCCTCCCTCCAAGAAGCAGATCCCTTACCATCCTCCAGCATGGGGCTGCCGGCCATCCAGCATCAAGCTCAGCAAGTAGAAGAAAAGCCCGGTGCTTCCAGCTTCCCTTTCTGGATGCAGCCTGGGATGCCATCTTCATTTTCCAGGTGGTATTTTCCAGGGCCAGAGAGAATTTTCTGACACTCACTGTGAGTCACACATAAAATCCTTGCTTTCATCCCAAAGCGCAGGCGCAGAGCCTGGCCCTTGCCTTTCTGCAGCTGACAGGAGGCTGCCACATGGCGGTGGCTGCAGAAGACTGTGGTGAGCCCAGTCAATGATGTTGGCGAAATATTGGAACTTTGCATGGTGCCATTCTTTCATCAAGCTCTCAATCTATTGTCATTCTGGCCATGGGATTTGTTTGATCTTTGTGGTGGGTGAGTCTGAATTGATTGCTGATGATTCATTATTCAGTATCTGGCCAGTTGGCAGCAGAAATCAAAGCCTTTTCACACTCATTTATAACATCTAAAAGCCGAATAATCGTGTTCTGTGGGAGAGAAATTGACTCCTTCATGTATTCAATCAAAACCTTTCTTGAGCATTCACTCTGGAGCAGGCCAGCTCCTTGGCATCCGGAACACAGCTCTGAGCAGGAAGCAGTATCTGCCCTCGATGTGTTAGTGTCGTGGGGGTGGGGACTCATGGGTATCATACGTGTGCTAACTGCAAGGAGCCCTTAAGCACGTGACATTCCACCTGCACCACTGAGGGCCACCTAACCCTTGAATGCCTACAGCCTTCTTTAGGAGGCTAGCTGTGAGAAAGAGCACAGGTTAACTAGCCATGGCCATATAGAACTCCAGACTTTCCCTGAGAGGAGGAATAGAGAAGCCAGAAAGACAGGATTATGGTATGAGTGTCAGCCCTAGAAAGGCAGAGGTTGACTATGCCTCGTTCTCTTCCTCACTGCATCTCCAGCATCTAACCTCAATTGTCCATTAGCCTCATTAATGGTAGGGCTCCAATATTTGTGAAACTGAACTGTTTAGAGACTCAAGGGTGTCACGAGCCCCAAGGATCTAGATAGCCCACTGTCCTCCACTGTCACACACAGGCCATTGATGTCCTCACATAGATCCCCACAAGGGCATCACTTGAAGGATACAGTATCCAGCTCAAGCCTATGGTTTGGTTTTGATTATAGGCTAGTGGTTCTCAAACTTTTTCATTTCAGGGCTCCATTATATTCTTAAAAATTACTGAGGATTCCCAAGATTTTCAGTTTCCATAGTTTATACCCATCCAAATTTATTATATAAGAAATGAAAATTGACAAATGTTTAAAACAGAAGAATACACAAGCACACATCTCATTTATTGTCAGAAAAATAATGTCATCATGTCAGGGAGCTTCTGGAAAATTCCACTGCACACTATTAAAAAGTTGGACTAAAAGGGAAAAGCAACACTTTAGTTTTATTATGGTAAAAGTTTTGTCCTCATGGACCAATTAAAAGTGCCTTGGAGATTCTCAGGGGTTGCTGGATTTTGCTCTGAGAACCACTGATGTAGACTAAGGCACCCACGTACACCAGAGCCAGCCCCGACAGGATTGGAGCTGCAGGCAGTGCAGTGGCGTTCCAGGCACATGTCATGGCCCGCCCCTCATGTTTTATTTCTATCCTGGCTGCTCATCTCCCCAACAATGTCAGGGTGTATCCAGCCCATCACTTTTTAGTTTCATTTGCCATTCTTACCTCTTCTTATCCATGATTTAAGGTTTGACTTCTATGGTGTTGACCTCAGTCTCACAGATGAATTTCTATTACTGGCTTTATTGAGATACAATAGTGTATTCATGGAGTTGTGTAACCATTATCTCTGTGTATTTTTAAGACATGTCCATTGCTCCTCAAAACACTCTGTGCCCACCAGCATTCATTCTGCATTCCCCCTCCTCCAGCCCATGGCCATCAATAATCTACTTTCCTTCTCTATGGATTTGCTTGTTCTGAACTTTTGTGCCTGGCTTCTTTCACTTAATGTAATGTTGTCAAGGTTCATCTACCTTGTAGTATGTATCAGTACCTCACTCCTTTTTAGGAAAGAATAATATACGTCCAATGATATACCGCATTTTGTTTTCTGCTCATCAATAGATGAACATATGAATTGTTTCCATTTTAGGGTTATTAATAATAATGCTGTTAGGAGCATATGAACATTTATGTACAATTTTCTGGGTAAACATATGCTTATATGCTTTCATTTTCTTTTGGGTCTATATCTACAAATGGAATTGCTGGGTCATATGGTGACTCTAACATTTTAAGGAACTGAAAAAAAATGTTTTCCAAGGTGATTGCATCATTTTACATTCCTACAAGCAGTGAATGAAGGTTTTGATTTTTCCTTACTCTATTATTGTCTATCCGGGTGATTACACACATCTTAGTGAGTGTGGAGTGGTAACTCATTGTGGCTTTCACTAGCATTTGCAGAATGATGACTGATTTTGACCATAATCTTATGTGCTTATTGGTCATTTGCATATCTTCCATGAAGAAAATATCTACTAGATCCTTTGCCTTTTAAATATCTTGTCAGATACATAATATGTAGATATTTTCTTCCATTTTGTAGGTTGTCTTTTCATCTTCTTGATGCTGCCCTTTGAAACATAAATGTCTTCAACTTTTCACCAAGTCCAACTCATCTATTTTTTTCTTTTACTGCCTCTGTCTAAGAAACCACTGCCTAATCCAAGTGTACAGAAACTTACTCCAATGATTCCTTCTAAAAGTTGTATTGTTTTAGCTCTTACTTGTAGGTCTATTTTTAACTTGAAAGTAATACTTGTTTATGGTATAACATGTGTGAATTTGGTATCCATTTTGATTCTTTTGCATGTGTGTATTAAGGTTTCACAGCACCATTTGTTACAATTACTATTCTTCCTTTAATTCTTAGATGAATTTTAAAAACTTTCTTCTCATATATCAGACTGGAATATCTTGATAACGTCTCAAACTAGCCAAGCCTTCACTCTCTCCCCTTCAAGACCTTATCTTCCTCTTTAGAGTTTCTCTGTCTCTTGTGAGAGGGAACTGGACAGCCTGTTAGTTAGGATACACTGAAGAAATCCTTCTGATCTTTAATGAAGTTTGGGACACCCTGTATTGGCAACGGTCCTGCGAATGTTCAGGCATTGAGTGTATGTGGAACTCCAAAGTCTAAAGAAACAAATTCTTGTTCTGCTATAATCTGACTTGGTAGATCGAGCAGATTTTTCAATATTCACAGTCATATGGTGAAGATAGAATCTTTCAAATGAGAAAGTTGCTGCCACAAGGTTTGGCACATAGTTAAAATTTATGCTTTTTAAAAAATTTTCTTCTTTAATCATTTCAGTTTAAATATCTACCAAAGGAGGAGTTGAAACACTATGAGACTCAACCTAGATGTATCTCTATTAAATTAGTCAGTTCTTGTAGGGTAGGAATTTAGATACACTTGGGGAAGAAAATACAATAATTGCTGGAATTCATTGAGTGGTTATTATGATCCAGATAGGTTGCTAAAGATTTTATAGACATTTTTAATTTAATTTATACAACTCCTTATGAAGTGACACTATAACTCCTCCACCTCTGCCAAGTGAGGACAATGCTGCTTTAGAGGAGGTATTAAGTTGCCAACAGTCCCAGTTTGAATAAGGCAGAGCTGAGACACGACCAGGAAGTTTGACTGAAAAGTTTGCATTTTTAATCATTGCACTAAAAACTTCTAGGAAACCTGCTTACCCAATTTTTATGTTTTTTATTGTTGCATATTTATACCAGAACATATCTTTGCTTTATGTGTTTTGTTTCATTTTGTTGTGAATGCAGGGTAGTTCATTCAATAAATACCAATGCTATTCTTGTTTGGATTCATAATCAATTAAATTGAGAAAAAGAAAAAAAAAGTACTGCACGGGCACTTACTCTGAGTGCCTGAGTTCATGTTCCTAGTCAGAAAAGAGATGCAAGGCTTATTTGAACTTGGGGCCATGGAACCCAGTAACAACATCTAAGAATGGGTGATCATCACTCAGTCCTGCAGGGCCAGGACTGCAATTGTATAAGCTCCTTTTGGCTTTATGGGAGAGAGCTGAGGTCTACTAGCAATGTAAAAGTCTCTTTGGATCCACAGATTAAAACCAACACAATGCTGGTTTTAATGCCTGCTTGACAAGCATCTAGAGCAATAGACTTTAGAGAAGATTACAGGGTAAGAAGAGTGCCAAGACCCCTCCTAGCAGCTGGTGCAACTGTAACATTTTGTCAGGGGTAATGTCTGATAGCATCAGGTATCTCCACAGTGCTAACTTCTAGGAGGACCGATGAAGGGTTATTGAGGTCATTGTAAAGGTCAAAAGCCTTAGCAGTAGGGAGTCCAATCTTCTGTTCAGCTTAATGGACTAGTGCCTTCATGAGGCAACTGTTGCAAAAGCCCCAGCCATGGAAAATACAACAGGAGTGTCAACTGTTAGAAGTCTTCCTCATGAACCTGAGATGGAGGGACATTCAGGCTGTACAGACTCTTTGTGCCCATGTGACAGGTGCCAATGCAGAATGGGAGCACTCATACATCAACCTGAGCGGGAAAGAGGTGGAGTGTCAACCATCGTGATATGGTAAGTGGTCCAGGTCCAGAGAGACGTGCTTCTGAACATTCCTTCTGGAAAAATCTGCTAGCGAGAGCTAAAACGCAGACAGAACTATCTGCATAAAGTGTTCATTTCAGTATTATTTATCATAGTGAAAAAATGAACATTACCCCAATGTTATAGTAATGGAATATTTGAATAAATTATAATTTCAGCATATGGTGGATATTATACAATTATTAACATGAGGATTATAAGGGATTTATTAGTACTTCCTGATGACATGTTGAATGACAAAAGCATACTGTAAAGTTACATGTATGATATGATTAAAACTATACATGGACTTAATAAAAAGTTGAGTAGCTCTAGTTACATGAACAACATTTGAATTTAAAAAAAAAATACCTAGAAAACAGGCCAGTAAACTAAATAATTAACATTTGAGTAAATATATAACACTGTTGCAAGAAAAGAAGGAATCACAGAGTGGACATAACGCCAGAGATAGATGAAATCTGAAAGTTGATCACTAATACATCTTAATTTTGGGAACAGAAACCGAAGCCAAAAGAGAAGTTACTTATTGTTGATTAAGTTAGTGACAAAGCTGGAGTTGAAATGTACTCGTACACCTTTTCTCTTCTCAATTTCTTGAAAGATTTTTTTCACATTCACTGATGTGACTACTTCTCTTACCTCTTTCCCTCCTCCTCAACAATTCCAGATCCATCAAAGGCTCTGGAAAAGCTGAATTAAGCCAAGAGACTTGAACTATGTCCAGAGACCTCAGTATAATTCTACTCCATTCACTGCAATTGAAGAAAATAAATGACATACAAAGGACTGAAGATAATGTTGTGATGTGGATATTCAATTATGCTGTAAATATTTAAATATTCATTTGGAGTACGAAAAATCCGTTATTAGTAAAACATTATTTTATATTCACTCACCTTTACACAGATTTTATGGTTGAGAGCTATGCTTTAAGTCTCAATGTCCCTTTCACCCAAAATCTGACTACTTTCTTAGAAGAGGAAAAGTAAATTTAAAAGACCCCTTATTAATGAGGCTAGCATTTCAGTGAGCAGTATTCTGGTCTTGCCTTCCTAAGCTCTGATGGAAAGTTTCTATTTTAAAGGAGTGGTAGCCATTCTTCTCATACTTCTGTCTAACTCATCCAAGCAGAGTGGCAGAATAAGTGGGCGTTCATCAGCCAATCTTCTCATGAGAATGTTTAGAGCTTCTTATGGAAGTCAAGGATCTTCGGTAATACAAGACTAGCTCATTCTCTAGGCATATTTTTTGCACTTCGAACTAAAAGTCACTGTCATGAATAAAAAGATCAATTATCAGAAAGGCATAACAATCCTAAAGGTATATGTACTTAACAGAAGGCTTTGAAAACACATGAGAATAAAACTGATAGCAGTTAAAGGAGAAATATGCAAATACACAATCATAGGGAGAAGTTTCACAATATCTTTCTCAGTATTGTGTACAACAAGTAGATCAAATGTGAATAGAGCTATAGAAGATTTCAATAAAATTATTAACCAAATTGATCTAATTAACATTATAGAACACTACATCTCAAAATAGCAGTATACATTCTTTTCAAGTGCTCTTTAATTATTTACCAAAATAGATCATATGTTGGGCCATAAAATCAGTCTTAATAAATTTCAAAAGTCTGAAGTCTTACAAATTATGTTATTTTACTATAACATTTGAATTCAAAATCAACAGCAATTTCATATCTAGAAAAAAACACAAACATTGAGAAAATAAACAACACTTCAAAATAACTCCTAGGTCAAAGAAAAATAAATTATAAGACAAATGAGAAAATAATTCAAAATATATTTTTTAAATATTTCAAAATAAAAATAAAAACAAAACATATAAAATATGGGGATGTGCCTAAAGTAGAGCTTAGAGGGAAATTTATGTTCTATATGTTTTTATTGAAATGAAAATTTTAAATCAAAGGTCTAAGATTCCACAGGGAAAAAAAAAAAACTAGAAAAAGAGAAATGGGGAAAATTTTTAAAAATGAAAACTAGACATTAATGAAATACTAAGCAACAATATAGCAAATTATCAAAGCCAAAATGTTGTTCTTTAATTAACTTAATAAATTATGTAAAACTCCAGGTAAACTGGTCAGAAGTGAAAGAGAGAAAACACAAATGCCAATATCCTGAATAAGCAAGAGGATACTATAGATTACACAAATATGAAAACATTATAAAGCTCTATTCCTGAATAATGTTATACCAATAAATGTATAATGGGTAAATTTCTTGAAAACATGATTTACTAAAATTGACACTAGAAGAAATGGAAAATTTGAATAATTTATATATATAGGATAAGTTGTATTTATAATCAAATACCCTCTGACAAGGAATACTACAGATCCAGATATTTTTACTAGTAAATTCTATCAAACATACAGAGAATAAATAATAAAATGTTTTAAAAACTGTCTAACAATTGATATTCTAACATTCACTAAGTCATTTTTTGAGGCCATTGTGAACCTGATACCAAAAAATTACAATAACATTATGAGAAAAAAAAATCACATTGTAAAAACAGATGCAAAAAGATAGTATCTATCTTTTTGTGACTGGCTTATTTCACTTAGCATAATGTCATCGAGGATAATCCATGTCATCGCATGTGATAGAATTTCCACCCTTTTTAAGGCTGAAAACTATTTCATTGTATGCGTATACCACATTTTTTTATTATTCATCTATTATAGACAATTGGATTGCTTCCATCTTTTAGTTATTGGGAATAATACTGCTGTGAACGTGAATGTGCAATTATCTATTTGAGACCCTGCTTTCAATTCTTTGAGATATACACCCAGAATATGGATTACTGGATCATATGGGAATTATATTTTTAATTTTTTGAAGAATCTCTATCTTGTTTTCCACAGCAGCTGCACCATTTTACCTCACCAAACTGCAGAAGGATTCCAATGTTTTCCATATCCTTGCCAACAGTTATTTTGCTTTTTTGATAGTAGCCACCTTATTGAATGTAAGGTGGTATTTCATTGTGGTTTTAATTTATATTTCTCTGACGATTGATGAAGTTAAATATATTTTCATATACTTACTGGACATTTATATGTCAACTTTAGAGAAATGTCTATTCAAGCCTTTTATCCATTTTTAATTGGGCTATTTGACTTTTGTTTGTGAGTTATAAGTTATTTATATACCCCAGATATTAATCTTTTATCAGACCTACTATTCACAAATATTTTCTCCCATTCTGTAGGTCACCTTTTTACTCTATTAATTGTGCTCTTTTATGCACAGAAGGTTTTCAGGTTGATGTAGTACCATTTACCTATTTTTGTTTTTGTTGTCTGTGCTTTTGGTGTCACAGCCAAGAAATTATTGTCAAATTCAGTGTCATGAAGTTTTTCCCCTATACCTTTTTCTAGGAGTGTTATAGTATTAGGTGTCAATTCCAGTCTTTAATCCATTTTGTTACTTTTAATATATGCTAAAAGATATAGGTTCAACTTCATTCTTTTGCATATGGATATTAAATTTTTGCAAAACGATTTCTTGAAGTGATTTTCCTTTCCAGATTGAATGATCTTGGCATCTTTGTTGAAGATCATTTGACCATATACACTATGGTTTATTTCCTGGCTCACTATTCTAGTCTGTTGGTCTGTCTGTCTACATGCCTGTGCCTCACTGTTTGATTACTGTAGCTTTATGTCTTTTGCTATCAAAAGGTATGAGTCCTCTAGTTTGCTCTTTTTCAAAAATATTTTTGCTATTTAGGATTCCTTGAGATTCCATATAAAATTCAAGATGAATGTTTTTCTGTTGCAGCAAAAAAAATGTCATTGGGATTTTTATAAGGATTGAATTGAGTCTGTAGATTGCTTTAGGTAGTGTGAACATCTTAACAATATGAAATCTTCCAACTTATGACCATAGGATAGATTTCCATTTACTTGTGTCTGTAACTTCTTTCAGCCATGTTTTGAGGTTTTTATTGTGTAAGTCCTTCACCTCCTAAGTAAGGTTTATTCCCAAGTATTTTATTCTTTTTGATTCTATTGTACATGGAATTGTTTTCTTAATTTGCATGTAGGATTTTTCACTGTTAGTGTGTAGAAACACAACTTACTATTGTGTGTTAATTTTGTATCCTGCAACCTTGCTAAGTTTATTTATTAATTCTAACAGGCTTTTGCGGAATCTTTAGAGTTTTCTACGTATACTGATAAACAGAAACAATTTTACTTCTTCCTTTCCAATTCAGATGCACTTTATTTCTTTGTCTTGCCTGACTGCTCTGGCTAGGAGTGGTGAAAATGAGCCTCCTTGCCTTGTACTTGATCTGAGAGGGCACATTTTCCATCTTTCACCATTGAGTATGATGTTAGCTGTTGGCTTTTCACACATGACTTCATTATGTTGAAGTAGATTCTTTCTATTCCTACTTTGTTCAGGGTTTTTAATCATGCAAAGGTGTTGAATCTTGTCACACTATTTTTTGCATCAGTTGAAATGATTATGTAGTTTTTGTCCTGCATTCTATTAATGTGGTATATTATACTGACTGATTTTTATATATTGAAACATCCTTGCATTCCAGAAATAAATCCTACTTGGTCGTGTCATAACGTCCTTTTAATGTACTGCTGAATTTGGTTTGTTAGTATTTTCCTGAGGATATTTTCATCAATATTTATAAGGGACATTGGTCTGTAGTTTTCTTTTCTTGTAGTGTTTTTGTCTGGCTTTGGTATCAAGGTCATGTTCGCTTCATAGAATGAGCTTAGAAGTATTCCTTGCCTTCAATTTTTTGAAAGAGCTTCAGAAGAATTAATGTTAGTTCTTTAAATGTTTGGTAGACTTCTTCAGTGAAGATATCTTGTCCTGACCTATTCTTTGCTGGGAGTATTTATTACTGGTTCAATCTCCTTACTTTTTCTTGGTCTATTCAGATTTTTTATTTCTTTGTGATTCAGTTTTGGTAGATTGTGCTTCTAGGAATTTATCTATTTCTTCTCGGTTTTCCAAACTGTTCACAGTATCCTGTTATAGTTCTTTTTATTTATAGGGTGTTGGTTGGTTATGATGGCCTCCTTTCATTTATGATTTTAGTTATTTGAGTTTTCTTTCTGTTTTTCTTAATCTAGCTAAGGATGTATCAATTTTGTTGATCTTTTTCAAAAACCAACTCTTTGTTTATTTTTTACATTGCATTTCTCGTCTCTATTCCATTTTTCTCTGGTCTAATCTTTATGATTTTCTTCCTTCTGTTAGCTTTGGATTTTGTTTGTCCTATTTCTAGTTTCTTGAGGTGTAAATTTAGACTGCTGATTAAAGATACTTTTTCTTTTTTAATGTATGCATTATAGCTATAAGCTCCTTTCTTACCACTACTTTCACTGGAACCCACAAGTTTTAGTATATTGTGTTTTTATTTATCTAAAGGTATTTTAAAAATTCCTGTGTAACTTCTCATTGACCCATTGTGTAGTTAAGAATGCATTGTTTACATATTATGGATTTTGTAGTTTTCCTTGTGCTAGTGATTTGGTTTCATTCCATCGTGATCAGAAAAGATTCTTCATGTAAATTGAATCTTCTTGAATTTTAAGATTTGTTTAGTGGCCTAATATGTGGTCTACCCCAAAGAATTGGTCCATGTATGCTCAGGGAGAATGACTATTCTGCTGCTGGTGGTGGTCTTTCACAGTCCAATTGAAAGGTCTCTATTCCCTTATTAATCTTCTATCTGCTTGTCCTATCCATTGTTTAAAGTTAAGTATTGAAGTCTCTACTATTAATGTATTCTTGTCTATTTCTCCCTTTGATTCTGAAAAAGTTTGCTTCATATATCTAGGAGGTCGAAGGTGTTGCATAACTAATTATAATGGTTGTATCTTCTTGGTGAATTGACCCTTTTATTATTGTATAATGTCTTTTGTCATCTCTTTTTTATTTTTATTTTTTGAGATGGAGTTTGGCTCTTGTCACCCAGCCTGGAGTGCAATGGCACAATGTCGGCTCATTGCAACCTCTGCCTCCTGGGTTGAAGTGATTCTCTCCTGCCTCAGCCTCCTGAGTAGCTGGGATTACAGGCACCCACCACCATGCTCAGGTAATTTTTGTATTTTTAGTGTAAACAGGGTTTCACCATGTTGGGCAGGCTAGTCTTGAACTCCTGACCTCAGGTGATCTGCCCGCCTCAGCTTCCCAAAGTGCTGGGATTACTGGCATGAGCCACTACACCCAGCCTTTTGTCATCTCTTGTAGCAGTTTCTGATTTAAAGTCTGTTTTCTCTGATACTAGTATAGTCACTTCTGCCTTTGTTTGGTTACTTTTACTTTTACAATATCTGTTTCCATCCTTTAACTTTCACCTGATGTGTATCCTTCAGTGTGTGAGTTTTTTGTAAAGAACATATAGTTGGATGGTGTTTTGCTTAGCTTTGTTGTTTTCCATTCAGCTAACTAATCTGTGTCTTTTCTTCAGGGAGTTTAATTCATTTACATTTAAAGTAATTGTTGACTGGAAAAGATTTGCTATTGCCATGTTGTTAATTCTTTTCTGTACATTTTATACCTTTCTTGCCCCTCCTTTCCTCTTGTACTGCTTTCCTTTGTGTTTCATTGATATTTTTGCAGTGATATGCTTGATTCCCTTCTAATTTCCTTTTGTATATATTCTATAGGCTTTTTGTGGTTAGCATTGAAATTGTATCATGCTATTTTAAACTGATAACAACCTAACTTCAATTGCATATGAAAACTCAACTTATTTACTCAATTGTACTTTTATCTACAAAAAACAAATAGAAAATAAAATTTAAAATATTCAATTTATAATATCATAAGAACAAAAGTTTATAGTAATAAACTTAATAAAATACATGTAATCACTCTATACTAAAAGCTATAAAACATGACTGAGAGATACTTTAAAATGATCAATATTGAGAGAGAAATATTTCATACTTATGGATTGCTATGTAGTTATACTGACTCCTGAGTTTTATCTATTACTCAACATGTTCCCAGCCAAAATCTTAGTAAGCCATTTCATAGAAATTGACAAGCTGATTCAATTTATATGTAAATGCAAAGTACTTTAAGAAGCCAAAACAATCTTAAAATGAAGAGCAAACTTGGAGGATGTACACTATCTGATATCAGTATTATTTACTAGATAACTTTAGTAATCAAAACAATGAGTTAAGGATACATGAATTTCTCAAAGTCAAGTCAAGAAATTGACCCTCACATGTGTACTACATAGATTTTCAACAAAAGTAACTAGGCAATTCAGTGAAGGATACTAAAGTATTTTTGTCAAATAGTGCTGGGATAAATAATTAGGTAAAAAATTAACTTGACTTATGTCTCACACCAATTATGATTATATGATGATTATATAATCATTCTATATAATTATATAACGATTATATAATCATTCGGTATAATTATGTAATGACACAGTATATGAAGTTTCTAGAAAAAAAAATTTTTTTAAAAAAAGAATCTTTGTAACCTTTCAGGGAGGCAAAGATTTCCTAGACAGAGTATAAGAGCATTAGCCACAAAAGAAAAATAAAAAAGGATAACTTAGACTTCATAAAAATTAAAAAACTTGGCTTATCAAAAGACTATTAGGGGCAGGGCATGGTGGCTCACACCTGTAATCCCAGCACTTTGGGAGGCCGAGGTGGGCTAATCACTGGAGGTCAGGAGTTCAAGACCAGCCAGGCCAACATAGTGAAACCCCATCTCTACTAAAAATACAAAAACTTAGTTTGGCATAGTGATGTACACCTGTAATCCCAGCTATAGGGAGGCTGAGGCATGAGGATGGCTTGAACCTGGGAGGTGGAGGTTGCAGTGAGCGGAGATTGTGCCATTGTATTTTGGCTGGAGTTTTTTAGACTCAGTCAGCAAAACAAAACAAAAAAACTATTGGGAAGATGAAAATTAGTCACAGAATAAAAAAATATAACTGACGTAGGACTTGTATCCAGAATATGTATAGAATTTCTGCAAATCAAAAATAAAAATAAAATAAAATAAACAAGCAAGCCCAATTAAAACTGGTTAAGCTGTGTGAACAGATACTTCTCATGGAGATGCATGAAAATGGACAACAGACACAGGAGAAGAGGGGCTTGCTACTCTTAGCCCTCAAGGAAATGCCGACTAAAACCACAGTAAGAGCACATAAGACTCACACTTTCTACATGGTCAAACCTACATGGCCAAAACATCAAGTCAAAATATAGGAACGAACAGAGAGAAATGTATCTTAAAAATGAGATACCAGCTCACATATTCTAGAACAACTAAAACTACAAAGATTGACAGTAAGATCATGAGCGCCCGGCACTTTACATTTTTACTAACCTGAACCCAACTTCAATTTCATATGAAAGCTCTTTTTCTTCACTGAATTGTACTTTTATCTATAAAAAACAAAGAAATTAGAAAATAAATTTAAAATATCCCATTTATAATATCAAAAACATCAAGTTTATGATAATAAAGTCAATAAAAGATATGCGACCACACTATACTGAAAACCACAAAACATTGCTGATAGATACTTGAAAATAATCTGTAATGAAAGATTAAAATGTTAAAAAAAAAACTTTGGAAAATTGTGTGGCACTTAATTTATAATCCATCAATTCCACTCCTAGGCATTTATCCAGAAGGAATATAAACACAATAAAATTGAAATAAACATACTAATAGCATCTTTATTATAACCTCAAATTCAGAAAAACCAAAATGTCTACAAACAGAAAGATTGATAAACAATTATTAATACGTGTATACAATGAAATACTACTCAACAATAAAAAAAAAAAAAAAGAATTGCTGGTATTTGCACCAATATGCATGAATCTCAAAAACTCTGTCTTGTGAACAAGGCCAGGTACAAAAAGTACACCATAAGATTACCTATATGTATAATTCAAGAACAGACAAAACTAATTTGTGATTATAGAAGTCAGAACAGTGAGAAGTGAGGAAATGGACTGGTAGAAGACTTGGAAGCTTTCTAGATGTGAATTGGGGTGATGGTTACACAGGTATATATACAGGTATTTGCAGTTAAAATTTAGTTAAAATTAAGATCAGGGCCAGGCGCGGTGGCTCACGCTTGTAATCCCAGCACTTTCGGAGGCTGAGGGGGTCGAATCACAAGGTCAGGAGTTCAAGACCAGCCTGGCCAACATGGTGAAACCCTGTCTCTACCAAAAATACAAAAAAAAAAAAAAAAAATTAGCTGGGCATGGTGGCACACACCTGTAATCCCAGCTACTCCAGAGGCTGAGGCAGAAGAATTACTTGAACCTGGGAGGTGGAGGTTTCAGTAAGCCGAGATCATGTCATTGCACTCCAGCCTGGGTGACAGAGCAAGACTCCATCTTCAGGAATTAAAAATAAAATAAAATAAAATAAGATATGTGCATTTACTTTAGGTTTACTTGAAGTTTATATATATATATATATATATACACACACACACACATATATATACATACACTCAGTTTTCCACCCATATTTGTATTACTTAGCACATGTGCAGAATTCCATATTCACAATGGCTTGGTCTCCTGCAGGAAAGAGAACTCTGCAGGCCTCACAGCCTGTGCCTTCCTGTTATCACTCCTCACCTCCTCTTCCGAGAACAAGTACCAACTGATCCAAATGGGTAGACTGGGCTGTCCGGAAGCTCGTTCAGAACATAACGTGGTCTCCACACAGACATAAATTCACTTTCTTTGTATAGATTGTCTAACCAAGCAATGAGAAAACAGAAAAACATGGACTGCTAATTGATAAAATGGAAAAGATCAAACACATGTCAGAGAACAGAGCAAATCTTCCCTTCAACTGTAGATGTTCCTAATTTGGAAACATCTGAAAACGGTTTACTTGTGAGATGTTCAAGTTCAGGAATGGAATATGGGCCTTTTCTAAAAACACTGTATCTGTATTGTGGTTTACAATGTAGGCATGTCAGGAAGACTCTCTAAGAAGTTCTAGGAAGAGGAAATGGCCATCTGGCCCATCAGCCTCCACTCTCTGTTCTAGTTTAATTTTACCCGCCTGCATTTTCACTCTGCTCTTTAATCCCTTCCTTGTCCAGAAAAGGACTGAGGTGGTTATTGAAGTCATTTATCCTGTTGCCTTCAACAGCCTAGTCTAGTAACCTTTTCCATATGTTTCATAGCCTTCACTTTAAAATAAAAAGCTGCCTACCTTCCTTTAGCATTTGTATATGTTCAATATGTCAGTTTTACTCTTCAGTCTTTTGACTGTTTCCCAATAAGAGATGTTGAATTTCTAACTATTTGGTTTAGTCTCTACAATACATAGAAACTATAAAATGTAGGAACTAAACCAAATAGATAGAAATTCAATATCTCTTAATGGGAAACAGTTAAAAGACTAAAGAGGATTCCTGATTTCTTTTTAATTTCTTCCATGGCAGATTGTTAAGGTCTTTCAAAATATTCTTATAGTTTGATCACATTTTCTCACACTCAGTTTTCCTGAAATGGAAAGTTTTGCCATGTCATACACAACCAAAGAGAAAAATGACTCCTTAATGTTAATTAGGAGAAAGCAACAAACTGCAGTAACAATGCTACAGTTAAAAACAATCTGACCTTTTCAATTCCTTAGTGCAACACTAGACATTTTTCTTGCTCACCTAATGTATCCAGCATGGGTCACAGCTGAGCTCTGCTCATGGTAGTCCCCTGGGATCCCAGGCTGGTGGGGGCTCCTTCGTGACGACACGTGCTTTTGTGATCACTCCATCAGTAGGATGGAAATATAGTGGATACACACTAGATCTTAATTCTTCTCCTTGGAAGTGACACATTTCACTTTTGCTTACTTTATGTTGGCCAAATCAATGAATATTGCCACCTAATATTGACGGGGTAGAGAATTACATTCCTTAGAAGCAAGGAAGGGGATACTATGAGAAGATTTGGTAAAGCTCTAATGACGACCATACAAAGTGACGTTGACGATATGGACCAGATCGCAGTTGATGCTGCTGGTTTCAGGAAAAACGGCAGTGCCTAGCTGGGACTAAACTTCTGCATGGTAGAGTAAGGACGGGGCTAAGAAGTGGGCTTTGTTATTGAACAGGCATAGCTAGGCTTCCAAATACTGCAAAGAGAGAACTGACATCTCCGCCGCCTCAATGTACTTCCTGTTTTCCCACAGATTGTTTCTGGCCCTAGATCTGTAGGTATGGCTGTTAATCTAGGAGGATACCCAGGGCTAGCACCTGAGTGAGGGAAAGAGGAAGGAGGTGACCAGAAACAACCCAACAGGCAGAATAAAAACAGGTCAGGAACGAGGCCCTCTGCCTCATGTCAGGATAAGCCAAATCCACACAAGAACACGGTTCCCATTAAGACTCTGACTCCCAGTCTCTGGAGCTTATATTTCTAGGGGACCTTCAAGCTTTTAAAGCACATTCACATAGACTATTCATTCAATGAAACTTAATGAATGCTGCAGAAAATAGTAATGTCTTGTCCTGGGAAAAAAAATAAAATCTCTGCCTACGAGATGCAACCAAGTGGCCCTGTGGTTGAGAGTGAGATACAAACAAATAAACCACCCATTAAAATATGACCCATGCAGCAATGGCATGCAGGGAATCCTAGAAAGGTCGTTAAGTCAGATATCTCACATAATGGGCATTAGAGGAGATTTTTTGAAGGTTTTGAAATAACATGGGGAAGACACCTACCAGAAAAAGAAAACGACTATGCTAGGGAACCAGATTGAGTAAAGAGCATTTCTGAAGACTCAGATGCATGAGGGCATGCAACTGCAAGGCAGTTGATAAGAAGGAAAGAATTTAAGACTTGTTACTAACAACACGGTAAGGTTGGGACATGAATGCTGAATTTAACATGGGACCACGTGCTTTTAGAAATGGAGCATTATATAGCTTGGAGAGGTGTCACTAGCGTTATCTATTGACATTCACTCTTCCTCTCTCTGAAAAATCCCTAACATCATGTGTGCCATTGGCCTTTCCTATAATTGCCAGGTAATCACTGCAGGATACAGAGTGGTTTATGACGGTGTCAAAGTTTCTCATGTACCTCCCCAACTACGTACTGCTCCCCACCTCTTCTGACTCAACTGTCTTCTTAAAGGAAACTTGAGTACTTTCTAAATGTACGTTTTTGTAATGAACATGAGAGTCTACCCCTGTTTCTTGTAGCAGGACCAGCACTGTGATTTTCACAATATCAATCAACCAGGAGAATCAAAACTATTTCCAGAATCCAATGTAAATGCCAAAAGGAAAATAAGCTAGGGCATGACAGCACATCTTACCAAGCACTTTCACATCTCAGGAGCGGGCTTGTTGGCTGCCAATGTCTGTGGTGGAGAACATGTGCTCATTAGCCCAAGGCTATTGTCAAGTCCGCAGTACATCTCTCATTGACTGATCATGTAGCTGACCCTCAAAGTGTGAAGAACTGCATCAAAGTTGATGAGTATTATACAAGACACATCAATATAATTTGGCACAGGTTATAGCATGTCACCAATTATTTTTCTGAAAGAGGTTTCAAACTCCTTATCATGGCATTGAAAACTTCTGAAATCTGCGTCTACCAACATGTCCAGTTTCCACAGAGATGCACATTGCACTCTGGCTATGGTGGACGGCTGCCAATTTTCCAGGCGTAGCAGTTGCTTTCAGCCCTCCGTGCTTTTTTTCTTTTTTTTAAGCTCTTTTCTCAGCACAGAACACAATATCATTTTCTGCCCATCATAAATTCCTCTGTTTCAAGCTCCAGGGTGAATGACATCTCTACCATAATAACTATTTTGTTCTCTGTAGTCAGGATGCATCATGTCTTTCCTCTCGCTTGTACCTCTATTACAGAACTTATTGAAATTTTGCTAGTTTTGATGGTAGAGGATACAGTCTAGCCCCACTGTTGACCAGAACTCATTTCAAAGATCTGTTTACTTAAGGACAGCCTGTTACTGTCCCACATGTGCATCCACCAAATCTCAGTGGAAAAGAATGATCTTCCCAGAGAGAGACTAACCAAAAGAGGTAGACTCTTCTTGCATGGAAGCAGAGCAGCACTGCGGCTGATGGTCCTGGGTCTCTGCAGTAGTGGGGCGTGGAGGGAGGCATTGCTAACTGTTACGTCGTGTTACTGCCAAGTGGCACATGGAACCCATGGGAGAGAAGCAGAACGGTGTCTTCAGATTCCGGTATGTTAGAGGGGATGGAATTGCAGGAAGGATTTTGCAATGGGCTGTGAAAGGAACAAGAGGATTTCTAAGTGGAAAAATTAAATTTCATTTATCCCACTTTAAGCATGGCTGGAATTTAGCCAGTTTTAATACTAAGCAAGAGGTCCAGGGGGAAAACATGGATATGGAGTTCTACTCTAGTATGACACCTACTTCTAGAATTCACTCTCCCCTTAATCCTCCTGAAGGTACCTCTAACACCCAGTGGGGACATAGATGCAGTAAACTGAAGGAAATACCACACTGAGGTCCAAGCAATTCCTTTGTGGGAGCTTCCCTTTCTCCTCTTCTTTCTTCTCCACAGGCCAGGACTCAAGACCAGAAGGCTGTTTTCCCACAGGACAGAGAAGAGGCAAGCATGAAAGTCAAGAGTGGACAAATGACACCACATGAGTGGATGGGGCAGAGCACAGGTGGGTCATGAGATAAGCTCCAGTAACACCCACATCAGAAAGTGATGCCGGAGAAAGGCAAGCATGGCCACCACAGCAAGCATGCAGGCTGCACTGTGACGTGGGGGTGAGACAGTATCATCATTAGGGTACTCCCATGGCGTCATAAGAAAGACGAAAGCAAAACTGATATTCTGCAATTTGGCAGGCAGGTAGGGGCTGGGAGTTGAGTGGCTACTGAACCAATGGACTTGGATGCAAACTCTTAAAACGACCTTAACAAGACTCCTCACACTGGCAGGGTTGTGGAAACATTTGGTTTGCCTGAGTGCTACTTGCAGCATGTTTCACGGGTTTCCCTCACTGACGATGAGTCTGTTTGTATATACACTATTTCTGCTTCTTCTGCTTATTCTTTTAGTCTTTCACGATGGTATTTCAGGTAGACCCTAAATAGAAATCTGCTTTTTTATGTAAAATAGTAGCAGAAGATAATGGAGTCCTAAACCACATGGACAACATTTCCATTTCAATCAAGAGTTTTCAAAATCTAATTTTAGATTACTTTTAATTTCTCATTGGTTTCATTAGATCACATTTAGTGCATTTATGTCATGACAAAGGCTCCATTATAATGACTTTTCTTATTTTTGTAGCCCCACCTAGAGCTCTGGAGCCCTTGGCAGCCTAGGTCTTTACATAGTAATGACCCGTGTTTAGCTTATGCATATGTAGCCTCTGTTATTCAAATTGTAGTTGAATATCCAGAGGGCATTGTTAGAAATCTCTCACTTCTTTTATTTTTCCACTTAAAAAATTATGAATGCTACATTACAAATAAATTAATTAATATCAGATGTTTCATCAATTTCGTCCCTTTTACCAATTTTCTGTGATTTATCTCAGCCATGCATTGACCTCAACTCATTTTAAAAATAAGGGACATATCTGACTCCCATTTTATTTCATTTCAGAAAGGAATATTTTTCTCACTTTATTATAACTTTATCATTATTTGAAGATTATGTTGTATTTGGTTAAACTGTTTCCTTTCATCCAGTGGCCTTAGAAACACTTTGCTATCTTTCAGAAAATACTTGGTAAGAGAAACTTTGCTCTATTTCTCTTCCCAATCATTTTCTAAAATAAAACAATTTAAAAGGCTTTGTGGATCATTAGGGTCATAATGAATACTCTTGGGCCATATCTTGCCTTTCTAGTTGTTTCCATAGTGAAGAAAGTAACTTGTTTCTTGGTATTAAAAACAAACGAAAACAAGCCAAGGGCTACAGGAACATTGTTGTAAAATTAGTATATTTTACAATAACTGTAATTATGTTATTTTTTCTTGCCAAATTGGCCTTGCTCAAAAAATTAAAAAACTTAAATATCAGGATTACAATAACCGTATATTTCTAAAACTATGAATAATAAATTTTAACAAAATTTCTCTCTGTGTAACTAAGATCTTTCACTCATTGTGATTATATTTTGGCCATTTCTTCATTTCCTAGAGTTTAAAATCAAATAGGTTTATTTTAATGATGATAATATTGAATGATTGACAAGAGAACAAGATGTCGAGTTTTGACCTTTGTGGTCTCTAGTTATAATTTCTGTGTTATTTTTGACAGTATTGTTTTATAAAGACCACCCCAAAGAGTTTTTCAATTCCCTCTTCACAAAATAAATAAAAGGCACTGGAATTTGCGTTTTAAAATTTTGAGATAAATCACACATCCATACGATATTCTGTATTCACTAAAATCTCCATTAATTAAAGTTTCGATAATGAAAGCTTTAATTCTACTTCTTGAAATGTCCACTGAATTCAGACATAAATAAAACCCTGTTTTGATACTCATTGATAACATTCTAACGGTATTAGAGTATGTTGTCTTGAGAATAGTCTTTTGATTGAAGTGCAATGTCTGTTTGACTTTTAAGTTCTTATTTAGCCCAATAATAAGTAGAAATACCAAATATGATCAAAATTTTTGATCCTGGAAGCTTATTTGAATGTGTATTTGACTTAAGGAATGTCACAGAAATCGTTCAGGTTAAAACAAAGAACTGAATTACCATTGCTAGTTAGTTTTGCTCTTTCTTTCATTCATTTGATAACATAATTTATTATTATTGCAGTATTTGCTAGAGATCTGGAGACGTGGAAATAAGCAAAACTGATCAGGTTTCTGCTTCCATTCACTTTACCATCTAGTGAATCACCATTTGTCAATCTTTTTAAACCAGAGGCTGTTTAAAAAAACATACTCATGCCATGCCACCCAAGTGTCTGTTCATTTGAAGGTGCTAAATAAAATAAAATAAAGATGAATTTATTTAGAAGTTAAACCTTAAAATTCACATTTATTAAAACTTGTTGAATGTCAACTACATGCTAGCCACTGCCCAAATACTGGCATGTGTATGACGAGGAGAAAAGAAATATGAGTTTCACAATGGCAAAAAGTTGGATGAGACCACATTTTTGTCCTAAGGTACTTCCAGCTAGTGAGGGAAACACACCAAAAATAGGAAGTAATAATGGAATCTGCGACTCAAGAAGATAAAGCTCTAGAGTAGTTCAGAGAAGGGGTTTAGGCACGACTTCTGAGAGGCAGTGTATGCGGTTAGGAGAACAGGGCTAAATCAGGTACACCCAGCCTTGAATTACTTCCTGGATGGGTACCATGGAGCAAATTACTTAATTGTAACTTCTTATCCTGTAAAATGAAAGCAATAATATCTGCCTCATTAGGATTGTAGCGAGGATTAGATTTGATATGCTGGGGTTTTGTTTGTTTGTTTGTTTGTTTTTTGAGACAGTGTCTCACTCTGTCACCCAAGCTGGAGTGTAGTGGTGTGATCTCCGCTCATTACAACTTCCACCTCCAGGATTCAAGCGATTCCCCTGCCTCAGCCCTGAGAGTAACTGGGATTTCAGGTGCGCACCACCATGCCCAGCTAATTTTTGTGTTTTTAGCAGGGATGGTGTTTTGCCGTGTTGGCCAGGCTAGTCTCAAGCTCCTGGCCTCAAGTGATCTGCCCACCTCAACCTCACAAAGTGCTGGAATTACAGGCACTAAATTAGTTTTTAACGTAGCAAATTGACTGACACTGAATAAATGTTAGCCACCATCAACATCATCATCATTGTCACCAGCATCATTATTATCATCATTGCCATCATCAACCTTACTCATATTTTGAAGGCTATGTAGGAGTTGACTTTCCTGAGAGCAAGGAAGAGCCATCAGGGGACTTACAGCTGTAGAATGACAGGACCGTACTGAGAAAGTGCTAATAGCCAATACATAATGCAGATCGAGTTGGTTTTTCCACAGTCCATCTGCACCTCTTCACACTGTCCTCACTTGCCTTTTCCTCCTAGACTTTTGCTCAAGCTCTTCTCCTGAGCAGCTCAGAGGCCCTACTGGGAGGCACATTTCTGTCTTCATTCATCAGCTCACCTTCTTAGCAGCTCATTAGCCCCAAGGCTTTATTGTTTAAAAATCTCAAAGCCTAAGGATCTGTTCCCTGACTCCTAGATTAAAACGAATAATAGCTTTTACAAAATGAAAATAAATAATGGATCTGAAAATGCAAATAGCATACACATAACTCCATCTGTACATGTGATCACATTTAGTCCTCACAATGCCTGCATCAATGTCCCATCAACCCCACGTTGTGGACAAAGAAACTGAGACTTTAAGAAGCTCAGGGGCAGCAAATGACAGAGCGAGGCCCTTAACTTGGGCAGAATGAACACCACCTACTGGCTTTTTGCACTGTGTTCTCTTGTCATAAACATACAAGAAATCTGAATGCCTTCCTTGCTTTCACTCCGCATTCCTATTCCAGCACACTGACCACAGCCGCCTTTACTCTTTCTCCTTCCTCTAGTTCACTCTGCAGACTGAGAAGTGTTCTAGATTCTTCCCCAGAGAAGCCTCTCATGGTGAAGAAGGAGAACTCACATTGCATAGGTGGTGAAATAACTGGGTGTGGCACAGGTGGTGGAATACCTGGGTATGGCACCGTTAGTGGAATAGCCGGGTGTGGCACAGGTGGTGGAATAGCCGGGTGTGGCACAGGTGGTGAAGTGTCCAGGTGTCGCACAGGTGGTGGAATACCCAGGTATGGCACAGGTGGTGGAGTGCCTGGGTGTCGCACAGGTGGTGGAATATCTGGACATCAGGGTGCTTTTTGTGTGTGACACTATAGTTGATTTTTTTTGTTGCTTTTTAGAAAACTTTTAATTAAAGCATAAAATAGATTAAAGAAAAGCAAACAAGCCATAGGCATGGGCTTTCCGCAGAGGACACCAGTCCTGCACCCAGAAACAGACCACCACCTGCACCCGAGCAGGCCACCCAGGCCCTCCCTGGTGCCTTCTCCTGGCAATACTAGAGTGTTATATCATTGCTAGACATATTTTGACATTGAATCAGACACAACTAATGCAGTATAACCTGTTGTATCCAGATGGAAACAATTAACAAAACTGTAAAAGCAATTCATAAAAAGAACAACTTAAATGTAAAACTCATTATGAAAAAACTTAATTTTCCTGGAGAATGTAGGAAAGACAGCCACTCCCCGAGTGGCTTGGATTCACCTGGAGCCAGCTCCCCACCAAAGGGCTTCTGCAGCAGCCTTTGGAAGAGCTGGGCACCAGTGCTGTGGTGTGGGTCTCCATTCTGGGACAGTGTCTCTGCACCCGTCACGAATCCCCCAGCCCAGGGCTGCACTGCCTGCACTGTCACCGTGAGAGGGCTTCTGATCCCGTGATTGCGAGAGCACAGCCGCCTTTGTCCCAGGAAGAAATTCCCACTGCATCCTTCTACGTTTCACACCTAGATGTGGCAAAAAATGCGATGATGCTATGGCTCTTTCTCCCAGGTGGACCCCTGTGTCCGTCTCTCCCGGGTAACACCCACATCTCCTGGTGTCCTTGTGAGGTGATTTTCCTGCTGTCTTACACAGACATACACACACACCACACATACACGCACACACACCCCCATACCACCCACACACCACTGCATGCAAAATATCACGCACACACTGCACATATCACATCTCACATAGACATACAGCACACACACACTACACAGGCCCCCACACACCAAACGTCCCCCACAACACACATATCCCACACACCTCACACACAAAACTCCTCTCACAACACCCCCAACACATTACATCTACTTCACACACACACACCATGCACAACGCACACACTACATACGCCATACACACATCATACATGCCACACACACACAGAGACACACCCTACATCGTACACACATACCACACGCACCACACACACGCATATATTCACTCACACACGAACGCTCACACACACTCACATCCCCACATTCACACACACATTACAGTTTGTCTGAAGGGTTTGCTTCAGACATTCTGGCACCCCAGTTCAGAAGAATTATGTTCTCTAGGAAATGGTGCATGCTTTGTGGAGCAGGAGAGTTACAGAAACAAAATGCAAACCCCCCGCCTCCGCCCCGTGGATGCACTGACAGAGCCTCTCCTTCACTCCCAGCCTGAGTCTGACGCGCGCGCTTTCTGCCTGCCTGGCTGCCCACCTCCCTCCCGTATCCTTCCTGTGAAATTTGTTTCTGATTTGCCTGCATTTTTTCTTCCAGCACAGACTTAGTGTGACGAAAGGGAGAATACCGCCTGAAGCACTCATCACACCCGGCACACGCTCTGATGGTTCCCAGCCAACTCTAGAAAGAAAGAAAAAAATCTGTGTGAACACATACTCTCGAATCCGGAACAAACTCTGCGGAAAAGAAGTGCTCTGCAGATCTGTCTTGTACGATGAACTTCGGGAGTCAGGTGAACATCCCCCAGCGGACAGAGACCCAGTGCAATCGCTTGCCTGGATATAATTGTTTCTCACGGTGAGATGATTACTTCAACTTGAAATCTCCTAGTGGGAACAATCCTCGGGATGGCTAATGTCATAACAAGGCTATTGTTCCAAGTACCGCAGTGAGAGCGGCCTCAAAGCTTGTATTTAAATTTGTGGGGTTACATTAGGGAAACTGTCATGATTACCTCAGTTTGTTGATAAAAGATATGATGATGAATGACACAGAGAGGTCTTATATTTCTAAAGCACCATCATTTTTGCAAAGAGATACATGGTATCTCCACAAGCATGTTAGAAAGTGTCATAAATAATTAAAATTAAATTTCATTTGTTCAAGGGCAATAAAGAAATTGCACTTGGTAATGAAATCTCCACGTAGTTTTATCTTAATCTCCTTAATTTACTGGACAGCAATATTTACCAGATGGCTGCATCTTCCTGTTGCTAATATAAATAGTGAAGTTTTACTAGGTGTACTCGAGTCCACCATAGATCACAAATAGTGAATGTCAGTACTAAATAATATGCTTCCCTGAAACAAGTATATATATATATTTAGCACATAGAAATATATGACAGGTTGGGTGCGGTGGTTCACACCTGTGATCCTGGCATTTTGGGAGGCTGAGACAGACAGATCATTTGAGGTCAGGAGTTCAAGATTAGCCTGGCCAACATGGTGAAACACTGTTTCTACTAAAAATACAAAAGAAATTAGCCAAGTGTAGTGGTGCATCCCTGTAGATCCATCTACTCAGGAGGCTGAGGCAGGAGAATCGCTTGATCCTGGGAGGTGGAGGTAGCAGTGAGCCGAGATTGTGCTACTACACTTCAGCCTGAGAGTAGAGCAAGACTGTGTCTCAAAAAAAAAAAAAAAAAGTGACAAGTATTCTCTACTGGTTACATGTATATAAGTCTACATATGTATGTATATGTGTGTATGTCCACACACATATTTGTATACATACAATAAATAGAGATAGCTGACTTCTGATGGGCCCTTTGAGGGCAGTGGTGACTGTAAGGTGAGGTTGAGCTGGGCCTTTGCCCCAGCACTCTGAGGCTTCCAGTTGGTTGGGGATGCCACAGCCCCTCCCTTTCCCCATGTGGCATGCTCACCAGCTTTTCTCCCACCTTCTGCCCTTCATTTATTTATTTACTTTCTATTATTTATTTATTCTGCTGGCTGGATGTGGGTCATGATTCACAGAGCATGTCCACTGGCTCTGTCCTCCTTGGCTGCTTCAGCCACTCCCCACTCTGTGGAGTACTGATGGGGAGCCGTCCAACAACAACACCCCCTCAGCCAGCAGCAGCTCTCACTAAACAAAACACATGCAGAAGCCCAGTCATCTGCTTGGCAAAGACACCGACAAGGCTACCATCGAACTAGAGCAGCAACATGAGTGCCGGCATTCAGGGCTGAGTGCTGTGCGGGAAGACCTGGAGTTGTGCAGGTGTGTTGTGCCTTCCTCCCTGTGACTGGCCATACATGAGAGGAAGCTGCTCAGCCAAGACGCTTGGAGCAGCAAGACAGGTTTCAGCCCTCATCATTTGTTTGAAGATGTCAGATGTGCCATTACTTTCCTAATGCCAAATTTGTGGAAAGGAGGTGGAAAAACGACAGCTGAGATTTACTTATTGTAGGGAATTCTTTTTTTCAGGATGTAAACATCATAATGAGAAGAAGTCGTGCTCAATAAATAGGGTGTCTATAATCATACGTGTTAAAACAATCAATCCAGTAATAACATACCTGATATGGTGGCTGCAACTCCTATGTAGAGTTTAGTACATTCACCAAGGATGTGAATTTCTGAATATTAATGTTGTCACATATATACAAAACTGACTTTCAAAAATAAAGCTACAAGTATAGATTTTTAGAATTTTTGCCAATGATAAGTCACAGCCAAGAATGACACTGAAGCTACGTCATCATTAGAAAAATCCAGAGATAAATTGAGTTGTTATTTGAGAGCAATTCATACATCAGGTGCTTTGATTTCACCTTTCAAATTTCAATTAAACATACAATCAAAAGTTTTTTTACTTGAGAGAGGGTCTTATCAGTGTGTTTGTGTTGTTCTGTTGTGTGCAGATTTAATCCTACTTCTGAGCAATTAATTAAAGCAATTTATTCTGAAATTTGAGACTGTTTAGAGTTAAGCTAAAATCTGTTTACTTACATACTTTTCTCAGGGTTTTTTGTTATCACTGACTGAAAAGGGTGAATTTTATAACAGGGAAAGTAGACATGTAAACATTCTGCAGACATGCATTTATTTTAAGTGACCAGTCTCTAATGAAATAAAGGTGTGTTAGTGTGCTTACAGAAAAGCAGCAGGTGCTTACAACCTAATTTGATAGGCACTTACAACCTTCATTTATTTAATGCATAAGAAAAGTAGATTTCTCTTGTCCTCTAAATGAATTTTTAATCTCGTTATCATCATGTTGGAATGAAATCTGAAAGTCAAGTTGTTGGATTTCATGAATTCAGTCTTTTGTACTGTTAAATAAAATTAAACGGCAAAGTCATTTGCTACTTCAGTGTCAGACTTTCCTAAAGAGGTGATATGGTTTGGTTGTGTCCCCAGCCAAATCTCATCTTGAATTCCCACACATTGTGGGAGGGACCCCGTGGGAGGTAATTGAGTCTTGGGGTCAGGTATCTCTCATGCTATTTTCATGATAGTGAGTAAGTCTCACAAGATCTAATGGTTATTTTAAGGAGAAGATCCCTTGCACAATCTCTCTTTGCTTGCTGCCATCCATGTAAGATGTGACTTGCTCTTCCTTGCTCCCCACCATGATTGTGAGGCTTCCCCAGCCAAGTGGAATTGTAAGTAAATTAAAACCTCTTTTTTTTTTTTTTTTTTTGTAAATTACACAGTCTTGGGTATGTCTTTATAAGCAGTGTGAAAACAGACTAATACAGTAAATTGGTACCAGTAGAATAAGGTACTGCTGAAAAGATACCTGAAAATGTGGAAGCGACTTTGGAATTGGTAACAGGCAGAGGTTGGAACAGTTTAGAGGGCTCAAAAGAAGACAGGAAAATGTGGGAAAGTTTCAAACTCCCTAGAGACTTGTTCAATGGCTTTAACCAAAATGCTGATAATGACAACCATATGGACAATGAAATCCAGGCTGAGGTGGTCTCAGATGGAGACGAAGAACTGATTGGGAACTGGAGCAAAAGGTGACTCTTTTTATGTGTTAGCAGGGAGACTGGTGGCATTTTTGTCCCTGCCCTAGAGATTTGTGGACTTTTGAACTTAAGAGAGATGATTTAGGGTATCTGATGGAAGAAATTTCTAAGCAGCAACACAGTCAAGAGGTGACTTGGTGTTGTAAAAGGCATTCAGTTTTATAAGGGAAGCAGAGCATAAAAATTTGGAAAATGTGCATCCTGACAATATGTTAGAAAAGAAAATCCCATTTTCTGAGGAGAAATCCAAGCCAGTTGCAGAAATCTGCATAAGTAACAAAGAGTCAAATGTTAATACTCAAGACAATGTGGTAAATGTCTCCAGGGCATGCCAGGGATCTTCACAGCAGCTCCTCCCATCACAGGCCTGGAGGACTAGGAGGAAAAAGTGGTTTTGTAGGCTGGATCCAGGGTCCTTGTGCTGTGTGCAGCCTAAGGACTTGGTGGCCTGCATCCTAGCCACTTCAGCTGTGGGTGAAAGAGGCCAACAGAGAGCTCAGGCCATGACTGCAGAGGGTGCAGGCCTCAAGTTTCCACATGGTGTTGAGCCTGCCAGTGCATAGAAGTTGAGAACTGGGCTTTGGGAACCTCTGCCTAGATTTCAGAGGATGTATGGAAACACCTGGCTGTCCAGGCAGAAGTTTTCTGCAGGGATGCAGCTCTCATGGAGAACCTCTGCTAGGGCAGTGTGAAGGGAAATGTGGGGTCAAAGACCCCACACAGAGTCCCTACTAGGGTACTACCTAGTGGAGCTATAAGAGAGGGCCACTGTCTTTCAGACCCCAGAAGGGTAGATCCATTGACAGCTTACATAGTGTGCCTGGAAAAGCCACAGACACTCAATGCCAGCCCATGAAAGCAGCAAGGAGGGAGGCTGTACCCTGCAAAGCCACAGGGGTAGAGTTGCCCAAGACCATAGGAAACTACCTCTGCAACAGCATGACCTGGATGTGAAACATGGAGTCAAAGGAGACCATTCTGGAACTTTTTTAAGATTTGACTTCCCTGCTGGATTTCAGACCTGCATGGAGCCCATAGCCCCTTTGTTTTGGCCTATGTCTCCCATTTGGAATGACTATATTTATCCAATGCCTGTATTCCCATTGTGTCTAGGAAGTAACTCACTTGCTTTTGATTTTACAGGCTCATAGATGGAAAGGGCTTGCCTTGTCTAAGGTGAAACTTTGAACTGTGGACTTTTGAGTTAATGCTGAAGTGAATTAAGACTTTGGGGGGTTGTTGGGAAGGCATGATTAGTTCTGAAATGTGGGGACATGAGGTTTAGTAGGGACCAGGGCACAACGATATGGTTTGGCTGTGTCTCCACCTAAAACTAATCTTGAATTACCACATGTTGTGGGAGGAATCTGGTGGGAGGTAACTGAATTATAGGGGCAGGTCTTTCCTATGTTGCTTTCATGATAGTAACTAAGTCTCATGAAATCTGATGGTTATTTTAAGGGGGGGTTTTCCTGTATGGGCTCTCTCTCTCTGCCTGCTGCCATCCATGTAAGACCTGACTTGCTCTTCCTTGCCTTCTGCCATGATTGTGAGGCCTCCCCAGCCACACGGAACTGTAAGTCCAACTAAACCTCTTTCTTTTGTAAATTGACCAACATTGGGTGTGTCTTTATCAACAGCATGAAAACATACTAATACAAGGGGGATATTTAGTTTATTTATCACTGAAAAGTGAGTTTTTGGAGTAAAATATATCAAGGTATTGTACCCAGTTAGATTTTTATAGATGTTGTTTTGTTCTTTAAACTCCTGCTTTTCTAGTAATTGTACACATTCTTCATTGTTGAAATCAAACAGCCTTTAAATTTAATATATTGTGTTTTAATTAACTCAAACACATGCTTGTAGACAGGAAAGATATGCTTAACTTGAATATGGACTCCTTACACACACATATACACATAACCTATTTTTTCAGTTTGAGAGTTCGAGGTTTTTTTTGTTTGTTTTTCATTGCAAACATTATGCATTTTTAGGTTCCAAACTTAAAACCTCATAGTAAAGGGTTTTTTTGTTTTGTTTTTAGAGCCCAATTTTTTTAACACATGGTTGAAATTTGGAGGTCTTAAGAATCTTACATCACTGAGCTAAACTCATCTTAAATGGTGACCTCTGACAGGGATTCAGCTTCCATCATTAGACAGATTGCTCTACCCAACCTATGTGCCTGAGAGAAATGTAGCAAGATATAGCAGCATGTGTGCGTAACCGTGAATAGACAGGCAATTTCCATGCATGTTTTCAACATTTAAAACTATTTATTTTTGGCCAGGTGTGGTGGCTTTCTCCTGTAATCCCAGCACTTTGGGAGGCCAAGGCGGGTGGATCACCTGAGGTCAGGAGTTTGAAACCAGTCTAATCAACATGGTGAAACCCCATCTCTACTAAAAATACAAAATTAGACAGGCATGGTGGCAAATGCCTGTAATCCCAGGTACTCAGAAGGCTGAGGCAGGAGAATCGCTTGAACCCAGGAGGTGGAGGTTGCAGTGAGCTGAGATTGCGCCATTGCACTCCAGCCTGGACAACAAGAGTGAAACTCCGTCTCAAAGCAAAACCAAACAAACAAAAAAATTATTTTTTGGTTTCTTCACTTAAAAGTGTGTATATGTATACACACACACACATGCACACACACACTCCAAAACTCACACAGAGGTGGACCCCAAAGGGTATAAAAACCACTGTAGGTCCAAGACAAGAAGAAAAATGAATTGTATTTGCATTTCTCCACACAGCAATTAATAGTTCAGTTTTTTTTTTTTCTTTTACTTTGTTCTTTAAGGACGTTGCTTCTGAAGTATGTGCCAGGTGGGCATAAGAGATATTTTCAACAATTCCAAATGAGGTGGCCGTGCAATGCTTGCATATGCAATTGAAAACAAGCATCCTCAGCCAACAGAAATAATAACAGCAAAGTCATGAGCAGTGTGGCCACTTTGCATGTGCTGCTGCTTGTCCCTTTGGGAGATGTGCTGCGTGTCCCAGTTCCCATTCCTGTGTTTTCCCTTCTCCCATCGGGGCAGCCATCCTGAGAGGACTGAGTTCCTCCCTCACCCTCCTTCCTCTACTTGCTCTGGCTTCTGCCGCCTTCCCCAATGAATTTCTGAAATGAAAGGAGCCTATTTTCTGCCTTTCCACCAGTGCAGAATGAAAAGGAGAGCGAGGGACAGCAGAGCACAGTGTCTTACTCTGAGTGAATGCACCCTTCCTGCACCCCATAGCTGAGGTTAATGCTATCAGTTACATGTTAGCAATCTACCAAATGGAAAGGGGTATTGTTTGAACTGATGGGAAAGTCAAGGAAATCAAACCTTTCCAAAAGTGAGGATCTCTCATAGAGCAATCCCAGTGCTACAGAGGCCTGCGGGAGGTGCCTGAGAAGCAGGGCACCTGGGGTTGGCAACTCTTCCCCCATGACCAAGAGCCCCTGGCTCTGACTGCCATTGACCTTGACGCATGACCTTGGACAACTCACTCAATACAGCCTCAGGAGCTCCTCTCTTTATCTCCCAAAAGTGGAACTGCTCAGAGGGCATCATTCCCAAGCCCCAACTTTCTCTGGACCTTTCTCCAAATCTGTCTTAAACAAAGACACCCGGGAAAATAACCAACCTATCTGTGTTTCACGTTTTTCTGGAGCCAAAAGGCAAGGTGGGTGCTGTGTGAAGCTGCAGGCCTGACAGAAAGAGCCTGTCACAGCTGCCTGTCTGGCCGGACATCTTTTGGTGTGGCTCCATGTCCCCTGCTTTCTACCCTCTGTCCCCCAGGTCTCCCCAGAGATTGCTGAGATCTTCCCAGTCCAGGCTGTGGGGGCAGTTCCCTGGAAGGCAGCTCAGTGTTAAACTCCCTTCCTTTGAGAACTGAATCTGAGAAACTCCTTACTACCAGAAGGCTAGCACGGGAATGCATTATTCTCCTCAGAAGGCATAGGTGCCCTGTAAGAGTGGTTTCAGCTCCCCAGGGGGACTTTAATTTTGTGAATTACCAACACATAACAGACTTGTGAGGACAGAATGTGACCAAAGCATGGTTCACAGGCTCAGCTAAAATATTCCTTCTGGGCAGGGCACGGTGGTTCGCGCCTGTAATCCCAGCACTTTGGGAGGCTGAGGTGGGCAGATCACAAGGTCAGGAGATCGAGACTATCCTGGCTAACACCGTGAAACCCCATCTCTACTAAAAATACAAAAAATTAGCTGGGCATGGTGGTGGGCGCCTGTAGTCTCAGCTACTTGGGAGGCTGAGGCAGGAGAATGACGTGAACCTGGAAGGCAGAGGTTGCAGTGAGCTGAGATCGCGCCACTGCACTCCAGCCTGGACGACAGAGCAAGACTCCATCAGAAAAAAAAAAAAAAAAAAAAAAAAAAAAAAAAAAAAAAAAAAAAAAAATCTTTCTTTCTACCTCATCCTCATCCTCTCATCTAACATTTGGCCAATGTAAAGGATCAGGATGGAGATGATTCGGTAATTAATTTTGATTTGACAATGTTGTTTTTTGGGAATTCTATCTAGACTCACTTTTATAAGAACCTGTGTCTGAGAGGTTCAAGAAGAGTATTTGTGATGCTTTAGAAAAAGGACAAATGCATTACTTGAAAGACGGAGACTTAAAATATCTGATCGTGTATGCAAATAATTCACATTAAACAAAATTGTCCAGGACTAATCTCATTTAGAGAATTTTCAGGACAGTGCCTTTCCATAAGATATCTGAGAGAATATTTTAGTAGCTAACACCCGTGCATGTCTCAATGTTCATGTTTCCGTAGACATTTACCAACATACGATGAGGCTGGCATGCTCACGTGTCCCCATTGTTCATGAAGGGATGTGCATTCGTCTGCTGAGTAAATGTCCCTGAACTCATATAGTTCATGCTGTAACGCTTTTATTTGACAGTCTATTAATTCTACTCTTAAGTTCCTTCTAGTCACTATAAATTCCTGGCAGAAATTCACGTTTTGGGTTCAGTAACTGTCTGAAAAAATGGCAATGTTTTATTGTGCAGTGATTCTTGTATTTAAAAAAATCCTTTGGTTTAAAGGAAATGCTTAGCACAGTGTATCTAACATGAATTTGCAGCCACACTGAGCTGGGCTCAAATTCCACCTCCGTGATTAACAATATATCATAGGAAATTTAGAACAGCTTTCTAAGTTACATTTTTGCTACTGTGTGCCCCATGAAGCCTCATTCTCTCTCCTCTTTTTATTGAACTTTCCCTCTGACTTTACAGAACATTCATATTCTTATTTAATTGTAGTTTCCATGGTTATGATTCAGCTCAAGTCCACAAAGAGTTCTCTCGCCATGCCCTAGGCTGAGGTTTGAAAATGTGAGACCCAGTCCCTGCTCTCACTGAGCTTTTTGTCTTAATAGTCACATCCCCACATATTTTCATCTTCCTGATGTGCGTGTGTGTGTGTACACACACTACTTCTTTGGTTGTAATTTAATTACATGCAAATTCTAGTCTGTGTTGCCTTAACAATCCCCTCCTGTTTCTGCTTGAAAAGGTGCTGTAGATGCATTTTCTGGCATAAGGGAATTTTCTACACTGGTCTTCCCAAGCTCTTCTGCAAATATCATCTTATTTGTAAGAGGTTGTTTCTGAGTCTTCCTCATTGTCCCTTGACTGACTTCACCTCATCTTCCCCACCTCCTTGGACTGAACTCTAGACTAGACTGGGGCTTGGCTGCTACATGCCTTGATGGCGGTTTCTTCCCTGAGGTCCTCAGACACTAAGCTTCACCAGATCCCCTCCAGGAGAAGCCCAGAGTCCAATGTCCTGAGTCTTCACTTGTTCTGGAA
>NC_045448.1:5312364-5319347 GCF_002776525.5 Piliocolobus tephrosceles | reverse complement strand
TGGAGAGGGTGGAGAGCGTGGAGGTGTGGAGGTGGTAGAGATAATGACATGGTAGAGAAAGTGGAGGTGGTGGAGATGGTAGAGGTGGTAAATGATGGAGAAGTTGGGGAGGGTGGAGGTGGTGAAGGTGGTAGAGGTGATGGTAATGCTAGAGAAGATGGAGATGATGGAAGTGGTGAAGAGGGTGGAGAGGGTGAAGATGGTGGAGATGGTGGAGATAGAAACATGGTGGAGATGGAATCAATGGTGGAGACATTGTAAAGGGTGAAGAGCGTGATGGTGGAGGAGTTAGGTAGAGGTGGTAGAAGTGGTTGAGATGGCATAGGTAGAGGTGGTGAAGATGGTGAAAAAAGTGGAGAGGATGAAGGTGCAAGAGATGGGGAAGGTGGTGGAGGTGGTGGAAAGAGTGGAGAGAGTGAAATTGTGGGAGATCTGGAGCTGGTGGAGAGAGTGGAGATGATGGAGAGTGTGCAGGAGTGCAGGATGAGATCTGTCACCCCTCTCACCAGCAGTGCTATTACAGGGAATGCAGCAGCATTACCACATCTTCCAGTTTTTCAAAAGAAGACAGAAATATATATATATGTATAAAATCTATATCATCAAATTTTGGCAGCACTTTAAAACAATTTCAAATCATGATCACTGCCACATCTGCAAACATTCATTTCAAAACTCTATTTAAACATTCAGAGTCTTTCCTCAGCCTCCATACTTATTCTAGTAAATATGTGAGAGTGGGTTAGAACAGAATTGTGTTTTTCCAACATAGTAAGGATTTTGCACTGAGATAAGCCAGTAATTTTGTTGTTCCCTCCCCCTAGTCCCTAGTCCCTATGAAATGGAAATTTGTGTGACATCCTCATGGTAGGTACATCTGAGCAATCCATATTATTTGTTGGTCCAAATCAGGCCGAGCCAACAAACATGGTAGCACTCATCCACATCATCTTGAAATCCTACAGCAGGACTCTGATTTGGACTTCAGTGACATGCAGTTAGTTGAAATAAAAGGACTTGAGAATTAGCCCTGCACACCAGTGACCAGATGGCTGTGGGGCTCTGATCAAGTAGCCTGTCCTTTGCAGGAATCAGGGAGGGCCACCCTTGTGCTCCCTGCTCCCTCACCCTCTCCAGCCTATCTGACATCTTCACCACTTACACCATTTCTACCACCTCCATCACCTCTACCCTCTCCAACCTCTCCACCATTCATCACCTCCACCACTTTCACCCTCTCCACTTTCTCTACCATCTCATCACCTCTACCACTTCCACTGAGCTTGAGAGCTTGGCTCGAGGGGTTAATACCAGTCCTAAATGCCAAGAAAAGCTTCTTTCTTGGAGAAAAGCACCGTGCTAGGGGGATTTCCCTGATGGAGAAAGAGACTTGTATAGTTCAGTAATTTCCAGCTGTGAGGCCCTCTGGGTGGCTCTTTGAAGTAGGACTCAGAAGCAAATCTCGACTGCACTTTAAACAAAGTTATTCTAAGTGGATCTCATGTCATTTTTCGCTTTCAGTTACATGAAAGAGTTAAGTAGCTTTTTAGAGAACCACTGGTGGACACTATTTCTACTTCCCTTTTTGCATTGGTTGTCAGAGGACTCAGAGTCTCATTGTGTCATCTCCTATGGTTGGCAAAAATGAATTTTATCTTTCACAATAATTTACGTCAGAATAGCATATGCTTTGTAGTTACTCATGTTTATCTACTTTATTTTACATTATTTTAGAAGCCAGTTCAAGTATTCAGAGAATGACTTTGGAGGTTAAATAAAATGAATATGTATTTCACTGTTGCGCTGTTGTCATACCATATATGCATGTATTGGTCTGTTGTCAAACCCTGGTACAGGCTCTGTTAGGTCTACAAAAGAAATGCTTAGGGGGAAATAGGTTGGTGGTTTGTGGTTCCTCAAAATGTTACTCCCGGAATGGTCATATAACCTAGCAACTCCATTCCTATGTATATATACAAAAGAATTGAACACAGGGGTTCAAGCAGTTACTTATGGACAAATGTTCATAGCAGCACTATTCCCAATAGTCAAAAGGTGGGAACATGTGTCCATTAACTGATGAATAAATACATAAATTGTGATATATCCATACAATGGAATATTATTCAGCCATAGGAAGAAATGAAGTTCCACTACTTGCTACAACATGAATGAATTTTGGAAGCATTATGTTAAATGAAATAATTCAGACACAAAAGGACAAATTTGTATGATTCTACTAGTATGAAATATCTACATTGGGTACAGTTGTAGAGGTAGGAAGGAGATCAGAGATTATTGGGGCTACATGAAGGGAGAATGAGAAATTATTTCTTGATGGGTAAAAACTTCCTATTTGTGGGTAATGAAAAAATATTAGAAATAGATAATGGTGGCCAGGCATGGTAGCTCACGCCTGTAATCCTAGGACTTTGGGAGGCTGAGGCTGGTGGATCACGAGGTCAGGAGTTCAAGACCAGCCTGGCCAAGATGGTGAAATCCCGTCTCTACTAAAAAAACAACACTTAGCCAGGCATGGTGGTGGGCACCTGTAATCCCAGCTACTCGGGAGGCTGGGACAGAGAATTGCTTGAACCTGAGAGGCAGAGGTTCCAGTGAACTGAGATCACACTACTGCACTCCAGCCTGGGTGACAAAGCGAGACTCTGCCTGAAAAAAAAAAAAGAAAGAAAGAAAGAAAAAAAGAAAAAGAGAAAGAAATAGATAGTGGTAATAATTACAACTGTAACTACCTACTATAATGTGATAGTACAACATTGTGAATAGAATTAATGCCACTGATTTGTACACTTAAAAGTAGTTAAAATGGCCATTTTTATCGTTTTTTCATATATGTACCACAATAAAAATAATTTCTACAAAGAAGTGCTTAGAAAATACATCTTGCTTTTTTCTAGATTAATAATAAAAATAAGAAAACATTTGTGAAAAATAACTGCAAGTGATTGGGAAGCAGTGTGTGTATTGGGCTTTGATTTATTTCAAAGATCATCCAAATTAGAATCTGGGCTTATTAAAATGCTGTTTCCTGGACAGACCTCAGCCTGCAAAAGCAGAATCTCTGTGGTGGGATCCAGAGCTTGCATCTTGGCCAAGCCCTCCCAGAAGTTTCTAACGTACACTGAAGGTTCTGCTGCGTCAAGAGTAAAGATCCTCAGACACCTGGGCTCTGCCCTCGCTTGTGGAGTTCTGGAAACTAATGCATTTGGAATAGGTGATGTTTAATGATGCTTTCTGTTCTTAATTCCTGTAATACAAATAAACAATAAAAATAGTTGCATCTTTACTATTTACATTATAGTTTAAAGTTGTTTATATTGACGCAAACAACTGGGTAAGATAAAAAACAGAAAAAATGACCGATTTATTCACCAGAAAATATGATCTATTCATCAGAGACTATCAAAGAAACCCAAGAAATGTCTTTGTATGAGGAAAATGAGCAGTTGTGGATTTTACCGAAGGATTAGAGACACTGGGTTTTCTTCAAATCTGTCTGTGAGGCCTTCAAAGAGCAGGGCCTCAGCCCGGAGCACGTGCTTGGTACACACATGCATCAGTGGTTCCTTGAGCTGTATTAAATTTATGGAGAGAAAAAAATCAAGGTCAACTTGTGCTTTTTTCCCTGACTGTAAAGGTTTTGCCTGTAATCCCCTGCTTTATGTGAATAATTTGTTTCACATGAGTTGAATACTGTTTAAACAAGCCAAGTATCACATTCCTTTTGTCTGAAGAGTTGTAGAGGACATATTTTAAGGTAAACTAATTAAGAATGGGCTTTCAAAAGCTCTATTTTTAAGAAGGTGAAAAATCAAGAGATAGGAAGTGTTGTCTGGGTAAAGTCAAGCAATGTGAAAACCGGTTGGAATGTTTATGACCAGCTCCCTCTCACTGTGGTCTGAGGGCCAACCTGAACACAAATTCTTCTTGTGCTAGGAGTGGGGTTTGGGGTTGTAATTTGATCCTTTCAATTATACAGCAAATGTAGCCACTGTGAATTGTACCAGGACTATCCAGCTTCCACAGTGCATGACTATATTGATATTCTGCTGCAGAAAATGAAATCTTCCAGACTGCCATTGGTTCTGGCCATTTGAATGTTAAATATGGGTAATAACTGCAGTGATTTACACTCAAATATTTAGAAAATGCTCTTTAGCAATCCTAACGAAAATCAGATGTCCCTTGCCCGAGACCCACATAAGCACTTCTGTAAATGTCATTTGTGAGTCTGCAGCTTGCTTTTCTGTCAAGAAACGCATACCACTGGGGGAATATTTTCAATTTACAATCCATTTTCACTTGGGAGCCTCTAGACTGATTGCTGGGGGATGGGATTTTTTAGATGGTTTAGGTCATTTCTGACTATTCCATGGCATGGTCCAGAATTTTGTGAATTACAAAGAAGTTAAGATAAGCATTGTTTTTGATGATTGTCTGGTTGAAAATGTATCAGTCAACGAAGAATCATGCCCACTGTGATTTATTTTTAAAATATTCCCTTTTATGTTGTCCTCTTCCTTAAGAGTTCTATTACAATCACATAATACTTCACTCACAAAAAGAATGTGATTTTCATTTTTTTCTATATGATTGTCCTTCATCTAAAACAGCAAATTTAGTTGGAGAACTCTGGGAATCTTTTTCGTTTTTATACAACATCAGTGTGGGTCTGAGTGTGGCCTTGGCACACTGTACAGAGGTGAGCTGACAGAGCTGTTGCTAACTGACCACAGACTTGTTAGAGGCTCTCAGACCAGTTAGTTACCCTCCCAGCCTCAGTTTTCTCAACTGGAAATGGACATATATGTTGTATAAGGTCATCCATAAGATCTGTGATGGAAGTCTCATGTAGATAAGGCAGGATCTTTGATATGATTTGGCTGACATTAATACTTTTGGATTTAACCATTGACTGGCACCACGTGGAGAGAGATCCAGGCTTGCCTGCCCACCGGGAACAGGGCCGTATGTGTGCATCAGTTCAACTGAAAATGAAACAGAATATTCTGGACCTACCATAGTTCATGCACACCCTCCTTTAGTTTGAACTGGTACCAACTTCTAAAAGAGGAACCAGAGATCAGTGGCTCTTCTCCTGATGAGATTGTTCTTATTCTTAGTCATCTCTGATTTTTCTCAAATGCCAAGTTCTGGTTCCCAGATGGTGCTTTGATGAAAGGTGAGGCAATATGAATACTCAGCCCATCCTGAAATAGGAAGAGTTTTGACTCATCAAGTGCTTTGGCTCTCTTTGCCCGTTTCAGAGATTTAAAAAAATTTATACATTGGTGGAAGATGCTTTAGTTTAAACACACCTTCCCAAAGGGCATGGTTGGAAAGGAGATTCCATCCCCCTTCCACTTTGTCACCTGTGCTGTGCCCACACTCCCTGGCAATGCTAAGGCAAGGAAAATGATTTGTCTCCTTTGTGCCTTTTGGAGGGGACAGTGAAATAGCAAGATCAACAGATGAGAATCACCCACGTGGGTCAGTTTCATCTGGGCTTCTGCCATGGATATACTGTCCACATCTCTTCACTAAATCCAATTCACAGGTCTTCATTTCCATGAAGCAGAAAACATTGGAATCAATAATTGATAAAGTCCATTGTGGAGCTTATAACTTACCATTTTGTTGTGGTTAGAAGGGGCTCGTAGAGGGTGGTTTTGAATCCATCAGAATCCCTTGGGAAGCCTGTTGAATATGCAGATCTTGAGCCCCCTTCTAAGGAACACTGAGTCAATAATAGAACCCACAAATCAGCATTTCACAGAACTTCCTCAAATGATCAGGAAACCCTTTATTGAATTTATTGATGAAAACTGGCCTGGGTAGTTTATTTTAACAATGATGACTATTACAGGACAATAAAGAAATATTGACTTCCAATTGTGATGTCATTAAATCTCCTGGGAATAAGTTTCCTTGAAAACAATGAGGTAATGAGACCTCATTGTAGGTCTCAAGAAGCTCTCTCTCTCTCTCTCTCTCTCTCTCTCTCTCTATCTATCTATCTATCTATCTATCTATATATATATATATATATATAGTCTGGTAGAAAATGTATCAGTCAGTGAAGAATCATGCCCACTGTGATTTATTTAAAAATTTTTCCCTTTTATGTTACCCTCTTTCTTAAGAGTTCTATTACAATCACATAATACTTCACTCACAAAAAGAATGTGATTTTCATTTTGTCTGTATTATTGTCCTTTATCTAAAACAGAAAATTTAGTGGAGAACTCTGGGAATCTTTTTCATTTTTATACAACATCAGTGTGGGTCTGAGTGTGGCCTTGGCACACTGTACAGAGGTGAGCTGACAGAGAGCACTTGCTAATTGACCACAGACTTGTTAGAGGCCCTCAGACCAGTTAGTTACCCTCCCAGTCTCAGTATATATATATCTATTTGAGCAGGACCTCGAGGGATGTATTGATTTCTGATAGATAGAGAGAGATGGAATGGAGGGCTGGAGACCTAGAGAGTGATAAGGAAAAAATAAGTCTTTCTCTCTCTCTCTCTCTCTCTCTCTCTCTCTCTCTCTATATATATATATATATATATATGCCATGGTCAAATAGACTTGGTAGTCTCTCTCTCTCTCTATATATATAATAAATATATATATATATATTTATTTTAACTGGAATCTAGTGATCATCAAGATTATCTGCTCAAATATTTTTTACTCCTTCTTCTGTGATCTTCACAGTATTGATACAAATAAAGATGCCATGGTCAAATAGACTTGGTAGGAGAAGGAGCAGGTTTCTTCACTGAGGGTTCTCTGCATCCTTTAACCTGCTACTGTGTCATGAAGGTTCAGGTTGGCCATGGGGTATGCAGCATCTCAAACATTCTTGACCTGGGGAATATTTTATCCCCACACTGTCCCTCAATGTTTCCAGAAATACACTTTGCAAATGCAAATTTATTTTCTCTCTCTCTCTCTCTCT
>NC_045448.1:5274560-5311964 GCF_002776525.5 Piliocolobus tephrosceles | reverse complement strand
ATATATATATATATATATATATAGAGAGAGAGAGAGAGAGAGAGAGAGAGAGAGAGAGAAAGACTTATTTTTTCCTTATCACTCTCTAGGTCTCCAGCCCTCCATTCCATCTCTCTCTATCTATCAGAAATCAATACATCCCTCGAGGTCCTGCTCAAATAGATATATATATACTGAGACTGGGAGGGTAACTAACTGGTCTGAGGGCCTCTAACAAGTCTGTGGTCAATTAGCAAGTGCTCTCTGTCCGCTCACCTCTGTACAGTGTGCCAAGGCCACACTCAGACCCACACTGATGTTGTATAAAAATGAAAAAGATTCCCAGAGTTCTCCACTAAATTTTCTGTTTTAGATAAAGGACAATAATACAGACAAAATGAAAATCACATTCTTTTTGTGAGTGAAGTATTATGTGATTGTAATAGAACTCTTAAGGAAGAGGGCAACATAAAAGGGAAAAATTTTTAAATAAATCACAGTGGGCATGATTCTTCACTGACTGATACATTTTCTACCAGACTATATATATATATATATATATAGATAGATAGATAGATAGATAGATAGAGAGAGAGAGAGAGAGAGAGAGAGAGAGAGAGCTTCTTGAGACCTACAATGAGGTCTCATTACCTCATTGTTTTCAAGGAAACTTATTCCCAGGAGATTTAATGACATCACAATTGGAAGTCAATATTTCTTTATTGTCCTGTAATAGTCATCATTGTTAAAATAGTTACTGGCCAGCTTTGAATAAATCATCTAGATGAAATCAGAAGATGAATTCCAGGATATACATTTGTTTCTTGCATATTCAGACTTGTGGTAAATGGCACAAAATGGAGGTGACTCCTCCAAAGTTTAGTCACAGGCTCTTGAGTCATTTCTTTGAGCAGGTTGGTGAGCAATATCAATTCAGCTTTTATGGTGCACTTTCTTATTAATTTTATTAAAGCATCAATAAATGTAGTTCTCCTGGGTGCCTAAGCACTGGTTACATTTATTTCTTTAAAACTAATGTTTTTCTTGGTGTATAAAATGGGTAATTTAAAAAACTCAAATTCCCCTTATTGCAAATTAAAGAAGTGCAAAGTTGTGTGGTCAAAATTAAAGCTAATTTTAGAATTTTTTACAAACTCATTTTTTAAAAATTTCAAAACTTTATTAGTCATTCCTAAGATACCATTTTTAGCCATGACTTATTTTTTCCTTATTACTCTCTAGGTCTCTAGCCCTCCATTCCATCTCTCTCTGTCTATCAGAAATCAATACATCCCTCGAGGTCCTGCTCAAATATCCTCTTTTACTTAAAGACTTTTGCGATTATCTTCACTGGGAAAATATCTCTCCTATCCCAGAGTTTTGATATTGATATTTTAAATTTAGCACTTGTAAAACTTACCATTTTATGAAATATTATAGTTAGTATGCACATGTTTCTTGTCACATTATAAACTCTTCAAGATAAAGACAACTGTGTCACATTAGACCCACAACAGAGTCTTGGTCAGTGCCAAGAGCGTAATTGTCTTTGTAAGCTCTGGCTGCTATAACAGAATATCAGAGGCTAGGTGGATTACATAACAGACATTTCCTTCTCACAATTCTGGAAACTGGGATGTCCAAGATCAAGGCGCTCACAGATTTGATTCTGGTGAGGACCAGTTCCTGGCTGCCTGCAATATGTGTCCTCACACTGTGGAGAAAGAGAGAGACAATTCTGGAGTCCATTGTTTTTCTTATAAGGACACTAACCCCATTGTATTAGTCCTTTTTCACACTGCTAGAAAGAACTACCTGAGACTGGGTAATTTATAAATAAAAGAGGTTTAATTGATTCACAGTTCTACATGTCTGGAGGTCTCAAAAAGCTTACAATCATGGCAGAAGGTGAAAGAGAAGCAGTACTTTCTTCACTAGGTGACAGGAGAGACAGCAAGCACAGGGGAGACTGCCACTTTTAAACCATCAGATCCCATGAGCTCTCCCTCACTATTCTGAGAACAGCATGGGAAAACTGCCCCGATGATCCAATCACCTCCCACCAGATCCCTCCCTCAACACATGGGGATTACAATTCAAGATGAGATTTCAATGGGGGCCCAGAGCCAAACCAGATTATTCCATCACTGGCCCCTCTAAAATTTCATGTCCTTCTCACATTGCAAAATCAAACATGCCTTCCCAACATTCCCCAAAGTCTTAACTCATTCCAACATTAACTCAAAAGCCCACAGTCAAAAGTCTCATCTCAGACAAGGGAAGTCTCTTCCACACATGAGCCTGTGAAATCAAAAATAAGCTACTTACTCCAAGATACAATAGGTGTACAGGCATTTGGTAAATATTCCCATTCCAAATAGGATAAATTGGCCAAAACAACAGGACCACAGGCCACCTGCAAGTCCAAAACCCAGCAGGGCACTCATTAAATCTTAAAGCTCCCAAACACTGTACTTTGACTTCATGTCTCACATCCAGGGATGCTGATGCAAGGGGTGGGTTCCTGTGGTATTGGGCAGCTCTGTCCCTGTGGTTTTCAGAGTACAGCATTCCTGGTTGCTTTCATGAGCTGGTGTTGAGTGTTTGTGACTTTTCTAGGTGCATAGTGCAAGCGGTCAGTCCATCTACCATTCTGAACTCTGGAGGACAGCAGCCTACTTCTCATGGCTCCACTAAACCGTGCCCCAGTGGAGACTCTGTGGGGGTTCCAACCCACATTTCCTCTATGTATTGCCCTAGTAGAGGTTTTTCGTGAGGGCTCCACCCCTGAAAGAGACTTCTGCCTGGACATTCAGGTGTTTCCATACATCCTCTGAAATCTAGGTGGAGATTTCCAAAGCTCAGTTCTTGTTTTCTGTGCATCCACAGTCCCAGAACCACATGAAAGCCACCCAAGCTTGGGGCTTGCACCCTCTGAAGCAATGACCTGAGCTGTGTATTGGCCCCTTTTATTGACAGCTGGAGCTGAGGCAGCTGAGATGCTGGGTGCCGTGTCCTGAAGCTACATAGACAAGCAGGTCCCTGGGCCTGGCCTGTTAAACCATTTTTCTTTCTTAGGCCTCTGTGCCTGTGATGGGATGGGTTGCCATGAAGATCTCTTAAATGCCCTGGAGACATTTTTCCCATCGTCTTGGTGATTAACATCGGGCTCCTCATTACTTGTGCAAATTTCTGAAGCTGGCTTGAATTTCTCCCCCAGAAAATGGGTTTTTCCTTTCTATTGCACAGGTCAGGCCACAAATTTTACAAACTTTTATGCTCTGCTTCCCAATTATATAAAAGAACCATCTTCAGATAATCTTTTTGTGAATGTATACGATTGAATGCTTTCAGAATCATCCAGCTTTTGAATGTTTTGATGCTTAGAAATTTCTTCCACCAGACACCCTAAGTCATTTCTATCAAGTTCAAGTTCAAAGTGCCACCAGTGTCTTTACTAAAACATAGCAAGAATGACCTTTGTGCCAGTCCCCCATAAGTTCCTCATCTCAATCTGAGACCACTTCAGCCTGGACTTCATTGTCCATATCACTATCAGGGTTTTGGTTAAAACCATTCAATAAGTCTCAAGGAAGCTCCAAATTATCTCACATCTTTCTGTCTTCTTCTGAGCCCCCAAAACTGTTCCAGCCTGTTCCAGTTCCAAAGTCACTTTCACATTTTCAGATACCTTTATAGCAGTGTCTCAAACTCCTAGTATCAATTTCCTGTTAGTTCATTTTTACACTGCTATAAAGAACCGCCTGAGACTGGATGATTTACAAATAAGAGATGTTTAATTGACTCACAGTTCCACATGGCTGGAGAGGCCTCAGGAAACTTACAATCATGGCGGAATATGAAGGAGAAGCAATACCTTCTTCAAAAAGCAGCAGGAGACAGGGCAAGTGCAGGGGAAACTGCCACTTTTACACCATCAGATCTCATGAGAACTCCTTCTTTGTCATGAGAACAGCTTGGGGGAAATTGTCCCTATGATCCAATCACCTCCCACCAGGTCCTTCCCTTGACACGTGGAGATTACAATTCAAGATGAGATTTGGGTGGAGACACAGAGCCAAACCATATCACCCATCATGGGGGCTCTGCTCTCATGACCTCATTTAAACCTAGTGATCTCCCAAAGGAACCACCTCCAAGTGGTAAGGGCTTCAACATACGAATATGGAGAGGCAGAACTATTCAGCGCATAAGAAGGGTAGTATTCAAATATTTATTGAATTAATGAAAAATGAACCTGTTTCTAATGTCGGACGGTATTGGCAGGAGAGTACTTAATAGTAGATCCATGCATTCCTAAGACTGTAGAAGTTTGAAGTCTTTGTGGAATCCCCAGCTTCATCCATCAGCCCTGAGTGGGAAGGACCTATTATGCTATATTTTGTTTATAGAGGAGGTGCTGCCATTCAGACAGTTAAGTGACTTGCACGGGATAGCAGTGGTGAGACCAGAACCCAGGCCTGGCACATTCTCATAGCCCAGTGCCGTTCCCTCTGGGCCATCTAATCAGTTATTTTTTCCAGATAGTGACAAGGTCCAGAAACTTTGCACAAAAATTTTAAAAGTATGTAATATTGTACCTGCTTGTTGGATTTGTTATAATCTTATTTTTTTCATTTGTACAAATGGATGGGGTACCTGTTCAATTGTGTTACATGCATAGGACTAAGTAACGGTGAAGTCAGGGCTTTTAGGGTATCCATCATCTGAATAACATGCATTGTACCCATTAACCAATTTCTCATCTTGATAAATCAAAATGAGTTTACCAGTTAATGAGAGTCTTACTTTCTGCTATTTATTTACCAGATTACCAAACACCCCAAAACAACCATAATGATAGTTATTGTTTATTATGTACCTATTATGTCTTAGTCCATTTGGGCTGCTCTGAAGGATACTAGAGACTAGTGGCTACTAGAATGCTAGGTGGTTTAAACAGAAAAAGTTTGTGCTCTCACAGCTCTGGAGCCTGAAAGTCTGAGATCAGGGTGCCAGCATGGTTGAGTTCTTGTGAGGACTCTCTTCTTGATTTGCAGGAGGCCACCTTCTTGCTGTATCATCATATGGTGTACACCAGGGTGAAGCAAGCTCTCTTCTATCTTATTATAAAGACACTAATCCCTTTTATGAGGGCTGCATATTATATTAGCTCATATCATATTATGTGCAAAATACCATCTAGAATCTTAACATTTAAAACTTCTATTAATTGCCACAATCATCCTAAAAGTAAGGAATATTCTTTTTCATACAGAAAGGAGTGAGAGAAATGTAACTTGCCTGAGACCACAGAGCTCATAAACAGGGGAGCTTGGATTTGAGCTTGGGAGTTTTTTATTTCAAAGTCATACTTCTTTTACAGTACTATACTACCTCTCTAAACTCTGCGTGAATGATATTAGGTGTGTGGGATCACAAGCCCTGTTGGCGTCACTGCCTCTTGCCTACTTCTGCAGACTTAGAAGGAAAAGCATGAAGTTGATAGATTTCACTCTTTCTTTGGTTACCTTTTTTTTCTTCTACTCCATGCCTTTTATAGCCTTTTAAATATTTTTTGCTGGAGAGCCAGTATTTTTGCCTTTGTTTTGTTTTTGTCTTTTGTTTCTTTTTAAAAATACGTAACTAGGAAAAATACATATATATTAAAACATATATCAGTTTATGATAAAGAGGGAGACAATATACAGTCATTACTTAGGTAGAAAAGAGATGTTAGAAGCAGGCATTTCCCATTCCTTCTCTTCTGATTATTGTAAACAATAAATAAGATGACAATTGTTTGCTAGGTTCACATCCTCAGACTCTTAGCTCAGAGATAAATTTGTCTCTAAACCTCAACTGTCCTTTTTAATTTTTCTAATGTCTTCTTTTCCTCTGGAATGGAGCTGGAAAAATATTTCTGAGGACTCTCACAAGGAGAAAGGAAAAAAAACAAGAAAAATAAATGGAAGAAAGAAAACATTAAAATAATTGAGGCTGGGTTTTGTGTGTGTCTGGGGTTTGGCCTGGTGTGCCTGTTTTTTATTAGCTCTGCCCACAGCCCAGGGTTAACCTGGCAGCTCTCTGTGGAGTTGGCTGGCCTCTTTATTGCCACGTGTACCCACCAGCTGAGCCAAATCCCTGAATATGGAGCCATGGGTGTATAAAATAATACATGGTATTGGGGGCATTAGCCCTTTGCTCAAAGTAATGATGGATGCCTTAGCTTTGCAGTAATTTCAGTTGACTGGATCAGTTTTCATATGGGAATTTTAATTTTCTATTTTCTTTGATTATTGCACTTACGTATTTCAAAGGACACATTTATGTAAACCATTCTGAGTCTTTGCTAAGAAGCCAGCCCACAAACTTACCTTTTCTGTTATGGATACAAACAAAATCAGTTTTGTTTATTTAAAAACAACAGAGACATTGTAGTTGTTTATATCAGGGTATTGTTTCTCCTAATTTTTGTAATAATGTACTTATTGATCTCAATTATAAAGAAGTAACAATGGAGAGCTAACTCTATATGTTTATATCATCTTTTAAGGCAAAACAAACAAGCAAAAAACAGCAATTAAAAAAAAAAAAAAACCTGTCCACTTCACTGAGCCAAGAATCCTGGATTTATCAAAAGGAAATAGGAGTTTCAACTCCCATCTCTACCATATATGGTACTTCAGTTTTCTCACCTGCAGAATGGCAGCACTAGGTCTACTGTGGGGACTAAATGACAAAGTATGTCAAGTGCTGCATGCACAGCGAGGGCTCCGTTATCTGCTATCACCTTTCTTTGACTTATCTGTACAAATTAATGATACATTAAAGAATCCACCTCTTAAACTTATTATGGTTCATTGCACTCCTCTGCTGTGCGGGTAATTTTTGTATCATCCAGTTTTAAAGTTTGTGAGGAGAGTTCTATCCCATGGAGGGTACCTTTAAAAATCAAACTGGACTGAGAAACATACATCAGCAAGCACAGGAGTTTGTGCTCCAGTCCGGGGATAGCTCTTCAGCCCCCTTCTGAAAATATAAACACAAGCAGAAAACTCCCGCAGCAGCCAGAGCACTTGAATAAACACAGCGGCCCCCTCCTCGCCTCCTCTCCACCTCCCTCACCGCCTGTTTTTCCGGAAGTCTGTGAAGTTCAACAGTCTCTCCTTCAGACCTGCAGAGCAGGCAGGTTCTGTGTCCCACAGCTCCCTCCCCTGACCCTGGCCCCCGGGAGGCTAAATCTCCTCCCGGTGCAACACACTGAAGCCCTTCTGGGGTGAACTAAAGGGGACAAAGGAATTTCCCAAGCAGAAAGGACCCAAGGTTACCTAAAGCTGCACGTCTGATCTTGGGGAGTCAGACACTGTGAACTTGTCCGCAGGGCTGTTTGTAAAAGTGGTTTTATAAAATCCTTAACTAGAAAGTGCTGGCTTCTCCTGCTGGGGGTTGGGGGGTGTGCAGTCTGAGTTGTTTATCAATGGTTTTGCCCTGGGTCAGCCATCGTTTTCACCCCATCCTTCTTGTGGTCAGTGACTGGGGTCAGGAGGTGTCTCTGGTTCTTGAGTAGGTTTTTTTTCTCTTGTAAGTGAACTGGGTCCTATGAGGATTGAACCGGTGACCTCGCCTCCATTAGCACCAGGCTTTCATCACTGGAACTCACCAGCCCAGATGAACTAAACACACTCTGATGTGTGCTCTGCTGAGTTTTGAAAGCTGCTCTGTTTAAATTGCTGAGGGCCAGACCCCACCACACACCTCAAGTTCACTCCCACACCCTCTTCTGCTGTGATTTGGGTAGCTTCGGAATTTCTGTTGAATGTTCATTGTTAGGCGGAGCATGAGAAAAGAAACGCATGAGGCTATGTCCAGACATGGACAAAGAAATGCACAAAGGGCAGCAAGTCCTTTCCCCAGCAGAGCTCAGGAGTAAAATGTAATGGATCTGTGTGCTTTCTTCCTCTGATTTCAAAGAGCCTGCAGCTTATAATGAGGCAAACACTCAAAACCAGAGCATGCCCCATGCTAAAAGTATTAGGTCTTTCTGATACCTGAGGGAATGAGTCCCCGCTTCTGCGTGCGATGGGCTATATTACACACAGCTTGTTAAGTGTGTGACAGATCAGCTGGAGAGTAGACTTCTTGTGGGCTCCAGGCCTGCACACTGGCTAATAAACCACCTCCATACACAAACAGCCTATTCCGGCACTCAGATGCCCTGGTTCATGTTTCAGCCTGCAGCCATTCTGAAGCCGACGTTTTCTGCAGGACGAGCGAGGCCGTGGCTGTGCGTTTCCCTTCCAGACGCCAGCCTGCACCAGATGTGGGGCCTACGTTCTCAGTGCGGCAGGGGTGTCTGCTGACCCCTCGCCCCGTGTCTAATGAAAGATGAACTGTGCTGCATTTTCTTATGGCAAATTCTATATTAGAAGACACGAGATTTAAAAATTAATTTAAGATTAATTTAGGGATGACTGCACATGGAATTATTTGGCCAACTAATGAAAAATGAAATTTTCACTATAAAGAAGGAAAATTGTAGAAGTGTCCAATTTTAATCCCATTTCCCATAAAGAATGATCATGTCCCAAGACCTATCTTGGAACCCCAATTAATCACTCGAGCACCAGGCTTTCCCACACTGTCTGAGTGAGCACACCTTAGCTGTGATGCCACGTGTGTTTGCTCAAGGATTCCTGTTTGAGGAAAGGAAAACACTAATCAGCCCTATACTAAGCCTTAAGGGAAGAAACCAAAAACAACAGCAACAAAAAAATAATCAAAGGAGTTTTTTTTAAAAAATCCCTATCAAGAAAAATTTGTTAATTTTTAAACACATGAGAAATAAATTAAAAACAGGAAAAATATTTTCTTATTTGAGGTCCTGTTAAATTGTAATGTCCACTAGAAACAACGCAGGCCTCACTGTCTCATTGAATCAAAAGGAAAACAGCAACTCAAGAAAATTTGTAAATGTAAAGACCTTTTTGATGGTGGTGGGATTGTGGTTAACTCTAATTAAAAAACATACATGCTAAAGGAATCTACAAGAATTAGGTCCTTCTCTCAAATTGAGAGGTGTCTTGGAGAAAAAGATACATTTTTAAAAAACAAAGGCATTACCTATCTAAGGCATATGCTACCCAAATGAAAAAGCATGTAATAAAATCACCCTGGGGTGGTTGTGCTCTATTTTGAAATATTAAAAGCTGAACTTTCTCTGCACATCTCCCAGCTTTAAAAAGCAGAATGCATCTGGACAGCTTTTTATGGCTTGCATTTTCTTCTCCTCCAGTTTTATAGGCGAATGCACATTTGAGAGAGGATATACGTTAAGCAGGAGACTAACCTTCAATAATGCATTTTGTTTAATGCCCTATTTGGTCCGATCATTTCCTGAAAACTACTCACGTGGTCCCTTATTTTCTAAGCACAGACAAAAAAAAAAAAAAAATCAGGCAAATTACGGTGGGACTTTGAAAGAAATGGAATGGAATTGAATGTATTTTCTGAGCAATCCACAGTACATTACAGGCCCCAGCGATTATGAAACTAGCAGTGAGTCCTCACACTCCAGCTATGTGCAAATTAGATGGGCCACCGACAAGGCAGGATGGAAATTTTGCCACATCAGGTGTTTTCGTCTTTGGGGAAAGAGTCCTCATTTACATAGCGCTCCCCCTCCCAGTTCATCTTGTGCCTCTCTCTCTGGGGCTGGTTACCTCATTAAAGGAAACTTTCAAAGGGACTGCTGTCTGCTGCGGTGGATGGCTTTTTTTTTTTAATTTTTCTTTTGCTGAATCAGCAGGCTTGATGTTGAATCAATTTCTACTGCCTCTACCTTTTGAAAGCAAGAAAATATGGTTAGCTGAACAACGCCTTTAATTTGCAGAATATGTGAAGACAGAGGTAAGAGAAGCCAGAGCTCAGAGAGAAAGCTTTTATTTGAAGAGATTGGTGTTGAGTTTACATTTCCTCACTTTATTGTTGTTGTTATTACAGTTTTTTCCACATTCTTATTTCCAAAATGGTGTAAGAGAGTGAAGATCACGTAGACCAGCGGTTTTTAAGATTTCCAAAACAGCCGTTACTCCCAACACAGAAACCACAAACGTGGCGATGGGGCCTCGTGCAACTCTGGGATTTGGCATACGGGAGATTCAAGCCCAACTTCCCATTCTGTAGAGGGAAGACACCACCCACAGTGCTCTGCGTGTCTGGGAGTCCGATGACTTTGCCCAAGTCACTTCTATCAGGGCTCAGGAAAAAACGTAGCTGGAACACTGCATCCCTTTCCGGGGTTAGGAGCACAGGCAGAGGAGCAGGGATGGTGAGAGGGAAGATGGCGTTCTGTTCGGAACACATGGAAATTGAAGTGCCTTTGAGACAGCAGAGTGAACAGGCCTAACTGCTAAGTTGGATGTAAGAGGTAAAGACTTAGAAGAGGTTGGGTGGGTAGGAACTGACATCATCAAAGTGAATGACAACCACCAAGAAGAGTGTTGGGAAGAAAGAAGAGGAATGAAGGAGGAGCCCCAGAATATCCACAATGTAATGTTTTGGTGGGGGAAAAAAAGCGACTAAGAAGATGTAGCCAAGCAGCAGTATAAAAACAGAATTTTATGGTTTCAAAGAGCTACAGCGGAGCAGGTTCAAGAACAAGCCAGGGCCGGTGCAGTGGCTCACACCTATAATCCCAGCATTTTGGGAGGCCGAGGGGGATGGATCATCTGAGGTCAGGAGTTGGAGACCAACCTGACCAATATGGTGAAACCCTGTCTCTACTAAAAATGCAAAAAATATTAGCCGGGCATGGTGGCGTGCACCTGTAGTCCCAGCTACATGGGAGGCTGAGACAGGAGAATTGCTTGAACCCAGCAGGCAGAGGTTGCAGTGAGCCGAGATGGCACCACTGCACACTCCGCTCCAGCCTGGGTGACAGAATGAGACTTTGTCTTTAAAAAGAAAGAAGCAGCAGCCAGTAAGAAAAGAAGGTGGGTGGTCAGCAGCCCGCAGTGGGGCACCTCCTTCCTGAGAAGGATGAGGATGCTGTTTGTGGACAGCCAGTTGGATTCTTGGTTTGGGGATTACCTGACTTTGAGCACCTTGGCTGTATGCTCATACTCTCCAATTTTAGCTTGTTCCAAATTGAAACAATCCAGGAATTTTTAGCACTTTTATTAGAAATAGACAACGATCACATGAAACATTGAGCTTCCAAAGGGAATGACCATATTTTTCAAAAATTTGGGGAAGGATCATATTTTTCAAAATTGCTCAGAAATTTTTCTCTCCATTCCTAGCAACAATGTAGTGTTGAGAATGTGTGAACTGAAGGATGTCTTCTTATTTTTTTTTTTTTTTTCTCTCTCTCTCTCTAGTGGATGTGCATAGTCCTGCCTTTCTATATAAGTTGATAGCTGTTTGGAGGCAGAGACTGCATGAAAAGAATTCTCTTACGAAATCCTCAGAATTTTTCTGGTCACAAAACAAGGACTCCAAAAATTTTCTTTAAATTGAATGTATGGTTCATTCAGAATATTTTATGATAATGTACAAGGCTAGAACAACAAACAGAATGTTGGAGATAGGATCTGCGATTATCATCAGGTAGAACAACAAACAGAATGTTGGAGATAGGATCTGCGATTATCATCAGGTAGAACAACAAACAGAATGTTGGAGATAGGATCTGTGATTATCATCAGGTGATTAGATTTCTCCAGGTTCTACCTTCAAGGAACATCCAGCTACCCAGAGTGTGAGCATTGTACTGAAGAGTGCCCCGTAGCCAACAGGCATCAGACAAGAAGGCCAGGTGGAAGCCAGCTGTTGTAAGGTCCTGCCCCCTGGGGCACCCTCCCTTCCACATTTCTAATGCCCCAGCCCCTGACAGTCTGGGCCTGTGAGGTTTTCTGAAAAATATGAATGGCTTGTATTTTAAGAGAGGCTCAATGAAGATGTTTGTCAAACCTCTCATCAGCATGAGTTGGTAGAAAGAGCACCTGATTTAGAATAAGAAAACTTACATTGATATTTTAGAAACTTTCATTTTAGTTTCAGGGTTACATGTGCAGGTTTGTTCTGTAGGTAATTGCATGTCATGGAGGTTTGGTGTACAGATTATTTTGTCATCCAGGTAATAAGCATGGCACCCGATAGGTCGTTTTTTCATCCTCTCCTTCCTCACCACCTTCACCCTCAAGCATGCCCTGGTGTCTGTTGTTCCCTTCCTCGTGAAGACCTACATTTCAATGCCCATTTTACCCAGGAATGTAAATTCCAGCAAGTCCATTTATCTCTTTGAGATGTAATTTAGTTTTCTATTAGATGGTGATGATATGCCTATTTCTTGATGTCTTTGTGAAGATCAAATATGATAATGTGTATGAAAATTCTTCGTACGTGATAAATGTTAGTGGTTCCTCAAATGTGGCAAATGTGGGCAGGGAGTTTAAGGTCTCACTTTCCCCACCTTTCACTCTAAAGTGGGAGCTGATGTTCATTTCAGTTCAGAGGGAGCACAATGCATTCACAGAGCTAAGGATGGAATTTGTGGTGTGAAAAATAGGGATGCTTTGATTCTCTTTTTCACAAAATATCTCCATTGTAGATTGTTCCTTTTTCTTGTGAACCCTGTCTCTTTTCTCTCTCTCTTTTCTGGAATGTCTCCTGCTTGGAAGAGGGTCACTGCCCTAGAAAAGCTAAGTGGGACCAGGCCTGTGCTCAGGGTAGAGAAGGCGGGGAAGCTTCTTGGGATTTAGAATTGAAACCTGAATTAAGGGGACAGCATGGAGTCCATTTTACAGCATCTTGGTCCTTTCTGCACATCAGCTCTGTTATCTTCTTTTTAGCAAAGATCCTTCCTTATTTGCTCCTTGTTTCTACTTCCTTATAATTGAGGCAAACATATGGGAGTCATTTTCTCTCCAGCCCTCATTTGATGTGACATTCCAGCTGCAGTACCCAACCAGTAACCAATCACTTTGTTCTTTTTTTTCACACCATGTTCCAAAGAGCTGCTCTGCCTATTTTTCTTTCCATGTTAGACCATGAGACATCATCAGATCTCAGGTCCTGCCAGCCCACTCCAGTCTAGTCCATTGTGACTGGGGTTGGATGGAGAAATTTGATACTTTAAAAATGACTTTTGGGAGCAGCAGAGATTATGAACAAAGCAGATGTTCTCCAGGGGTGTGTGGGATAATAGGTTATGATTGGCATCATTGGCACAACAGCAAGCAGTAAAAAGCGAAATAAATGCTGGCTGTTATCACAACATTCAAATATGTATACAACATCATCAGCTTCATACCAACAGGGTTTTAGGTACTGTGTTAAGTTATTGTGAAAACCAACTGTAAAATAGCCCTTGATATTTTGGAAATTAACATTGTATTGGGGGAGGAAAGAAAGCATGCCTATAAGTAATTAATAATAAGTAATAGTAAACTGGCCAGGTGGGCCAGGTGTGGTGACTCACGCCTGTAATCCTAGCACTTTGAGAGGCTGAGGCAGGTTGATCACCTGAGGTCAGGAGTTCAAGACTAACCTGACCAATATGGTGAAACCCCATCTCTACTAAAAACTCAAAATTAGCCAGGTGTGGTGACGTATGCCTGTAATCCCAGCTACTCGGGAGGCTGAAGCTGGAGAAGCACTTGAACCTGGGAGGCAAAGGTTGTAGTGATCTGAGATCACGCCGTTGCACTCCGGCCTGGATGACGGAGGGAGACTCCGTCTCAAATAAATAAACAAATTATATTAAATCAATAAATAGACCTAATTCTTAATGTAAAAATTTTTTCTAGTGTCTCACTTTCTCATGGTTTACCTTGTTAGCTTTTCATGTCAGTACTTTCAGGAGGATGGTGTGGTTGTTTTGCAGAGAAGAACATAAAGTTCCAGTTTTAAAGAGTGGCTTATGGTTCCAGAGCTTGTCAGGCTCTACCAGTCTTGTCCAACCCACAGCACACGGGCTGCTTGTAGCCCAGGATGGCTTTGAATGAGGCTCAACACAAATTTATAAACTTTCTTAAAACATAACGAGTTTTTCGTGATTTATTTTTCTCATCAGCTATTTTATGAACATCTATCTTAAAATCATCAGTATTTTATGTGTGGCCCAAGGCAATTCTTTCAATGTGGCCCAGGGAAGCCAAAAGGTTTGGACATCCCTGCCAGTGGTCTTTCCACAGTGTCCTGATGTAGGACAAGCACGACATCCTTCTGAATCCTTCTGTCCTCAGCAAGGGCCACGGCAGACCCTTCACTGGTCATGCACAGAGTGGGAATAAGGACATTTTGCAGGATTTGAGACTTCCTCATGATCAGGAGAAGAACAGAGTTTTGTGAAGTGGAGAGAAGCACCAGGGTGAGTTACCCTCATATCATGAAATGCAGGAAATAGTTCAGGTTAGGCAGTTGCAGTGAGCAGAATTCTGAAAAGCATGAACTTCTCATTGTTATCATCTTCATCATAGGTGACCTAGGTGACCTAGGAAGGCCAACAGACCTAAGATGGAGCTGGACTGGTCAGGGGAGTTGGTTCAAAGTAATCACCAAAAGCTGGATGTAGTGGCTCACAGCACTCTGGGACACTAAGGTAAGAGGATTCCTTGAGCCCAGGAGTTGGAGACCAGCCTGAACATAGTAAGATCCTACCTCTACAAAAAAATTAAAAAATTAGCCAGATGTGGTGCCTCCTGTTCTAGAAACTGGAGAGGTTGAGGTGGGAGAATCACTTGAGCCTGGGAGGTGGAGACTGCATTAAGCCATGACTGTACCAGTGCACTCCAGCCTAGAAGACAAGACAGAGCAAGTCCCTGTCTCAAAAAACAAAAAACAAACAAACAAAAACAAACAACAGCAACAACAACACATAAACAGTTCAGGCACTGGCTTATGCCTGTAATCCCAGCACTTTGGGAGGCCAAGGTAGAAGAATCATTTGAGGTCAGGAGTTCTAGACCAGCCTGACCAACATGGTGAAACCCCGTCTCTACTAAAAATACAAAAATTAACCAGGCATGGTGACTCACGCCTGCAGTCCCAGTTATTCAGGACTCGGGGTCGTGGGGGTTGTGGGGAGAATCTGAGGCATGAGAATTGTTTGAATCCAGGAGATGGAGGTTGCAGTGAGCAGAGATCCCACCACTGCAACCAGCCTGGGTGACAGAGGGAGATTCCATTAAAAAAAAAAAATCCAAACAAACAAACAAACCATAAAACAAAACAAAACAAAAAAAAAACCCCACAAACAACAACAACAGAAAGCAAAATTAGTAACCTTTATTAAACTATGTGTTAGGATGATGAACACAAGAACAGTAGGGCATTGTTACCCCGAGTTGCTAATTTTTGTTGGCTAATAAGACATTAATAAATAAGGTCTTATTTATCTGTGGATATGGCACTCCAGACTTGTGGCAGTCACATTGAAGTTTATGTCTGGCTTTATTTTGTGGTTTAAACACGTAGGATTTTGTTTCATTTATGCATTCATTGAATAATGTTATTAGGCACTAACTACTTCCTAGGTACTGGGAACCCAAAGATGAGCAGACCAGGCTGGTATCTGCAGGAGCTTACATTGTCTCTGTGTTAGGACAGGGAAAGCATCATCCTTTAAGTTTCACTTCTGGCCATATAACTGAGGGCCAACTGATCCTTGGTTTCCTCATCCATAAAATGGGAGCATTAGTACTTATCTTATTCATAAAGTTGTTCTCAGGATAAACTGAGATGATACTTAAAAAGCTAAAGCAACTAAAGCCTGGCTTGTGGTCAGAGATGATGTCACATCCCCCTAAATTAAGTAACTGACACAGTGACCAACACAAAACAGACATGCAATAAATATTAAATCCTTTCTTTTATTCCCCACTCAATGTCATATGCTTTTTTTTGAAACACAATCTCACTCTGTCGCCTAGGCTGGAGTGGAGTGGCACCGTCTTGGCTCACTATAACCTCCACCGCCGAGGTTCAAGGGATTTTCAGTCTCCCAAGTAGCTGGGATTACAGGTGCGCACCACCACTCTGGCTAATTTTTGTATTTTTAGTAGAGATGGGGTTTCTCTGTGTTGGCCAGGTTGATCTCAAACTCCCGACCTCCAGTGATCTGCCCGCGTGGGCCTCCCAAAGTGCTAGGAATACAGGCGACGCTGTATTCTTTTAATCCTTCCCAAGAGAACATTGCCTTTTTCTCCAGTCTTTCTGAATTGCTGGCCCATGCATCTCATAGTTGAGGAAATCCTTCTTTACTCTAACTGTATTTTCCCAGGGTGTCTGCATTCTGTATTTTGAAGTTAAATGGGCTCCTTCTTTGCGTACATCTTTTACGTTATAAATGTTATTGCTGAAATTTATTGCGTATATTTATTAGCCTTTTTTCCTTCTTTAGTCACATTGGACAATTTGAAGTTACTGCTACTGCCTAGATAATTACTTCCCAAAAGAACTTTTTGGGCCGGGCGCGGTGGCTCATGCCTGTAATCCCAGCACTTTGGGAGGCCAAGGCTGGCAGATCATGAGGTCAGGAGATCGAGACCATTCTGGCGAACATGGTGAAACCCCGTCTCTACTAAAAATACAAAAAAAAAAAAATTAGCTGGGCATGGTGGCAGGCACCTGTAGTCCCAGCTGCTCAGGAGGCTGAGGCAGGAGAATGGCATAAGCCCGGGAGGCGGAGGTTGCAGTGAGCCGAGATCCACCACTGCACTCCAGCCTGGGCAACAGAGCAAGACTCCGTCTCAAAAAAAAAAAAAAAAAAAAAGAACTTTCTGGAATGAAAATGTCCTATAGCTGTATAGACAATGCAGCTATTGAACATGTGGTTCTTGACTACTTCAAATGCAGCTGATGCTACTGAGTATCTAAATTTTTACTTTGGTTTCAGTTTTAATTTTAATAATCCCATGTGGCTAGTAGCTATATATTGTAAACTGCAACTTTAAAATTATTAAGATCCCCGCTTAGTCAGAAATCACCTAAAAATGTTTAATTAAATAGATATTAGGACTAATTCCTAATATCCACTCAGTATATGCTACTTGCTATTACTTCCTCCTAAATTAACACGTACACAGGACTCTAACCACAGACTGTGCATCCACCACCTGCACACAGCAACAGGAACCCAGGGGCACTTCCTGGTGTGGACACGACACGCTCCACTGTGCTCAGTGATCTAGACACAAGACAACTACTGCTTTTCAGTATAGTGCTTCTGAAAACTGGTTTCCGCAAGAGGAAAATTTTTTTGTCCATGTCTTGCTTCAGGTAAAGAGAATGAGAAATGAATAGTCCATTTGGGACTTAGGCTAAGGCCGGTGAGCAGGGTAGAGGAAGGAGGGCCTAGTGGTAGTTTCTGGGAAGCCACAGCATCATCTGATGTCACAGACTCATGGGTGAATTGCTGCGATCCCAGCCGGCCAGAGTATTGCCTGCCATCTGGTAGCAGTTGGATAGAGAGTTCAAGCTAATGAAGCCGAGCCAGACAGCTGGTATCAGATATGAGAAAATGTTCAGCTCAAACTCCACAGTAGCTTTGAGCAAAGCTGGTCCTGAGCCTGCGATTCTGGGGCAGGACACTAAAGTCTTGTTTATAAAGCTGACTAAGGGGGTGGGATTTTCTGAATGTGTAACTCAATGTTTAAGACCCTCTCTACGTGCTCATGAGGCAGTACATGGCACATCCATTCTTAAGCCAGCCAGGCTGTGGTCAAACTCTGTGTTGTCACACAAATCACCATTCTATTTTTTTCCCGGTATGATTTGGATAATCCCTTCTCTAACAGCACATCTCAGAATTAATTGTGAAACATCCAGCTATGATCCCTCATAATTATAACGGAAAGTTGAGGAGAAATGACCATCAGAAACAATCCTCATCTGATCCTGGTGCAGTTTAAAGAAGATGGATGTTAAACCTAAGGGGTTGTATGAAATACAGGAAAAGATGCACTGCCCTACAGGGCTAGCATGTCAAAGCTGCTCTGCTGAGCCAAGCCTCATGTCCACTGGTTCACATTTACAGCTTCCATTGCTGAAGGAGTGAGGGACAGCCTGCTACTTCTTCACTCTCCCATCCCCACTTTGGCTGCAGGCCATGTGGAGGAGGATGGAGATAAGTAAAGAAAACTCTGGGAACTCCTTTTTGGTCAGAAGGGCTACAAGAGAGACCCTCGGATGGCCAGAGAGGGAAGCCCACCCAATGTCAGTAACAAAACGTGCTGCTCACAAGGTACTGTCTAGCATGCGTTCACTGAAGGACAGTCTCCCTGATGAAGGCCTATGAATATCGTGTTTCTGGGGTGGTGGGGAACCCTGGACAGCCCTGTGTCTCTAATATTTACAGTAGAAGCACCGTTACCCTAATGCCAGAAGCCCATTCCCCAAAACAGACTTGGAAGTTGTACAGCCTCTTATGATCCTCTGAGACCATAAACGGTTTTGCAAAATGAGCACAGGTCACTGACCTGCAAACAAAATTCTGTCTATTAAAAATGGCAGTTCCCAAGTGCAGATGTAAAGAAAAGAGCTGTCATTGTCTTTTCTTCCTGTCACTGCTTGGCATGAGTTATGAAACCGTGTCCTGGAAAGAAGCCAAGGGCGCACGTGATTAAAGTGAACACCTGAAGAAGTGTCCGTTTTTCAGTGTGGTATCACAGGCGTGCAGGTGCAAATCCACCTCTGGCAGCCTCCGCGGCAAGCAGGACGCTCTTCGGAAGGTAAGTACGTGTAAGACACTTCTTCATAACCCAGATTTCTAGCTGAAAAGGAACTGAGGAGATGTGTTTCCCCGCAGAAGGTGCTTTCCATCTGGCCCATGTTGAAAAGACATTAGCGGGAGGATCTAGCTGCCAGAAGACATCGCGGCAGGAAGTGCAGCCCTGCTAATTTATGAGGGTCCCACACCTTAGAACTGTGGGCCAGGTTGGGCTTGGCCCTTTCTCACCCAGCAAGGTCTCTCAGGCCAGGGGCTGGAAAATTTCCAAACCTCTTAATTGATTACTTTCTCTGATCAAAAGCCTTGAAATACTGGAGTTCCAGCATCTTTTGGTAGCTCTGTTCTGATTCCAAATTGGCTCTTGAATTACATGAATGATAATTTTGTTCCAAGCTTAGATCCATAAGGGATTCTAATCTTGGGATATTTTGGAACACACAGTGGGTTTTAGTAGGTAGTTTTATTTCAGAAGCACCCGAGTGAAGTATAATGAGCTTAATAGCACCGGGTTGCTGCTAGTTTTGGAAAGCGTTCTTATGTAGAGTGAGTGGAGAGCCTTCTGATTATTTGAATATAAGGGGAAAAATGAATTTACAAGACACAAGGACAAGAAATCTTAAGTGGGCAACAGAATATTCAAAATGAAAGTAAAATACGTAAGGGTCCTTCAGTGAACGCATGCTAGACAGTGCCTCGTGAGCAACACACTTTATCGCTAACATTGGGTGGGCTTCCCTCTCTGGCCATCCAAGGGTCTCTCTTGCAGCTCTTCTGATCTAAAAGGAGTTCCCAGAGTTTTCTTTACTTATCTCCATCCTCCTCCACATGGCCTGCAGCCAAAGTGGGGTTGGGAGAGTGAAGAAGTAGCAGGCTGTCCCTCACTCCTTCAGCAATGGAAGCTGTAAATGTGAACCAGTGGACATGAGGCTTGGCTCAGCAGAGCAGCTTTGACACGCTAGCCCTGTAAGGCAGTGCATCTTTTCCTGTACTTTACACAATCCCTTAGGCTTATAGTCCATCTTCTTTTAACTGCACCATGATCAGATGACAAGTATATACTGTGACATGGCTTCAGTTCCAGGTGTATCCTTCTGGGCAGGGAGAACTTGGTATTTGGAGAAATGGTGACACAGCATGAGGGGCACTCAGGTAAAATTCAGCACCAACATCAGGGAGAGCCAGTGAGTCCCCAGTGCTCAGACATTCACTGGAATGTCTTGGTGTCTGGAATTTCTGCTGAGGACTTCATGTTGGGGTGGACAGGTAATAAAGCTCCGCACATCCCTACAGAGCTGGCCAATAGGTGTTCAGAGCAGCCAGCCGAATTATCCTCACCTTTAGTCTACTTAAGAGAATTTTAAAAACTCATCAGAAAAAAAATTTTGACACATGTGGGTATAAAGCATTATGTTGTGCATGGTCTCCTCTTGTCGGGAGAACTGAAGGCACGCCACAGCATCCGTCTGTTAAGGTTGGGATCATTGGCCAGAAGATGAAACTGATCTCTCAATGTTCTCACACCCAACCCACTCCTTGCCTCGATGGTTGCTAAGCTATAGAAACTTACAGAACCTCCAGACTTAAGCACAAAATTCTCAGGCAAACCTGACGCGTCCAGAATCAGGGGACAGAAATATTGATCGCCGTCTCCAACCCGGAGAGACATGAAGGTGGGTATTCTGGGTGGGGGACTCCCATAGGGCATAGGGCAGGCAGAGCAGCAGGTGAGGACTCCCACCCCAGAGTTTTCAAGGCACGTGCCACACAGGCCCTGTGGATTCAGGACAAATAAACCCTCTAGAAATGCAGATAATTGAACAGACTATTAAGAAGAAATGATAGGCCAGCCACGGTGGCTCCCGCCTGTAATCCTAGCACTTTGGGAGGCCGAGGCAGGTAGATCACAAGGTCAGGAGATCGAGGCCATCCTGGCTAACACAGTGAAACCCCATCTGTATTAAAAATGCAAAAAAAATTAGCCGGGCATGGTGGTGGGCGCCTGTAGTCCCAGCTACTCGGGAGGCTGAGGCAGGAGAATCATGTGAACCTGGGAGGCAGAGCTTGCAGTGAGCTGAGATGGTGCCACTGCACTCCAGCCTGGGTGACAGAGTGAGACTCTATCTCAAAAAAAAAAAAAAAAAAAAGAAAGAAAGAAGAATTGGTAAAATTCCAGGAACATTGGAATTTTCTGTATGAATTTTTAATACGTCTTTCACCAAAACTGACTAAACAACAGCGACAACCACAAAAATGTAAAAATGGCAAAGAAAGATTAGGAACGCAGGACTAGGGAAGGCTGCTGTCATAACACAGACACTGAGGAGTGTTCACCAAAAGCAGTCAGACGAAGACGTACAGACACAAGTTCATTCCTCAAGAGAGTAATGTTATAAAATAAGACACAGGTGAATGAAATTCTGAAAAAGTCTCTTTCAGGGACAAAGCCTGGCAATGCAGGGGCCCAGGGTCGGGCCGGGGGATCCTGCGTGGAGCTCCTCTCTCTCTTGTGGACGACGGCACCTGGTACAGCAGCAGCAGACTGGAGGGTACTGTGAGGCCACAAGGCAGAGCTCTGTTTGCTGACGGCAGAGTGGATCCATTCTGATATCTGAGAAATGTATCTGCCGGGTGCTCTGGCTCATGCCTGTAATCCCAGCACTTTGGGAGGACGAGGGGGGTGGATCGCTTGAGGTCAGGAGTTTGAGACCAGCCTGGCCAACATGATGAAATTCCGTCTGTACTGAAAACACAAAAATTTGCCAGGCGTGGTGGCACACACAGGTAATCCCAGCTACTAGGGAGTCTGAGGCAGGAGAATCGCTTGAACCCAGGAGGCAGAGCTGCAGTGACCCGAAACCACGTCACTGTACTCTAACCTGGACACAGAGCAAGATTTTCTCAAAAAAAAAATTAAATTAAAGAAGAAAGGTACATCCAACCCAAGGAGAGGGGATGTTGAAGGCTGAAGGGCTTGTGTTGGGAAAAATGGGGCATTTTCCAAAACTCTTTCTCTTCAAAACTAAAAACCAGTGGTGACTGAAGCAAAAGACAACTCACACTGTGGCATCAAAGAGCCCTTAAAACTTCTACTCATCCCACAGCCTGTGAGCCTAAGTTGAGGGAATAGGCAAAATCTATGGGGAACACCCACGACAGGCTGGGCTGTGCCTCTCCAGCGCAGAGGGCGTGACGAGAACTCGGAATAGGAGGGAGGAGACCCCCAAATCTTCTCCCAGAACCTGGCACCCATTCCGCCTCCCTAAAGCACCTGCGTTCCTGAGCAGGCAACTTAGACACTCAGAGCTCTAGGCGATGACAAGGGGACACGTGACGTCCAGGCAGGTGCGGACGGGAGGTCCCAGACACCATTTCACCTACCTTGCTTTGGGGCCAGTTGGTGGTGGAAAATGAATTGCCTCCTTTCAAAGATAAATAAACCACTAGGAACAGAAAGAGAGGAAAATAAACATAACAAGCAGAATATGTTCATGGAATGTTTTGGAAGATTTACGTCAGGCAGCAACTATTTTATCAAAACAGCACATCTTCAAGAATGTAAAGCAAATTATCTGAAATAAAAAATTATTTGCTGACAAATTCTGAAATACCAACGTAATAAGGGAGAAAGGTAATATTGCGGCAGTGAGAATTTAAAATCACCTGAGTTATTAGTGGCATGTGATGTCAATAAAAAAAATTTACAAATATGCAGTCTCAGGTGGCTCATGTTCTCTCTCCCTTTCTTCCCTGGAAGTTATATGAGGACACAATTGGAATAAATAACCCATATATGGGAAGGCTTTGGTATAAGACCAGGCAATAAGGTTAAAAATAAATGAAATTAAATGCAAATAAGCAATTACAATGTTTTCTAAATATGTCAACATTATCCTTCATGAAAGAAAACCACAGTAAGGTGAATGACACTTAAGTGTGCATTAATTGGATGCAGTTATATATGCTTGGGCTCCCTAAAGAAGTGACGGAGCAGAACTTAAACAGTGCCATTAATTTAGCCTGCCATTCTACTCAAGGCGTATGTCATAGCAACCATGAGACGAAAGGCACTTCTGTCGTCCCCTCAGAGGGGCTCAGGTCCCATGCACTTCCCAGAGTGGGAGCAACTCTCTGCTTTGTGGTTCAAGGGCTTACAGGTCTCCACTTGTTTACACTGGGGTCCCTAATAGCAGCGCATTTACTGCATCTGATACTGAACCATAGAAACAGCTATTTTTTTCAACATTTCATACCAAAAGCTGAACTTGTTAATCTTATCGAAAGGCTTTATCAGACTTCAGTAGTGTGTCTCCTTAGGAATTTTCAAGAGTCATTTTGACTATACATGCTTTTTATCTTTTCCATGATGTTTGAAATCAAATCCCTTATAAAATATAGTTCTGAAAAATTATTTACCTGTAGTAGACTAGGAAAAAGATTCAAAAACTTAACTGCCAAACTTGGGTTATGAAGTGGGAGATATGTAGATACCCTAATGCAATTTGCTTTCATAAAAAAGAATAAATATTCCTTTGCTTAATGTTGGTTTATCACTAGTATAAATAAAAACAGATTATTTTCTCAAATTAAATGGGGCAAAAACCAAAATCCAAAACACAAGATTAGGTAGCACCTAATTAAAAGCAATAGTAACAGCAAATAAAAACAAACAATTAGAGAAGCAAGAAAAACATGTAAACATAATTTGGACTTAAAAAATTGGGATCATGAGCCAGTATGTATGGGGAAGAAGGCTAAAAATTGTGTTCAGGTATGCTTCCAGTTATTTATATTGATTAACTTGGGTGACAAAATGTTTGGATGGTTTTATTTTATTATTTAAACTTTTGTTTTAGATTTTTTAAAGAGAAACGTGTATTACTCGTGTGTGTGTCATTAGATCCAACAGTAAAGTTATTTCATTGAGTCCCGTACACTTTCTACCATGAATATCTAGTCTTGGACGATGACTTCCAAGGGTAAGAGTGGGAAACCTAAGGGTCCGTATAACCTTCCGTCTTTGGAGAAATGTTTGGTGATATTCAGAATCTGTACTCTTAGTTAACATGGAAAGTACACCAATGACTAGTGTCAAAAATTTCACATCAATAAAGTTTTTTTCTTTCTTTTTTTTTTTTTTTTATGAGATGGAGTTTCACTCTGTCACGCAGGCTGGAGTGCAGTAGAATAATCCTGGCTCACTGCAACCTCCACTTCCTGGGTTCAAGTGATTCTGTCGCCGCAGCCTCCCAAGTAGCTGTGATTACAGATGCGAACCACCATGCCTGGCTTATTTTTGTGTTTTTAGTGGAGATGGGGCTTCACCATGTTGGCCAGGCTGGTCTCGACCTCCTGGGCTTAAGTGATCCCCCTACCTTCGCCTCCCAAAGTGCTGGGATTACAGGTGTTAGCAACCTTACCCGGCCTTCATCAATGAAGTTTTGATTAATTTCCTGATCATGCAGAATATGAAATTAATCAGTATGCCACTCTTAACATATTCCAATTAATTGATCAGTTAAAATTTCAAGGCTCTTCTTGGATACATAGTGTAAATTCAATGTTAACAGAAAAAGGTCTCCCTTCTCTTTTCCCTTCCTACTTCTCTCTTTTCCTTGTTATATAAACTTGGATCTCTGTAAAGATTTGAGAAATCTTGTGGGTTTTTTTTTTTTTTTTTTTTTTTTTGATGAAAATCTTGCTGCCTTACCAAAGTTATGGAAACAATGCAATTACCCATATGTATTTTTGGGACATACTTCTTATTTTCTCTTATACCATAAGCTGTTGATTCTGGTTTTGCTTAGGCCCAAGTTATAAAGATCTTTTTTTCCATCTCAACAAGTAAAAAGTAGTATAATTAATGGTTCTTCTCCAGGAACAGAGCAAAGGAATACTCTCAACTGGCCTGAAATAAATACAAAATGGAGAATAACTTTGATTAACTTTGGTAGCGGGGAGCATTTAGTGGATGTCTGTCTTATCAGTTCTCTGACTATACTGGTGGTTCCTTTCCTTTCATTCCATACTCATGGCTCCTTTCATTTCAAAAGTGAGGCACTTTGGATTTAAGAACTCCTAGGTATCAGAATTTGTGTTGCTAATTTTATATTTCATACTGTAAAACTCATGTTGTATGCATCAAAGCTTTATGTCTACTTTAAATTAGAATTTACTATTTGGCATTTAATGGAGGCCAAAGAAATACATCTGTGAAATTAGACTAAGATGTTCATTATCTTGCCAAAAGTCCAAAGTCAAGATAGTTGCCTGCATATTTTAATATTAAGTACTAATTTTGGTGATGTAATATGCATGTTTTATTAATTATTATACATGTGATTCATTGGATTTAATCAGGGCATATTTGCAGCATTGGTGGACAGAAATGAGTTGAGTGAATATTTAAGACCTACATCAACTCCAGCTCCTAGCCCTGTTGTTTTAAGGTATGAATGAAGACAAATTACCTACTCTTATGAATGACCTTTAATGAGATGCCGATGACATAAAAATAAAGATTATATACACACACACACACACACACATATATTTGAGATGGAGTCTCACTCTGTTGCTTAGGCTGGAGTGCAGTAGTGCGATCTTGGCTCACTGCAACCTCCAACTCCCAGATTCAAGCAATTTTCCTGTCTCAGCCTCCTGAGTAGCTGGGATTACAGGCATGCACCACCACACTCAGCTAATTCTTGTATTTTTAGTAGAGATGGGGTTTCACCATGTTGGCCAGGTTGGTCTCAAACTCCTGACCTCAGGTGATCCACCTACCTCGGCCTCCCAAAGTGCTGGGATTACAGGCATGTGCCACCATGCCCCGCCAAGATAATAAATATTAATCCACTTTGTAGTACTCTTTCCTTTTTGTTGCTGACATTTCAGCCTGATTTCTTATGCTGCCTTAAATGTAAATAACTGAAGCTCGGTTCCACAGTTGTTTATTTTGGGAAAAAGATGGAAATTAATGAAATGGTGTGAAGCTGGGGTCTTCAGGAGCCGCTGTAGCCATGAAAGAACAGACTTGGGGGCTTCACGTTTCCTGACTAGGGTCATGAAACGGGACTGTCCAGGAGGCAGCGAGGTTTCCGTGAGACTGTCCCGTGGCTGAGCCCGCTGGCTGTTGTCACTCAGGAGCATTGGCAGCCTCCCTCGCTGCTCGAACTGAGACCAGCAGCTGCTCTAAGTGAGCAGTAATGAGTTGGCCCCTGTGTGATTGAGATTGAGACTGTCACCTTCACACCTTCACACTGTGACGAGGCAAAGCCTCAGTAAGAGAAATTTCAGCCCCTTCCTCATCAAATCCCCTCGTCTCTCTCCCCTTTGCAAGAATGGTAAGTCAAAGCTTGTTTTCATTAATACACATTAAAACAACAACCATAGCAAAAATCTTAGTTTATTTTCAGTGTAAACAATCCCACCACCTTCAAAGGAAAAAAAATATAGATATCTATGTAGATCATGGCATGATCTACTGGGACACCATCAAATGTTGGATATATCAAACAAAAACAATAACAACAAAAACAAACAAAAAAAAACAGGGAAGAAAATCAGACTAATTTGAAAAATCACAACAGAAAATGTCCCGCTAAGGTGGATTGTGATATAATCACCTTTATAAAATTATCCTATAACTTCCAGAACCCAAAATGTTCCTATCTTCACTATTCTTTCTTTCTTTTCTTTCTCTTTCTTTCTTTCTTTCTTTCTTTCTTTCTTTCTTTCTTTCTTTTTCTTTCTTTCTTTCAGAAATATAGTTAACTAAATAGAAACATGGCTAGATCCCTGCAAAAGTCCAAATTTTATGATTCGGGCTCCAACAAACATGAGAAAATAATTAAATAAATGGCTTTGAAAACCATACTGACTTTTAACATAAAGAATGTTTCAGAATGGTTAATGATCTCTAATAGATCATATTCATAAAAACTGCCTTTGCAGCACATAAAGCATCTTCCATTTGGAAGCATGAGTCACAGCTACTCTGAGGTCGGCCGCTCTTTATTGCCAGTGTCAGGAGTTCTCTGAGGGGGCCGTGCTGCTGTGCTGGAAACAATCACAGAACAGGCCTGATTTCAAGACTGTTCACTATTTGACTTCTCCTCAGGGACTGTCAGAAATAGTAGCAAAGAGAGCTTAAAATGATGGCAGCTCGAAGGGACTGGTACACTCACGGGTTAGGCCGTGGATGGGGATGATTAATGCTTAGTACACAAACCCTGAAGCAAGTAGAGGGAAGTGAGCCTCAGCAGTCCCTAACTGTTCATTCATTCTTTCAACAAAAATGCATTGAGCACTACTGCATGCCCAGCAAGGACCTTGACTGTGAGAAAGCAGCAGTGAGCAAAGCAAGGAGCCTTCCTTGCCTCGTGGAGCTGAGCTTTCTGTGGGGCAGGAGGAAATGAGCAGTCGGGCTGCAGAATGGCAGGCAAGGAAGGAAACACAGATAAACGCAGGGCAAGAGACGGAGGGAGGACAGAGGGCAGGAGCTGCTGTGTGTGTCACTATAGACGGGCGATGGAGCAAGTGCTTGAAGGAAGAGATGCATCCAGTGACGCAGATATTTAGGGGCCGGGGAACATCTGATGCAGGTGGCTGGAGAAAGAGGGGTCTAGGCAGAGGAAAGAACAAGAGTCCTGAAGTGCATGCGTTGGATTAGAAATAAGTGTATGGATTTAGAAATAAGAAATATTTCTAAATGTTAGAGAGCCCCAAAGCTTGGTTCTCAGATCTCTTCCCTTTTCTATAAATAACCCCTTCAGAGTTAATAATCCCAGATCATGACTTTCAGTACAAGTATATCAAACGGCTGAATTCATATTTCTAGCTACATGTCTCCTTCGAACTCCATTGCCCATCTTATGTGTCCACCTGGAACTCAAGTAGGCATGTGCCCAAACCTGCTGCTCCAGTATTTTTTTCAGGCCCGTAAATGGTATTGTAAGTTGAATTATGTCCTCTCCAAACTTTCATACATGAAAGTATGTAATGAAGGCTAATATCGGCCTGGTGCGGTGGCTGAAGCCGTAATCCCAGCACCTTGGGAGGCCGAGGTGAGCGGATAACGAGGTCAAGAGATCGAGACCAACCTGGCTAGTATGGTGAAACCCCGTCTCTACTAAAAATACAAAAAATTAGGCAGGCGTAGTGGTGGGTGCCTGTAATCCCAGCTACTTGGGAGGCTGAGGGAGGAGAATGGGAGAATGGCGTGAATCCAGGAGGTGGAGGTTGCAGTGAGCCATGAGATCATGCCACTGCACTCCAGCCTGGGTGACAGAGCAAGACTCCGTCTCAAAAAAAAAAAAGAAAAGAAAAGAAAAAGTGCTAATCTCTAGTCCCTCAGAATGAATATAGGGTTGTTGCAGACATAATTAGTTAAGTCAAAATAAGGTCATACAGGAGTAGGGTGGCTCCTAATCCAATATGACTGACGATCTTATTAAAAGGGGAAACTTGGATGCACAGGCATGCACAAAGGGAGATGCCTTGAGAAGGTGAAGGTAGAGATCCAGGTGATACTTCTGTAAGTTGGGGAACGCCCCAGAGATTGCCAGAAAACAACCAGGAACTAGAGAAGGGTGGAACAGAGTCCCACTCACTCCTCAGAAATAGTCAACGCTGCTGGTGCCTTGGTCTCTGACTTTCCACCTCCAGAAGTGCAGGGCAATACATTTCTGCCTTTTAAGCTGCCCAGTAGGCAGGACTTTGTCATGGCAGCCCTGGCAAACAACACAAACGATAATAATGCCATTCTTCCATTTGCTGTAGCCCAAAACCTAGACCCTCTTCCATTCCTGCAACTTCAATCAATCTATCTGCAAAACAGGATCACATCTCACCCACCTCCCTCCTGCTGGCAGGACTCCCACACCATCTAGCCTGCAGTCATGAAGTCACCTCTTAGTCTACCTGCTCTTTCTCTTGTTCCTCTGCAGTGACTCCCCTAACAACACCTTTTGAAATGTGTTAGATCACATCACTACTATTCTTAAAACTCTCTAATTATTTATGTACACGTGGTTTAATTTCTATGATGATCTTGTCAATGCGTATTTTTATTATCTTCCCAATCTTTCTATGGAAATTGGTCTGTTCAACATTTCCACTTCTTAATTCAGTATTGTTAATTTATATTTTCCTGGAAATGTATACCTTTTCTCTAGAGTTACACGTTTATTGCCATACAGTTGCATGCTATGTTCTCTTATAATTCTATTAATCTATTCTAGGACTTATGTATGTTTCCTTTTTATTCCTAATCTCTCTCTCCTTTTGCTCTTTTTTATCCTACTCAGACTAAGGGAATTTATCTATTTTATTATTCTTTATAAGGAATAAAGAATTTATTAACATTTAAACTTACTTTTTCTATTTTTTTATAATATTAAGCTTGATTATTATTTTTCCTCCTGTCTTTTTTTTTTTTCTTTTTTTGAGATGGAGTTTCTCCCTTGTTGCCCAGGCTGGAGTGTAATGGCACGATCTTGGCTCACTGCAACCTCTAGCTTCTGAAATCAAGTGATTCTCTCGCCTCAGCCTCCTGAGTAGCTGGGATTACAGACGCACGCCACCATGCCTGGCTAAGTTTTGTATTTTTAGTAGAAACAGGGTTTTATCATGTTAGCCAGGCTAGTCTCGAACTCCTGGCCTCAGGTGATCCACCCACCTTGGCCTCCCAAAGTGCTAGGATTATAGGTGTAAGCCACCATGCCTAGCTGATTCTTTAAATTTTCTATAGATCTACAATGGCAGAGATTTTTAGTGCTCACCTACATCTAGTTCTCATCTCATGGGTAATACACCATCTAATTTTTTGACTTATTTTTAAATATCTTTTTCTTTTCCTCTTTGGTAAGGGGATACTTACTCTTTGAGCTGAGTAGCATTTATTTTGGTCTCAATATTATTATTCTCAGTAATCAATGGATGTTTTTCACTCACCATGTTCTCTGGTAACCCTGTGATTGAAAACCTCCATTATCAAGAGAGAGCAGTGGGCCCTAGAGATTGGTCTGTTTCTGTATCTCCAGAGCAGGAAAGACTGCAAGTCTTAGACACCATCAGGACTAATCCCATTGTACCCTTCATCTATTTATATTAGTTGCCTCCAAAAGTAAAAAATGAACGTAAGTCCAGGCGTGGTGGCTCACACCTGTAATCCCAGCACTTTGGGAGGCCAAGGTGGGTGAATCACAAGGTCAGGAGTTCAAGACCAGCCAGGCCAATATGGTGAAACTCTGTATCTACTAAAAAGACAAAAATTGGCCAGCCATGGTGGCCCATACCTGTAGTCCCAGCTACTTGGGAGGCTGAGGCAAAAGAATCATTTGAACCCAGGAGGCAGAGGGTGCAGTGAGCCAAGATGGCGCCACTGTACTCCAGCCTGAGTGACAGAGTGAGACTCTGTCTCAAAAAATAAAAATAAAAATAAAAATAAAAAAATTTAAAAATTAACATAAGGTCAAAATACATGGGCTGTACAGCTGTGTGCACCTCTAAAGTGACTTCATCCCTCATGCTTCCTCAGCTATCAAATCCTTCCCTTATTCCTCCTCTACCTCCTGAGACTAAAGTCTGTCAGGAGCAGAATACCCACACCTTCAAACTTTCCCGTGAATATTGTCTTCACCCTCTTGCTTCGGCTAAAACTATCTTTCCCCAACCCCCACAGTCATCTCAAGGTGGTTGTTTTCTCTCCAACGTCTTTGCACAGCTGGACCTTGGGGTGAGATCAATGTGTTCATTGCTTTTTACTGCCATTTCCAGAGTATGCAGTTCTCCACTCTAACCCCTTCCACCTCTGATGCTTATGCTGTCAGATTACACCCACCACAACTACCTCTGCTTTTTGCAGTATCTACCAACACTCAAAAGATTCTCTTTACCTAGTTGTGGCTCCTGGCTCCCTACTTCTCCCTCCAGGACTACTTCTGCCGTAATTCTTGGAAACTGCACTAACTACAGAGATGACCTTTTTAGTACCCTGTCTAAGTTCTTTGGTCTCCTCTGCTCCAATTATCTTGCACTCCTTTCCACTTCAGACTCCCATTCTCAAGGTCAAATTTTGAATCTTGTCATTACCATTGACTATGTCCCTCCATAATCATAGTTTCAAGCATTCCACTCTATGCCCATAATTTCCTATATCTTCTGCACACTTACTCAAGTTTCTGCAATCCAGCCATTATTTAACATGAACAGAATCAGCCATTCTTACTACATTTTATCTGACCCTCATGTTCCTCAGGTTCTCACTTCCTCCCAATTCCATATTAGAGTCTATAGTCAACATAAGCCCTCTCTTGCTTCTCTCTTGCCATCTGACGTGCTCATGAAAACTCTAGTCTAAGTTTCTACCTGTTCTATCTTTATGCCCAGGAAGCTGAATAAGCATACTGACCGATCCTTCTAAATGTATGGACTGGGCATGGTGGCTCACACCTGTAGTCCCAGCATTTTAAGAAATTAAGGTGGACAGATCATTTGAGCTCAGGAGTTCAAGGCCAGCCTGGGCAACATAGGGAGACCCTGTTTCTAAAAAAAAAAAAAAATCTGGATATAATGTGGGCATACTAGCACATAACTGTAATCCCAAACTATTTGGCAGATAGAGGTGGAGAATTGCTTGAGCACAGGAGATTGACGCTGCAGTGGGCCCTGATGGAGCCACTGCACTCCAGCCTGGGGGACAGAAGGAGACCCTGTCTCAAAAATTAAAAAACAATTATGACCATCAGGTTGAGGCTGTCAGTGCTATCTAGCAACACTTGCATATTTCTGATTCCTTAATTTTTGCTTTTCCTGGATAAGTAGCTTATTTCTCTTTTACATCAAACCACCAGTACCACCTCCTTTATCCTCAATCTCAGATAATGGCCTTGCCTCCTACATCCTTGAGAAAAATAGAAGTAGTCAGAGGCGAGTTTCCTATATTTACAATACACATCAATGAAACCATGTAATTGCCTTAGCTCCTACTGTTATAAATGACCTCCCCATGTTGCTGTCTAGAGTGATCTTCTTCAGATTAGATCCCTTCTCTTTTGGTCTAATCGTGGGCATCACTATATTTTTACAAAATCATCAATTTTTTTCTCTCCTATTATCATCCCTTCCATGTGAAAATATGCTGTAATTTCTCTCATCTAAAAAAAAATTTATCTCTATACACCTTGACTCCACGTCCCTTCTGGCTACCACTCCATTTCTTCCTTCACTCTTAACACCAAAACCCTTACTTTCTGTTTACATCTCTGTGTGCATTGCCTCTCATCCCATTCCATCTTACATCTCTGAAATCAGGCTCCTGTTCTTACCACTCCAAGGAAGTAGTTTTCCTTGAAGTCATCAATGTCCTCTTTACTGCTAAATCTGGTGGCCATTTTCCCATCTTTATCTTATTTGATCTTCCAGCAGCATTTAACACAGTCTGTTGTTTGCTCCTATCTGAGATGCTTTCTTCCCCTGGCTTTCTGAACACCCCACACTCCTGGTTTTCCTTGTGGTCACTAGCTATATCCCCCCGGTCTACTGTGCCCACTTCTTATGATCTTCCTCTATGTCTAACTGTCTAAAAAGATAGGACATAGGCCTTAATTTTTCTCTTGCTTCTTTCTACATTTATCTCTAGGAAATCTCATTGAGCCTTAAAGCTTTAAATATCTTCCATGTTGTGGCCAGGCGTGGTGGCTCACACCTGTAATCTCAGCACCTTGGGAGGCTGAGACAGGTGGATCATAAGGTCAGAAGATCAAGACGATCCTGGCCAACATGGTCAAACCCTGACTCTACTAAAAAGACAGAAATTAGCCCAGCGTGGTGGCGCATGCCTGTAATTCCAGCTACTTGGGAGGCTGAGGAAGGAGAATCACTTGAACGCGGGAGTCGGAGATTGCAGTGAGCCAAGTTCACACCACTGCACTCCAGCCTGGTGACAGAGCAAGACTCCGTCAATAATAATAATAATAACTAAAATAAATAAACAGATAAATACCTTTCAGGTTGTGATGACTCAAATTCACATCTCTAGGTCAGACTTCTTTCCTGACCTCAAGGCTTGTATATACAATTTCTAACCGGATCTTTCCATTTGTCTGTATTAGGAATCTTAAAGATTACATTTCCAAAACTATTTTTTTTTCTTTCACCGTTGTCCATTCTCAATAAAAGACAATAAAATCTCTGCAGTTATTCAGGCCAAAAACCTTGGGATTACCCTTGCTGTCTTTTTTTTTCTCTCACCATATATCCAGTCATTCAGAAAATTCCAGTGGTTCTATCTTCAAATATAACTGGAGTCTGATAATTTCTTAAAATTCCACTACTATCTCCATTGTTCAAGGCAGTATCATCTTTCTCCTGGATTGTTTTGTTTGCCTCTTTTTTTTTTTTTTTTTTTTTTTTTTGAGACGGAGTCTGGCTCTGTGGCCCAGGCTGGAGTGAAGTGGCCAGATCTCAGCTCACTGCAAGCTCCGCCTCCTGGGTTCACGCCATTCTCCTGCCTCAGCCTCCCGTGTAGCTGGGACTACAGGCGCCCGCCACCGCACCCGGCTAATTTTTTGTATTTTTAGTAGAGATGGGGTTTCACCATGTTAGCCAGGTTGGCCTCGATCTCCTGACCTTGTGATCCTCCCGTCTCGGCCTCCCAAAGTGCTGGGATTACAGGCGTGAGCCACCGCGCCCGGCCTTGTTTGCCTCTTAACTGATCTCCCTCCATATCCTCACCCTGCTTACAGGCTACTCTCAAGACAGCAGCCACAGCTAAAGCCAATGTCATTACATGGCCTGCAAGATCTGACCCCTGCTGCAGTTCTGGATTTGCTTTTTGGTAGAGGTAGGACCAAAAATGTCATCTGAAAGCCCACACACCCAGCCATTTCATGTACCTAGCCTAGCGACAGAATAGAAAAACATCCACTTAACACGCAAGCAGCTGAGTTTCAATGCTTACTCCATCACAAAGCTTTTGTCTTGGTCAACTTATTTATGATCTCCAATCCTCAGATCATACATCATACTGGGTAACTGTAAGATTCCTGACTAACAGCATGTATCTTCAGTCATCATGTCTAAAATGATAATAATGATTTAAAATCTTGCCCCTTAAATCGTAAGCCACTGTTACACGTGTCTCTATCCTTCTGGATATCATCGGAAGAGACTTCTTAGAATTAATTCCTAGTCTGAAAACAAATGGACTGCTTCCAAGTTCTTAATAGTACCTAGGAGGTTTTGTTGTGTTACATTAGGGGAAGTTTAGAGTAGTTTTCTAATTGTTGTGCTGTACGGGCTACAGATTTGTCAAGACCTCAGCACCTTCAGGCCTTGGTGAAACCAGAGTCCCTGTGCTCGGTGTCTCTGATCATGAAGAACCTTGTCCACTTACTCACAGGGTGCCACACAATTATGATCATTCGCTGTTTGTGTTTTCTTCTGGAAGAGCCAAGTCAGAAGATATGGATGGATTGTCCTTTCATCCCAGCCTACCCAGGCAAGCACTGGAACTCACTGGTCTGTCCGTGTTTTCATAGCACTTAAAACTAGTGTTTAATACATTTTAGTTTTCTGCCTTTCATCAATGTAATTTCTGCATATTTAGTGTGTCTACTATTAAACTACATCCCCGAAAGACAGAAGAAGAAAATGTGTCACAGATCTGGAGACAGAGGAGATATCATCAGCAGTTAGAGTAGGATAGAAATATCTAGTAGTTTCCTAACGTCCACTTTCCCCTCCTTCCTCAGGAAAAGCTGAGCTCATTGTTACTCAGAATAAAAGACTACGCTAGTACATCTCTAGCACCAAGATCCTGGCCAATGAAATATTAGAAGAAAAAAAAAAAAAGAAAAGCTGCTTAAAGACACTGAGAAACTGTGTCCAGAGGTTTCAGTTAAAAGGAAGATGAAATACGAGATGGTACTTGGAGGGATAATACTGCCATTTGGAAACTATTTTATTTTTATTTCTTAGAACAAAGTGAGACCAATAGAGAAAAACCAAAGTAGTGAGAGACAGTGGCTATGCATAGAAACTTTTAGGAGAGAAATCCACGCCTATAATCCCAGCACTTTGGGAGGCCGAGGCAGGCAGATCACCTGTGGTCAGGAGTTCGAGACCAGCCTGGCCAACATGACAAAACCCTTTACTAAAATACAAAAATTAGCCAGGCTGGTGGTGGGTACCTGTAATCCCAGCTACTCAGGAGGCTGAGATGGGAGAATCGCTTGAACCCGGCTGGCGGAGGTTGCAGTGAGCTGAGATCACACGATTGCACTCCAGCCTGGGTGACAAGAGTAAAACTCTGTCTCAAAAAAGAAAAAAGAAAAGATATTCATGGATTGTTAAATTCGGCCCAGAGCGGTGAGAGGTGTAGGAGAAGGCCTTGGCATCGCCTGGGAAAGGTGCCTGGGAAAGGTCCTCCTGGGGAGCAAAGCGGACGCTGGGCTGGGTTATGGAGCAATATTGAGGAGGAAAACGGTAAAACTGAAGGAGCTCCTGGAGATTACATGAAGGGCTTCCAGAAAGTTGAAGCTGGAGGCTTCTGTTCAGGTTATAGAGAGAATGCGAGTCCAGGCTTGCAGCACATGGTAAAGTGTAGAAAGACAAGATGCAAAGCACCAGCTGTGGGGAACAGAATGGACTGACAAGCACGAGGCTGCTGCAACACACACCAAACTCCACGGTGACACTAGCAGCTTGCTCTGGGGACTTTGTCTACAGCGCACAGTGGCCTGGGAGAAGGAGGAGACAAGTCAGTGGTGGCAATTCCCAGGGATGGGAAAAGCAGAGTGATTCAGGGCCGGCATCTGAGCTGAGGGGCTGGTGAAAGTGAGATGCACTAAGAGGATAGGCATGGTGCAAAGCTTGCACCAGGGACAAGAGCTGCCAAGTGAGGAACAGAAGAAATTGCGGCCTGCAGAAAGGACTTATGTTATAGGATTGAAGAGTGGGCAGGAGGGGATGATCGGAGATATGACAGGGCATTTCTGCACCACCAGGTAAGTGGAGTTATCTGCACCACTTGCTTATTTCCGTGTTTATTTATTTTACTTTTATTCTCAGGTGTGGGGCAATATTGTACCATTATTTAATGGTACAATATGTTTAATCGATGTTTACATACAATATGTTTAAATACAGAAACCTTTATAGTTTTCATGTTCATTTTGTATTTATTGTTGTCATTTAATCCCTCTAACGATCGTGAAATGGACACATTGACACATCAGGCAATACAAGTTCAATTTTATAACTTTGCTTTACCTGGTAGATCACTGAGAAGAGTCCTCACCTGCCAGACTGCTATCTTCCCATTTTCAAAGCCAAAACAACTGCGTTGCCTGTAGTTGGGAACAATCCGGGCTGGTATTCAGCTGTGAAGCCCATTCCCTGCCAGATAAAAGAGTTATCTTAGTATCTCAGCAACATTATGAACCACTTGAGTGCAGGTATCACACATTTCGGTCTTTTTGGAAGAACCCTCAGACTCGAGCACAGATCTTTGCCCAGAAGGAAGAACATGGCCTTTGGCATCATAGTTTTGAGCAAACTATTTAATATTTTTCACATTTGGTTTTACCATCCCTGAAATCTGGGCATCTTAATCTGGTGTTGAGGATATTGTGAGGATGAAATAAGGTGGTTATGAGAGTAGACACTGAATAAGGGGTGGACTAGAGGAAGTCACAGCAAGGACACGGGTGAAGGTTGTGGCCGTGTACGTGAACGTGAGCACACATGGCGGATCGAGGCACGCAGGAAGGTGCTGTGGGCCAGATTCAAGAGAAGCCTGCAGAAAACTGCTTTGATATGGGTTGGAGAAGCTGGGTTGGAAGGCTGGTGGCACATGTTAGAGGTAAGGAATAGAGGGAATTAGAAGAGGAGGTGTTTTTCAGGGATTTCACTTCAGTCTGGCTGGAATGCAGTAGATATGACACTTGAAACATTATTTATTTAGAACATTTTGAAAGGATTTAAGTTGCCGGCTGACACAGTTAGACTTCATCCTGTGTAGAGCAAGTGACATGGAACTTTTCTAAGCTGGAGAGGGACCCATCAAAGCAGCTTCAGGTGGATGAGACTTTCAGAAGCAGCCTCAGCCTGGCGCCTTCAGTGTGATCGGGATGGCGCAGATTAGGGTAAATTAGAATCCATGTGGTGTGATGATGGCACCAACTCGAGACCCTCATTTCTAAGCATCTGTGCTTCTGAGAGGGGAGGGGGGTTCGGAGTCAAACAATGCCATCTGGGAATACTTTTGGCCTAGATAAAGATGCGCATACGTCATGTTTATAAATTCAGCACTTCTTGGTTGACAGGCTAGGAACACTTCCTTCTGCATCAGAACATTTATTAATACAATATTCAGCCGCTTTGGTGTGGGTATCTCACAGTGCCAGAGGACAGGGCTCCTCTGCAGTGTGAGATCGTGTAGGTGGAGAGAAATGTGCTGGCTGATGTATGAGGTTCCACCCTCTGAGGGCAACAATGGGGGCATCTCAGAGGGCATCCTAGTATCCGAGCACCCGTGACTGGATAGATGTGCAGGATGGAGGCCTCTCTTCCTCTTCTGTCACAGACGCTGCATTACACACTCTATAGAACACACTGACTCCATCGCACACACTATAGCACACACAACAACACACACACACTGCATCACACACTACAACACACACTGC
>NC_045448.1:5257304-5274550 GCF_002776525.5 Piliocolobus tephrosceles | reverse complement strand
TACATCACACATACTACAACACACACTGCATCACACACTACAACACATACTCACTGCATCACACACTATAAAACACTGCATCACGCACACCTTCATACACACTGCATCACACACTATATGACACTGCATCACATACTATAACACACGCTCACTGCATCACACACTACAGCACACATTCACTGGATCACACACACTATAACACATGCACACACTCCATCACACATAGTACTGCACAAACACACTGCATTACACACACATGACATCACACATACTACATCACACTGTAACACACACTGCATCACACATTCTATAGAACATACACACTACATCACATGGACATTAAAACACACACACTTGATCGCACATATGATATGACACATGCTGCACCACACAAACATTACATCACACATGCTGCCTCACACATATTATAGCACACACTGTAACACACACTACATCATGCACGCTATATCATGCACAGTGCTTCACACACATAACACATGCCACATCACTATCCATGACTGCCTCACATGCAAAATCTATAACACAGCAGTCCCCAACCTTTTTTTTTTTTTTTTTTTTTTTTTTTTTTGAGATGGAGTCTCTTTGCCACCCAGGCTGAGTGCAGTGGCGCGATCTCGGCTCACTGCAACCTCCACCTCCGGGGTTCACGCCATTCTCCTGCCTCAGCCTCCCGAGTAGCTGGGATTACAGGCGCCGCCACCTCACCCAGCTAATTTTTTGTCTTTTTAGTAGAGATGGGATTTCACATATTAGCCAGGATGGTCTCGATCTCCTGACCTCGTGATCCGCCCGCCTTGGCCTCCAAAGTGCTGGGATGATAGGCGTGAGCGCCCCGCCGGTCCCCAACCTTTTTGACACGTGGGACCAGTTTCGTGGAACGTAATTTTTCCATGGACAGGAAGTGAGGGGGATGGTTTTGGGATGGAATTGTTCCACCTCAGATCATCAGGCATCAGTTCAATTCTCATAAGGAGCGCGCAATCTCGATTCCCTGTAAGCGCAGCTGGCAGTAGGGTTCGCGCTCCTCTGAGGATCTAATGCTGCTGCTGAGCTGACAGGAGGAGGAGCTCAGGCGGCAATGCTTGCGCCCTCCCCACCCCAACCAATCACGCCCTGCTGTGAGGTCCAGTTCCTAACAGGCCACGGACCAGTACCGGTGTGTGGCTGGGGTATTGGGGACCGCTGCTATAACACACTCTACATCACACATACCTGTATGTACATGTATTGACATTATCTATCATCTATCTATCTATCCATCTATCCGTCTGTCTACAATGTGTCCTATGCCTGAATACACGAACTCATGTTATAGTTTAAATAAAATGGTACCAGACATAATTGTTTTTCTGGATTACTTTGATGTACTTTTCCCTTTAAAATAGAAAGTCCTTTTTGGTAAATTTTTAAAAGTCAAATGTAAGCTAGAATAATAAAGGTGAAAACTGTTGATTTATTTAAATATTAACATTTAATAATTTTAAATGCTCTTTTCCTCATGTAAGTCAAAGAAACTATCTTTAAATTAACAAAGTAACAAGAAAAAATAATAGCAATGTAGTTCTTATGATGCATCCTTTAAAACTGAGTCTTTATTAAACTAATATATAGCATTTGGTATTACAATACTTTCTATGATGCTTTGTGCATCAGAAGATTAGTATTACTAGGGGACTTTTAAAGTGTACTACGCATAGTAATGTTGACATCGTGTAAACTGGCTTCAAGCACCAAAAAAATGTATAACAACACATTGACAGATATCTGAATGCTCTAAATTTCTTCATACTTTCACTGTTTTATACAAAAGAGCTGAGTTGTTTCGTTTTGCCATTCTATAGCTTGCATCTTAGAGACACTTCAGTGAAGGTGATCCTACAGATCAGAAAGAAAACAACACGGTCCGAAATTTAAAAGGAGTGACAACCCATGAGCCGTATTCTTTGTCCTGAGTACGCAGAAGTGCACAGTTAGGTCCAGAGAAAGCCGGGGCAGGGATGACGCTGCCGTCTTGAAGCAGTTGTTGCATGGCTGTCCGAGGAAGTGTTAGAGATGAACATGACTCTACCAGCCACGTCAGAATACCACCTCGAGAGCAGGGCAGGTGCAGCAGGGAAGACGGAGATGGGATTCTCTCCGGCTCCTCCACCTCCTCTGTGGCCTCTCCAGACTCTGCGCAGGGAGTAGGGCTCCTTTCTGGGCACCCACTGGAGGGCACTGCTCCCTGGACACCCATGGAGGGTACTCTTCCCCAGGGGACCTCCTAGGAGGCACTCCTCCCTGGACACCCCCTTGAAGGCACTCCCCCGGGCATCTCATGGAAGGCACGCCTCCCTGCTGGGTGTTCTGCCCTGAAGGGACCACCGTCAAAGGTGCTGCTCCCTCTGCCTCTGCTGTGGATGCGTGGCCTGAGAGAAGTCAGCCCAAATGTTGATCCCTGGGTGCTGATAAGGCTGTGGCCTCTCAGGGTTCAGATTTCAGGCTTTCAGCACAGGCCTGGAAAAGCAAACAAACACATGAGATGTGCGTTATTGAGGGGAGCGGGAAGGCCCAGGGAGCGAGCCTTCTCCTCAGGCCTCTGGAGCTGCTGGGCCTCTGGGGCTGTATTGGACATCAATTCTTCATGAGAGAGCGATGCGGCACTCACGTGGCTCCCCTTTCCCTCTCCCCTGCTCTGGCTCTCTCCCTGCCCTCTCTCTGCTAGGGTCTAGAAGTGCTGTCCCCAAAATCAAGTGGTGTTTTAGAGCTCGAGGAACGGTGACAGTGGTCTTATTTTTGGTTTAGGATGTCTGAAGTTCTGGCTTTCTTCAGAAAGCTTCTCAGGGGTGTGCACGTGCCTGTGTGTGCACAGGACAGCCAGAACTGGGTCCACGCTGCAGAAGCCCCTCTGGAAAGCTCAGCTGCTAGGGAGGATGAGGAACCCTCAAAAGGACTCCTCGTTCTTGTTGCAGGAAGGCAAAGGTGGCAGAAAATAGCAGCCCCCAACCCTAATGGCAACTTCCCCCTTAGATTTCCAGTCCACTCACCCCTTAGAAGCGTCTGCGACTGTTGAGTAAACAAAGTGGGGAACATAATTGATCTTATTTTATTAAGTGCTTTGCAAGATAAACATGCACAGGCACATGTGTGGAGATGATGCCGATGATGCGGTGGAGGAGCTCCAGGGAGGACTGCAGGGGATGTTAGCAAACGTCCGGATGGGCCATGCGGTGATTTAACTTCCACGCCTTAGCCAGTGTTTAAAACCTTCTGCTTATATTGAAGTGTCTCTTTTTTAGTTTATTTCTCAATAAGTAGGATATAAAATTGTATTTCTGAAAAGAAGGGAAATGAATGACAATACAGAAATATAGTAACATGTTAGTGGTCGTTTTCTGGGTGGTCCGTACTATGTATATACATAATATATATATATTTTTTTTTTCCTTGAGCTTTCAATAATGGGTGTGTGTATATAATGGAAGGGCATAGTACAATTTACTAACGTTAGGTTTTGCTCTGACACTCTTGGAAGAAAAAGGTGGAGAAATTGCCTTCAATCCTTAAGTAGATTGGACTTACAGCTTAAAATACCATTCAGAATTAAGAATTAGGACTGATAACATAAGGCTCCAGGTAAAGAAACCTGAACTTTTGCTTCCAGGGAAGCTTTTATCATTAGAATTACAATGAAGTCTTCTGGGGAAAGAGAGAAAAAAGGGATCTCTTAGATCCCTGATCTTAAACCGAGTAACACATGCAGAGCACATCTGCCCACCTCAATGAAAAAATAATCAAAAGAATGCAGTCTTGAGACTGAATCGCAGCTAACACTCATTCACATTATAAATGGACATTAACATATTCTAAATTTTCAAAATGAATTAATTTTGGATGGATATGATGAAGCCTTTTTCTATTTCTTTACTGATGTCTTTTTCTCTTCTTCCTATCTGGAAAAATCTCAGTGGAACCATAAAGAAAGTGAAGGACTCATTCATAATTGCAATTTAATGTAGTGAATGTCTACAAGCCCCCAAAATACGCACTCAGTGATCAGTTGCATGAGTTCAGTGTGTCATTTCAGGCTGTTGGCTTCATTTAGAGTAGTCATAAGGCTCTGTGGAGGAGATTCTCCTTTAGGCGAAGTGGTTTTTCATTCCAGTGAGTCAAAGCGATCTGATAACATACCTCATGAAATTATTTAATCTTTATGACATATATAAATATGGATATAAATATATTGATGTATTTTTATGCATATTAGGTATATCTTCTTTAATAGATAATACATAAATTATTATATATAGAGTATTTAAAGCTATATCATGCTTTAGTAGGCTTGCTTACCTTTGACTTGGGTCTTTATTCAGTTATACTCCACACCCTAAAACTTCATTGTCATGCGAAAAATAAAAAGGTTCTTAAAGATACTGGCAGCTGTGTCTTCATAAATTGAGAGCTATGAGGGCAAACCATAGTCATTATCCAGGTCTGAGTAGAAAACAATGGCTCAATTATAATGCTAGAAACTGTGGTGACCAAGGCCTCTAAACTTATTAAGTTTACATTTGATACCTTTCAAAATTCAGTTACGAAAAATGTCTCAGCTCCCTAGATCAGGGTGAAATTACCATGTGAAAACCCCGAGAAAATCATGTGGTTAAAAAATGTATCTCCTATAAGCTTTGTTCACAGTTTGGCTGAGATCACCTACAATTAAAGATTTCCTCTATTCCTCCTCTTTCTCCTCCTCCTCCTCCTCACCCTCCTCTTCTCCATCTATAACTTTAAATTCAGTCTAACAAGTCTTTGCTTTTGAATTTTTTTCGATTTATACCTGTTTCACGGCTTTCATATTCTCCGGGCTGTTATCTTTCAGCTTCTGCCTGAGAGATTTATTGGGCCCTGAATGAACTCTTGCCTGAGTAATAACTGTCACATTGAGGCCTGCATTAAAACACTAGATTCAGACTCAAGAGGAAATACACTTATCACACTAAAAAGGAGAATAAATTCGTATTTCACGTTCATTCTCATTTCTGCTTAGATTCAGGGAATTTCACAGATTCTTAGATTTGAAGGGACATCTTTTGTTTTGTTTTGTTGTTTTGTTTTAATGGGGAGGAGGTGGACTATAGAAACTCAGACCAAGCTTAGTGAAGTGAGTAAGCAATGACTAACAGTGGGAAGTAGAAACAGGGCGGAATTGTGCAAACTTTACACCCGCTGCCATTTGCAAATGGATCCCTGTTAGTAGAATGTGGCTTCCAATCACGTCGTCTTTGAATCAGACTGCAGTGTGAACAGTTTTCACTGTGGACCCTGCTTTAGCAATTGTTCCAGCACTGTGGACTCTCCTCCTCCTGCCATACTTTGTCTATACAGCATAAGCTTTTCTATATTACATAGCCTAGAAAAAAAATATTGGCCCTAAAGAAGAAAAGTTTCATTCAGTGAAAGTCCAGGAGACCTAAGATAAAAAGTCAGATATTAGAAATGTTGAGATAGATACTAAGAATCTTGGGCTTGTCTCAGCCTCCGGGCCGCATCTACTGCCTTTGTAACATCTGGATGAAGATACCTCATCTGAAGATGGGGCTGGCTCAGATTCTCTCCAACGTCCAAGGATGGAGTCACTCCCTAAGTGGATTTCATTAGTCAACACAGGGTAATATAATTTTTAAAATAATTATTCCTGACTTACAGAAAACTTGAGAAGTGATAGAAGCTGACTTAAGTGGCCAAAATAAAGTCAGAAAAAAAATGTTCTGAATTAAAAGAAACTTTTAAAAATTTGTATTTTTCATAAATCTAACTGGTAAAAGCTGCTTTTCTTGCTTTCCTTATGGGCCATGTACGTGAAAATACGATCACTGTACTCTGTCGATATTGTTATTGTTATGCATACTATAACTACTACAAATTAGAATACAATTATAAAGGCTTTCAAGTGACCTTTCCTGGAGGCCTTGGGAGATGGTTTATTTCAGCGCACCTGAAGGTGGGAAAATGGAATGATTTAATAGAACATGTCATGTGATAATGCAAAGTAATTTTTTTCTTTTTTTGTAGAGATTTGGCATCTAACATAAGCTAGTAAAGTTAAAGTCACAAATGCTACACTTTACATATATAGGATTGTACCCAAAGTTAAAGTGATATATGTAAATGATTGTGATGTCTTTGGGAAACTCTAAAAAAGTGAGTTCAATTTCAGGCACATAGAATGCTGACTATGAAAAACTCCCTTTCTCTATTTTGTAAAGATAATGTAGTAAAGAAAAAGTAACTTCCTTTCCTTACCATCACAAGGTTCCTGGCTCAGGCCCCATAACAAAAGACAGACTAATAAGGGAAATGTGTAACACCTTTATTTAATAGGAGCTGTATATGACAGGCGAGCCTGCCAATATGAAGACCAGGACAGTGAGGACATCTGTGTATTTTTATGGGCTGTCAAGCAGAAGTATGATTGGAGAACTAAATGGTGCGATTTGATGGCAATAAACTGGGTTGGGGGGAGGTTAGTAAGGATTGTTTATTCAGTTTCTTCCTAGAGTCTGTGTATAGGGCAGTACACCTGCCACAGGAGGGTCTTCAAGGAAAAAGGGAGGGAGGTCAGAGGGTGACTTTTCTGTCTTATGTCCTGCTTCGGGGAAGAAGGGGAAAGGGAGGGGAGTGTGGTCTTCCCACTTCTGCTGTTTTCCCAAATGCCAAGGTGCCATATTGTGGGTAGTGTGCCCTAAACCCTGTCAATAATCTGTTTTGGCTAATGTAAATCAAATATTCAGGGGGTGGAGGAAGAAAATGGGGCTTAATGGAGAAGAGTGAGTTTCTGGACTGTCCTGTAAGAGCACCTTCCTTTAGTCTATGAACAGATATTTTCTTCAAGATGTTAGCTTATGGGCAGGGTGAGAAGATCTGGGACAGAAGTAGGGAAAAATCCCAAGCAACCCTACCATACTGTAGGTAGATGATACAAACGGAGGAGGCTGGAGAGTGATGACAAGGGAAGTACAGCTCCCAGCTTACCTTCCTATCTGGAAGGTAAGAAAGAGCCTTGAGCAGACAGATTAGCACTGGAGCCGTGTCTCCAGAAAGCGCCAGAAGCTTGCAGTAAAGCAAAGTGTATGAAGTATGGTCTGATATTTCCCTTAAATGCACAGCTCTTAGGTTAACAAATAATGTTTTGTAAACCTTTCTCTCGCTTTTGCATGATATTTTCTTTCCAAGAAAATGCTCTAATTCCTAATATATATGTTACTGGAAAGGAGTCCCTATCCACACCTCAAGAGAGGGTTCTGGGACCTTCCTCAAGAAAGAACTTGGGGTGAGTCCACAAAGTAAACTGAAAGCAAGTTTATTAAGAAAGTGAAGGAATAGAAGAATGGCTACTCCATACATAGAACAGCCCCAAGGGTTGCTGGTTGGCTATTTTTATGGTTATTACTTGACTATATGCTAAACAAGGGGCGGATTATTCATGAGTTTTGCAGGAAAGGGCTGGGCAGTTCCCGGAACTGAGGATTCCTCCCCTCTTTAGACAATATAGAGCAACTTCCAGATGTTGCCATGGCATTTGTAGACTGTCATGGCACTGGTGAGAGTGTCTCTTAGCAGGCTAATGCATTATAATTAGCATATAATGAGCAGTAGAACGGCCAGAGGTCACTTTCATTGCCGTCTTGGTTTTGCTGGGCTCCTTTACTGCAACCTGTTTTATCAGCAAGATCTTTGGGACCTGTATCTTGTGCCGGCCTATCTCATCTTGTGACTTAGAATGCCCAACCTCCTGGGAATGCAGCCCAGTAGGTCCCAGCCTCATTTTACTCAGTGACTATTCAAGATTGAGTTGTTCTGGTTCAAATGCCTCTGACATATATACCTTATTTATTTGAAGGTATAACCTATAAAGGTACACTCTACAGAGGTAGGGTATACCTCATTCATACTAAGGCATACGTTGCTGGTATTTCATTCATTTTAAGGTATGCCCTGCAAAGATACACACGCCTAATATTAGGCTGCAGGCTGCATGTTCTTCATTGATCATTCAAGTGCCCTCAATGTATATGACCATGTGTGTCATGGTCTCACTCTTCCAAATCATGAACTCTTACAGTAAGCCTCTGTATTAGTCCATTTTCACACTGCTAATAAAAACACACCCAAGACTGGGTAGTTTATAAAGGAAAGAGGTTTAATTGACTTATAGTTCCACTTGGCTGGGGAGGCCTCACAATCATGGTGGAGGGTGAATGAGGAGCAAAGTCACATCTTACATGGTGACAAGCAAAGAGAGTGTGTGCAGGGGAACTCCCCTTTATAAAACCACCAGATTTCATGAGACTTATTCACACTCACAAGAACAGCATAGGAAAAGCCTGACACCATGATTCAATTACCTCCCACCGGGTCCCTCCCATGACCTGTGGGAATTATGAGAGCTGCAATTCAAGATAAGATTTGGGTGCGGATACAACAAAATCATATCAGCCTCCGATGTCCCATACATTCAATGTTCCTCACCTGGGAACAGCCCTCCCAGCTGTAATGTGAGGATTTAGATTGCAGTATTGGACGTGGTGTTAAGTGGGGATCGTGGTCAACACAATCCATAAACAGGAAGAGGCTAAGGCACCATGTGCAAAGAGTGCTGAGCTGCACCCCTGGGTACCCTGCAGCCCTTACCATTACTGGAAGATTCTTTGCATTTCCTGGCAACTCCCTCATGGTTACTGCAAGCTATTTCCCAGTGAACCTGAGTGACTAGGCTCTAGCATCCCCAGCAAGCCTGCCTCTTAGGTCAGAAATGAATCTGTGGCCTGTTTATTGCTTCCTCTTTGATCACTTTGGACATCTGAGGATTAGCAAGGACAGGAAGTGAAGGTTACCGGTTAGGGCTCTGGGGCCATGGGCAAGTCTAAGAATAAGTAGTGGGAGACAGAACCAGGTTGACACATAGTCCTTGATCTCAGGATGCTACTAGTTTAGTGGAAAGATAAAACTGCAGTACGCACAACAATTAAATAGCAATAAATGACCATATATATTATCGAGTGGTAAGTGGGGGTCAAAGAACAGCAATGCTCAGTTAAAGATGGGTGGTGTCCTGGGCTCAGAGAGCTGCAGGAAAGCACCGCCACCAAATGAGGGTGTTGCACGCTTTATGCATCTCATTTAAACCTCATAATACACCTTTGAGGTATGAGCTGCTACCTTTAGTTTAAAGAGGGATGGATGCTGAGAGTGTTGTCTTCCTTTTCTCTCTTCCTTCCATGAACCTTCCTCCTCTCCCTTCTCTCTCCCTTCCTTTTTGCTTTTCTTACGCACAGAGAGGTAATGACAGAAGCAGAGGCAAACCTACATTTGCCTGACCACAGAGCTAGTGGTCTTTTCTTCACTGTGTTAGGCGTCCTTGTAGCACCTTCCTGAGGTTATGAGATCAGGTCCCAGGTCTGGTAGGAGCTTGAGGACAAAAGGAGGAATATTTATACCACCAAGGAAGCTTAAGAAGCCCTGTCCACACTTTGCCACTTCCAACACCATGGGCTCCCAGAGAGCAGAAATTCTGTGCACTGATTTACAGCATTTACTTAGTGAATAACCAGGAAGTGGAAATGAAGATGCTGTATGCATCGAGTTTTCAAAGTTGGCTTGAAATTGACATGACTGGTCTGTGTTTCTCAATGCTCAGACAGCAGGCTCTCCAGCAGAATCACTGTGGGTACCTGCTACACATGGAGGTTCCCGAAGTGGACTCACCTTAGGGAGGCCCAAGACTCTGCACGTGCAGTAAGCTTCCCAGGTGATTTTCATGCATCCTAAATCGGAGAACAGCTGAATGGGGAAAGGGCTGGTGTAACGGCAACTGGTCTCAACCGGAACTAACATTTATGAGCACTCACAGTGTGTGTTGCTACGTTAAATCCTCACAATGGCCTCGTGTTTGAGACATATTTTAACCTTAACTTTACAGATGAGCATATGAGGCACAGCAAGGCTAAGCAGCAGTAAAAATTGAAGTTATAATTCACAAGAAGGCAGTCTGGCTGGTAATCACTATTCTACACTCCCTCCTGGGTGAGGGTTAAACAGAAAAGAATATCGGGAGCATAATGAATTAATAAGTCCTTGAATTATATAAAAACTCCCTAATGCACTTTTCTTTGTGTTTGCCCCTGGCCCTGGTTACAAAATACTACAGATTGATCACTTTGTTTTGTCAACATGGGAATCCCATATGGAAACATTTGTGGAATTCTGGGACATCAGCAATGCACTGACTGAATCACGTTCCTCTGTAGTCAAGACTTAACCATTTAACTTAGAAAAAAGGAGGAAGAAGAAAATAAAGCAAAATTTGACTTTTGAAGACACTTGGTTTCAATGGAAAATGAACTCTCACAAAAATCAAGGTCTAGAAATCTATTTCTCCCTAGAGAGAGAAAAGTACACTTTTGCATTTGCGTTGGCTCGTAGGGGGAAAAAAAGATATTACATCAGATAGATTTGGAAATAAGTACATCATTTAAAAATGTTGTACTGTTGTCTGTGAGTCTATAATAGTCTGTACTAGAGAAATACAAGGAAACTCATCGTCTCATTTATTCAGTGAGTAACTTTTGAAGTCCTACTGCATCGTGGGACCCTCTCTCTGAGGACTTTCATCTCTAGGAATCCACATTTTGAAACACTTTAGAAGTTCAAGAAATGCACAGAATCAGCTTCATAAGCAAAACTTGCAAGATGCTCTGTTATTTTATAATCAGAGCAATAACAACTTAACTAATGACACAAAACCAAAACACTGTTTTAATGCTGATGAGTTCACTACGGGAGTGGAGAACTAAATCATGGAGACGGCCCTCCTATTAGTCAGAGTTCTCCAGAAAAAGCAGAACCAATAGAATTGAAATAAATATCAAAGAGAAGATTTATTACGGGAATTGGCTCATGCGATGATGGAGGCTGAGAAGTCTTAAAATATTCTGTTGGCAAGATGGAGAATCAGGATTTCCATTATTGTAATTCAGCCCAAGACCACAGGACTGAGAATGCCTGCTGTTTGCTTCTTTACTGAGTCTCCAGATTCAAGTGCTTATCTCTTCTGGAAACAGCCTCACAGACACAACCAGAAACAATGTTTTACCTGCTATCTGGGCATCCCTTAGCCCAGTCAAGCTGACACATAAAATTAATCATCACAGTCCTGTATTCAAGTTGGTGCCATACATATTCTAGAAACTGGGGACCTTAGGGAGGGACCCATTGGCACAGCCTTGCAAGGGGATTTGTGTCATTCAGGCCATGCCAGGAAGGACAGGAAAGATGCCCTCTAGCGATGGTGCTTGGAAAGAAGAGCAGGTACTGCCTGGGTGGCCGAAACTGGGACAGGATGACAGCCATGTCATGGTGGCAGGAAACCCATGACAGTAAGATGCATGGAGACAATGCCCAGGAATTTGATTTGTCCAGAGCACAGCACTCAGTGTGGAGAAGGAGGCCTCTGTTGTAGAATAACAGTGGCCCAGCCGAGCATGGTGGCTCACCCCTGTAATCCCAGCACTTTGGGAGGTGGGTGGATCACGAGGTCAGGAGTTCAAGACCAGCCTGGCTGAGATGGTGAAACCCCATCTCTACTAAAAATATAAAAATTATCTGGGTGTGGTGGTGGGTGTCTGTAGTCCCAGCTACTTGGGAGGCTGAGGCAGGAGAATTGCTTGAACCCGGGAGGCAGAGGTTGCAGTGAGCTGAGATCGCGCCATTGCACTGCAGCCTGGGTGACAGAGCAAGACTCTGTCTCAGAAAAATGAATAAATTTATGATTAACCCTGACCCAGTTAGAGTCACAGCAAAAGAAGGCAGAGGAGAAATCTTGAAGGACTGCCTATCTCCCGCCAAAGGATCTGAACCTTATCTTGCCGGCAATCGGGAAGCACTGCGGGCGTAGAGATCTACAGATCTTGGTCCAGCCCTGCTTTATCAAGGTCATGCTGTGACTCATGCAGCAGCTAGAGCACTGGCCACAGCACACTCCAGGAATCAGCTACAGCCAACCAACCAATCAGTCAAGAAGATAAAGGTGGGGAGCTGCTAGGTAGTAATGATTAGTAAATGATGCCTGTAAACAGGAGTAGGTTCTTTATTGTAGGAGCTGAGTCCTTCATTACGAAGCTGATCACATCTACCTTGTTCCAGTTCCTTCTCTTGAGCACTGACTGGGTTTTTAGGCTACGGTAGTGTATTTCAAACTTAAGTACTGTAAAAGTTTCTCCTTGGTGAGAGAAATTCTCATGAACTCTCTTGCTAAAGTAAATACATTTTCTTAGAATGTGGTTTATGTAGTACCAAAATTAAGATCATCTGTATACCCTTTATGATTATAACACGTAACTATAAAACTTTTATATATTAAATATAATAAAGCAATAAACCAGTGTTCAAATGGACTAACTTAATTAAAAGTGATTTTTTTTTTTCCTGAAATAATAGTGCCAAGGTGGGGTTTAGTAGAAATAACATGTTTTGATGATTCACTTGTTGCTCAATTTATTCTTTTGATTTTTGCTGTGACAGGCTTCATTGTTAAATTCACAAAGCAATTGTAAGTTTGTTGTGAAGTATAGAAATAAGGGTGCATCCAGCTTTTGCAAGGTCTGAAGTGAATTTAATTTTGGAGGCCTTATTTAAGGAAATGGATAAAATGGTTTGAATAGAAAATTGCTGGTGCCCCTCCTAGGGTCCTGGGAGAAGCCATTTCCAGGGAAAGCCCTGAAGTTTAGACTGTTGGCTTCACTGTAAATGCATCTTTCTAAAAAGTATGTGCCATCATGCCCAGCACATTCGAAGTATCCAACAAATATTACTTTCTGTTGACTTGCTTTTGAAACTAACCAACATCTTTGCTACAGTGACATTCAAGAGACCACAGTTTGTCCTCTTCTGCTAAGAAATCCCCCTACTAAGTAGGCAGTGGGCCACCCAGAGTTCTTGAGATCTGGTGAAACAGATGGTTTAACCATTTACAGTGAAATGACCTAATAAGTCAAAGTGGTCAATGCAACCTAAAAATCCATCAACGTTCCCTGGAAATAAAGAGTCCATCTAGTCCCAAAGATTGAGCTGGTTTTGCATGGAGACAACATCCGTCTTAGAAAATACATCCTGAGCCCGGTGCATTGGCTCATGCCTGTAATCCCAGCACTCTGGGAGGCTGATGCAGGCGAATCACGAGGTCAGGAGTTTGAGACCAGCCTGGTCAACATGGCGGAACACCATCTCTACTGAAAATACAAAAAAATTAGCAGGGTGTGTTGGCGCATGCCTGTAATAACAGCTACTCAGGAGGCTGAGGCAGGAGAATCTCTTGAACCCGGGAGACGGAGGTTGCAGTGAGTTGAGATCGCGCCACTGCACTTCAGTCTGGGTGACAGTGCGAGACTTTGTCTAAAAAAAAAAAAAGAGAGAGAGAGAAAGAAAGAAAATGCATCCTGTTGTCTGCATGCATTTGTTTTCTCCTGCTGGCTGCGACCTTGATTCTCATGAGATATCTTCAGAGGGATTTGTTTTAAGAGCTGTAAGCAAGAAGGTATCAGGACTCAGTGTCCGTTTAGACATCCATTCATGACAGGCATGTGTCTGAGACATGGGATCCTGGAGTTCCGTTTTAATTTTAGTGCGACTGCTTTGGTCGCACTAAATAAATATGGATTTGTATATTTTCTGGAAACACTTAATGCCATCAGAGGAAGCAGCCGACAGAAGCTGATACATAATGCCTGTCTTGCATCAGGCCTGATTAAAAATAGAATTAAATATTTAAATAAAAAACAAATTGACATACCTCTTAAGCAGCATCTGAAAGACCTACAAAACTCCTCAGTAATAAGTTATGCAAATATATACTTCACAGTCAATATTCTAGAGACAGGAATCAACCCTTATCTCCTTCTGCCCAGCCCTTGTCTTCAATAAACAAGGCAGTGAGCTGCTGCCGGGGGCAGCCATTAGGAACATAGGAGAAAAAGATGCTTTGTTTGGATTTTACTCAAAAAGATGTTCTTTGGTAACAATCCTACAAATCCACACAGCAGGTACACTTTTTTTTTCCGAAAGTTTTGCTTTAAGTATTATATTTCCGTAGAAGAGTGTATAAAAGAAGAAAGTTCCTGAGCCGGAGTTTCAACACGGAGCTAAGGAATACTGGAGACCCAGGCAGCGTGGGAAAACCCTAGGAACGCAGAAGCATAATGAATAGAGAAGGAGACTCCACATGCCTCTGCATTGGAGAGGGAAAAGTACAGTGCCCAGGGGAGCCACTGGTGCAGAAAGCCACAGCCAACGGAGCTGCCTTGTTTATTGATCAAATGAAGAAACAGAGACAGAAAAAGAAGCTAGTAGAGAGAATGCAGAGAAAACAGGTTCTAAAGAAACGAAGCCTGAACAAGTTATGAGTAGATAAAATGGGGGAGAAATCAATTATAAAAATGCCTTTTCCCAAAGGGTTTATCCTGGAATCATGGCAAAATGACAGAATTAATAATTGAGTAATTGTTAATAATTGCTTTAGCTACAAACTGTGTGCTATGGCAACAAGAATAGGAATGCCCTCTGAAATGAAGTCCTCTGATGCCAGAGCCTGGGACACCTTTTTTTTTTGAGATAATATTGGTATTTTGGAGGTATAATTGTTTGCTTGCTTGTTTGTTTATTTGTTTTTGGAAAGACATTAGAGAAGAAAGAGGAATGTTGATAGGATTTAATTTAATAAACTTGGGCAGATTATTGCATTTTAATTTTTTCTTTGAAATTATTTATGGAAAAAAAATCAAAGAGATTCCACATTCCTTTCCACTGCCACTCTGAAAGATTAAATCATGTTTCTCAGAGATGAATACATCCAATTTCACCCTGGGACGAAAAGACATTCTGCTTTTTGCTTGAATGATAACAAAACAATTTTATAAAGTCCTGAAATGTTTAATATTGAATAAATATTTTAAACAATCCTCTTTCTATATGGCATATGTAAACACATACAGAATATTTATACCCTAGTCTGTTTCTGTCCAATACAATCTATCCAATATATGTGATTTGGGAGTGGGGGGTGGAGGGCAGGGGGCTATCTACCTGTGAGTGACCTCCCTTGTGTTTAAAAAGGTGGCTGGCTGGGTCACAGCCTTCTGATAATGAACTGCATAAAACAAGGATTAAGTCATTGTTCACTGCTTTATCTCAAACTAAACAGACTGCAGAAGCATTTACATTTCAAAACAGGGATTTACTCAAAATATTCAGATAAGCTTGAGAACACCTGCTTTTTTAGCCTTTGCAAATAGTATGTGTGCCGTTTTTCCTAGCAGACGGTCTCGACCTGTCTTATCACTAAGTAAATAATGTGTGTGTCTGAGGAGGTGTAACAGTAAAATCGTGGAAGGGATATGGATGTTGGGGGAAGAAAGAAAGACAGGACATGGCAGAGAATTAAAAGGGTCATGGTGCTGTTACTAACTGGAGCGTTTGAATTTGTGTTCCCTTCAGGCCACAGTTGTATTAGCTGATTTAATTCCTTTCACATTCACAGAGAGGCAAATTTCTTGCATCCCTGACGTGGCCAGCTAGCAGGTGAGGTGGGTGCTGATACGCTGGGATGCTCTCCAAGCCGCTGCGGAAGCCTGCCTGGCTGCAGTCTGATTCTTTTTCCTCTCTGGCTTCCCTCTCCTCCCATCTTCAAGCCGCTGTTCTGAATGGGCTCCCATTTAATGTGGGCTTCAACTGGAATCTCAGCTTGAAATTGTCTCTCTCCACAAGCTAATTGGCCTGAGTCTCAGTTTTCACATCTGTAAAATTGGATTGTGAGTGGAGTGAAGATACAGCAAGCAGAAGCACTTGGAAGCTAGGGGTGTGGAATGAGCAGGAGGCGGCACCCCTTTCCCACCACAGGTACTGGGAGGAGAGGCTTGTCCGTGATCCTGGCAGGGGCTGATGGACTAAAACCTCAGTCATGGCCACCATTTCAGGACAGGCGGTGGTCGAGGCCAGGCCCACACTGCAGGGCAATGCAGCCAGGAGCAGAATGACTGAAATCCAGGACAGACCAGAAACCCGAGGAGTCCATGAGGGAGGGGGCAACCAGCAAAGTGGCTGGGGACCTCACAGCGCTTCTTAGCAAAACATCATCAAGCTGATGCTGTCGTGAGCTCAAGCCTGTGAAGAGCTCCTTCAATAAATCTGCTAAAGCTCAGCGTTAGGGCAGGTGGCGTCGGTCTGCTTTACTGAACAGCCACTCGGGGTGGGTTTTCAGAGACCACCCACTCAGACCTCCTGGGGAGGTTCTTGGGGTGCGCAAGGTGCCCCGAGGGCTCTCTAGGCCTCCCTTGGAGTTCTCTTTGCTCTCCTGTTTCTGTCTGCAGCCCGCACACCACCCACTGGAAACTCCCTTCAAGTTTAAATGCTGGTAGCATCTGATCAAAACCATCGCCCAGGCGAGCCTCCAGGTCCCCGGAGAGAAAATGTCATTTTAAAGGGAGGACCGAGGCCGAGGCAAGTGAGGGAGAAGGGGATCCGGAGCACAGCCAAGCCTGCAGCCCCAGCGCTGTCTCCCAGGGACGCTCTGCCTCCACCCAGGCTGACAGGGCACGCGACGTGCGCCTGGCCTTTGGCCGGGTACATCCAATTCTGCTACTTCATTTGAGAGTCAAAAGGACTCTTCGACTGAGACCTGAAGGAAACGCTGGAGGTGGGAGAAAGCTCCTCTGGGGCGGTGGGTCCCAGGCTGAGCCACCCTGTGCTCCCTGCCGGCTGCTCTCGCTTTCTGGCGTCTTTCACTCATCTGGGCGCTGGCATGTGATGCTGCCGAGGATCCCCAACCTGAGTCCCTTAGAACTTATTGGCGACGTGGCACGGAGTATACACAAGCTCGTGGTGCATGCTTAGTGCCGTAACTGGAGGCACCACGGGAGGACTCGCGGAGAAGACAAAACATGAGTGGGGGCGGAAGTCTGTTCTGTAAGCAGCTCACACTGTCAAGGAAGCGGCAAGGCAAATTCAGAAATGACTACATTTTTAATATGTGCCTGAAATAGTCAACCTTGCCCAGCTTGTTCTTCAACAAAGCTGGCAAACCTGTGCTATGGGAGGAATGTGCTCAGTACCACGGAAACGTGTGATGGGGTCCACAGCAGAAATGGCCCACCTGTGGGGGAGGGTCATAGATCCACCTGTGGGGGAGGGTCAGA
>NC_045448.1:5131618-5257294 GCF_002776525.5 Piliocolobus tephrosceles | reverse complement strand
CGTTAAAAATTCTTTTAATAAGTATTTTATTATTTTTTATTTCTTGGCACTGAAGAATAAATATGTTTTAAAATAATATTTGCAATTTTTTAAGTTAAAATCTTCATCCTTATGGAATCATGGAGTTTGAATTTGAAAAGGTTTGCACCAATCCAGGACAGCCCCAGCGACTGTAATTAACAATCAATACCATCCCCTGCCGTTGTAAATCACACACGACGTCAATCAAAATCCCAGGAGGCAACTGATTTTGAAGACAGCAACTTGTTTTCTACCATTTTATGCAGCTGTCCAGCGACATGATTTAGTTTAGCTGAACCATTTGAAAAAAGAGGACCACAGACATGAAATGTTTCCACAGGAAAAGAGGGATGCAACAATACTAGCATTGAACTTGGCCTCTGAAGACTGAAGTTTGCCTTGTGATTCCACCACCTACAACTGTGGGACTCTGTCCTGTCATTCTTTGGAAACCCCTCTTTTCTTGTCCATCAATTGGGGATATATTGCTTGCCCTGCTGTCCTCATATAAGCAAATGAGATGATGTGAAATCACTTACTAAATTTTGAAATGCTGGAAAGATGAAGAGTAAGGATCCCCATTCACTGTATTAAAAACATCACACAAACCAAATCCTGTAGGAATGTGTTCGGCACCTCCTGTGGCCTTACGTCATTTATATCTTACCTTAAATTTGCAAAACAACGGAAACTCCATCTTCCCAAGGAGAAACAACATCCAAATGTGCTCAGCATGTGATGATTTTGGGGGAAGACGAGATCCCAGCTCTGCCCTACTCCAGAGTCCAAGATTTACAACATTTCTTATAAACAGCAAAGGTCTTGAGTGGCAGAACTTGTTTTTGCCAATGATAAGAGGCAAAAAATTTGCATGACCTTGTGTATCAAAGGAGAAAGAAAAATGTTATTCTGTTCTTGCATAAACCTTGCTGTGTTCTTACACAGAGGATACAGGACTGCGTTCTGGTTGCCACTCCCAACATTGTTTATAAGCTAGTAGAGAAGAACTGAGGGGAACAATTAAAGTAAGGATGGGCAGAGAAAACTGAGATTACTACTACTACTAGCTGGCTATGTGCCTGGTCCTGAGCAAGAGCTCATCACACAAAACACTTGCTTCTTCAAAATCACCTAGAGGCTAACTACTATCATTACCCCCAACGCCTGTTATAGACAGGAAAAGAAGGTACGGAGAGGTTGAGTAATTTGCTCACTGTTAGAGAACTAACACAAAGGAGGTCTAGAGATTCTTGGACCTGGGCACTCTGGTTCCAGAAACTGTGCATCTCAGCACTGCGTTGTGTCCCTTTGTGTGTGTTCGTTAACGCCCTCCCAAACAACTGCCATCCCAAAGGACCACACACTGGGTGGCTTCAAACAACAGAAATGTGTTCTCTCGCTGTTCTAGAGGTCAGAAGTCTGACATCAAGGTGTCCACAGGGCCCTGCTCCCTCTGCAGGCTTTGGGGGAGTCCTTCCTTCCTTGCCTCTTCCTGGCTCTGGGTGTTGCTGGCAACACTTGGCATTCCTTGGCTTTCGGCTGCATCGTCCAGTCTCTGCCTTCGGCTTCACGTGCCTTCTTCCTGTGTATCTGAATTCGCATGGCTGTCTTCTTAGAAGGACACTAGTCTTGCTGTATTCGGGGCCCACTCTACCATAGTGTTATATACTGTTTTTTTTGTTTTGTTTTGTTTGTTTGTTTTTTTGAGGTGGAGTCTCACACTGTTGCCCAAGCTGGAGTACAGTGGCGCAATCTCAGCTCACTGCAACCTCTGCCTCCCAGGTTCAAGCAGTTCTCTGCCTCAGCCTCCGTAGTAGCTGGGATTACAGGTGCCCACCACCAAGCCTGGCTAATTTTTTTGTATTTTTAGTAGAGATGGGGTTTCACCATCTTGACCAGGCTGGTCTTGAACTCCTGTCCTTGTGATCCACCCACCTTGGCCTCCCAAAGTGCTGGGATTACAGGCGTGAGCCACCGCGCCCAACCATATACTCTTTTTTTAAAAAAAATAAAATTCTGGATACATAGTAGATGTATATATTTACCAGGTATGTGAGATATTTTGATACAGCCATGCAATGCATAATAATCACATCAGGGTAAATGGGTATCCACCACCTCAAGCATTTATCCTTTCTTTATGTTACAAACAATTCAATTATACCCTGATTTTTGAAAAATGTACAATAAGCTATTGTTGACTGTAGTCACCCTGTTGTGCTATCACATACTGGATCTTACCTTTTCTATCTAACTATATTTTTGTACCCATGTACCATCCTCAGTTCCCCCTCACACCCCACTGCCCTTCCCAGCCTCTGGTAACCATCATTTTACTCTATCTCTATGAGTTCAATTGTTTTAATTTGTTTAGCTCCCACAAATAAGAACATCTGAAGTTTGTCATACTGGCTTATTTCACTTAACATAATGACTTTCATTTTTTATGGCTGAATAGTACTCCATTGTGTGTACATAATACAATCTCTGTGTTTATTCGTCTGGTGATGGACACTTGGTCACTTCCAAATATTGGCTGTGCAATAAACATGGAAGTACAGACATCTCCTTGACATACTGATTTATTTGCTTTTGGGCACATACCTAGCAGTGTGATTGCTGGGTCATATGGTAGATCTATGTTGAGTTTCTTGAGGAACCTCCAAACTGTTCTCCAAAGTGTTTGTATTAATTTGCATTCCAACTAACACTGTACAAAAGTTCCCTTTTCTCCACAACTTACTGGTATTTGTTGTTGCCTGTCTTTTGGAATGTAATCCCAGCACTGTGGGAGGATGAGGCAGGAGGATAGCTTTCGCTATTCTGGGTGTTTTGTGGATCCCTAGAAATTTTAGAATTTTTTTTCTATTTCTGTGAAGAATGTCACTGATATTTTTATAGGGATTGCGTTGAATCTGTAGATTGTTTTGCGTAGTATGGGCATTTTAACAATATTGATTCTTTTAATCCATGAACATGGAATATCTTTCATTTTTGTGTGTCTTCTTCAATTTCTTGCATCCATGTTTTATAGTTTGCATTGTAGAGGTCTTTCACTTCTTTGGTTAGGTGTATTCCTAGAGATTTTATTTTATTTATAGCCATTGTAAATGGGATTACTTTCTTGATTTCTTTTTCAGATTGTTAACTGTTGGAATACAGAAATGCTACTGATTTTTGTATGTTGATTTTGTATTGTGCAACTTTGCTGAATTTGTTTATCAGTTCTACTGGCTTTTTGGGAGGGTCTTTAGGTTTTTCCAAATATAAAATTATATCATCTGCAGACAAGGATAATTTGACGTCTTCCTTTCCAATTTGGATGCCCTTTATTTATCTCTCTTGTCTGATTGTTATAGCTAGGACTTCCAATGCTACTTTAAATAACAGTGGTGAAAGTGGGCATCCTCTTCATATTCCATATCTTAAGGAAAGGCTGTCTTTTTTTTTTTGTATTCAGTACATACTAGCTGTGGGTCTGTCATATATGGTTTTTATTACTTTGAAGTATGTATCATCTACATCTAGTTTCTTTGAAGGTTTTATCATCAAGATATGTTGAATTTTATTAAATTTCAGCATCATTTGAAATGATCATGTGGGTTTTGTCATTTGTTCTGTTGATAAAATGTATCATGTTGATTGATTTGCATATGTTGAACCATTCTTGCATCTCTGGGATAAATCCCACTTAGTTATGATGAAAAATCTTTTAAATGTGTTATGAATTTAGTTTGCTAGTATTTTGTTGAGGATTTTTGCATCAGCGTTCATTAGCTATATTGGCCTGTGGTTTTCTTTTGTTTGATGTGTCTTTGTCTGGTTTTGGTATTAGGATAATACTGGCCTCTGTATTAGTCTGTTCTCACATTACTAAAAAAAAAGTACCTGAGACTGACTGATTTATAAGGAAAAGAGGTTTAATTGATTCACAGTTCTGTATGGCTGGGGAGGCCTCAGGAAATTTAGAATCACGGTGGAAGAGGAAGCAAGCATATCTTATGTGGCAGCAGGCAAGAGGGAGAAGCAGGTGTGAAGAAGGAAATGTCAAACACTTAGAAAACCATCGGCTCTCATGAGAACTCACTCACTATCACAAGAACAGCATGGGGGAAACTGCCCCCAGGATCCAATCACCTCCCACCAGGTGTCTCCCTTGACACACGGGGATTATGGGAACTGCAATTTGAGATGAGATTTAGGTGGGGACACAGAACCAAACCATATCAGCCTTCTAGAATGAGTCTGGAACTGTTCCCTCTTCCTATTTTTGGAATAGTTTGAGTACGATTGGTAAGAATTCATATTGAAATGGTTTTATAAAATTCAGAAGTGAAGCATTTGGGTCCTAGGCTTTTCTTTGCTGAAAGACTTTTTAATTTTATTATGGCTTCAATCTCATTACTTGTTACAGGTCTGTTCAAGTTTCAGATTCCTTCATGGTCCAATCTTGGTAGGTTGTATGTGTCTAAGAATTTATCAGCTTCTTCTAGATTTTTCCAATTTATTGGCATATAGTTGCTCATAGTTAGTCTCTAGTGATCCTTTAAATTTCTGTGCTGTTGACTGTAATGTCTGGCTTTATTTCTTTGAATTGCTTCTCTTTTTTATTAGTTATGCTAAAGGTTCATCAATTTTGTTCATCTTAAAAAAAACAGTTTTTCTTTCGTTGATCTTTTTCATTGTTTAGTTTCAATTTCATTTATTTTTTCTCATATTTTTATTATTTTTTCTTCTACTAATTTTGGGTTTGGTTTGCTCTTGCTTTTTTAATTCTTTAAGATGCATAGTTAGGTCATTTATTTGAATTTTTTCTACTTTTTTGAGATAGGTGCTTATATCTCTAAACGTACCTCTTAGTACTTTCACTGTATCCCATAGATTTTTGGTTTGTTCTGTTTACAGTTTTATTTGTTTCAAAAAATTTTTAAATTTCCTTTTCAATTTCTTCATTAACCCACTGGTCATTCAGGAGCATCTTTTAAAATTTCCATGTGTTTGTATACTTTCCAAAATTCCTGTTGCTATTGATTTCCAATTTTATTTCATTGTGGTCAGAGAAGATGCTTACATGATTTCAATTTTTTAAAATGTTTCAGGATTTGTTTTGTACCGTAACATAGGCTCCATACTTGAGAATAATCTGTGTGCTAAGGAGAAGAACCTGTGGTCTGCAGCTGTTGGACGAATCATTCTGTAAATATCTACTAGGTCCATTTGGTTAATAGTGCAGTTAAATCCAATATTTATTTGTTGATTCTCTGTCTGGAAGATCTGTCCAATGCTGAAAGTGGGGTGTTGAAGTCTCCATATATTATTATGTTGGGGTCTATCTATCTCTTTTAACTTGAATAATATTTACTTTATGTATCTGAATGTTCCAGTGTTGGTTGCATATATATTTACCATCATTGTATCTTTTTGCTGAATTGATTCCTTGGTCATTATATAGTGACCTTCTTTGTCTCTTCTTACAGTTTTTGTCTTGAAATCTGTTTTGGCTGATATAAGTATAGCTACCCCTGCTCATTTTTTTGGTTTCCATTGGCATGGAATGTCTTTTTCCATCTCTTTATTTTTAGTCTACATGTTTCTTGTAGAGAACAGATTATTAGGTCTTGTTTTTTCATCCATTCAGCCACTCTGTCTTTTAATCGGAGAGTTTAGTCCATTTGCATTAAATGTTACCATTGGTGAGCAAATACTTACTTCTACCATTTTGTTAGTTGTTTTCTGGTTGTTTTGTGGCCTTTTCTTCCTTCTTTCCTTTCTTCCTTTCTGCCTTTTAGTGAAAGTGATTTTCTCTGGTCAGTTGATTTAAGTTTTTGCTTTTCATTTTTGTACGTGTATTGCATGATTTCGGATTTAAGCTTGCAGATACTGTCTTATAACCCTTCATTTTAAACCGATGTAATGTAAAATCTGATTGCATAAAGGAACAAACATGCAAAAAGAAAACTAATGAAAACTCTACATTTTAATTTCATCCCCCTGCTTTTTAACATTTTGTTTTCCCTCTCTTTATCTTATTGTACTATGTCTTGAAAAGTTGTTGTAGTTATTGTTTTTGATAGATTCATCATATAATCTTTCTACTTAAGACAAGAGTAGTCTACAAACCACAACTGCACTACTGTACTATTCTGTTTTCCTGTGTGCTTACTATTACCAGTGAGTTTTGTACCTTTGGATGATTGCTTCTTGCTCATTAACATCCTCCTCTTTCAGAATAAAGAACTCCCTTTAGCATTTCTTGTAGGTAGGAGAGGCGTGGTATTGATAAAATCCCTCAGCTTTTGTTTGTCTGGGAATATCTTTATTTCTCTTCATGTTTGAAGGATATTTTTGATGGGTATACTATTCTAGGATAAAAATTTTTTGTTTTTTGATTTTTTCCTTCAGCACTTTAAATTATGCCATGCCACTCTCTCCTGCCCTGTGAGGTTTCCACTGAGAAGTCTGCTGCCAGATGTACTGGAGCTCCTTTGTATGCTATTTGTTTCTTTTCTCTTGCTGCTTTTAGGATCCTTTCTTTGTTCTTGACCTTTGAGAGTTTGATAACGAAATATCTAGAGGTAGTCTTCTTTAGATTAGATCTGCTTGATGTTCATTCTATAACCTTCTTATACTTGAGTGTGGCTATATTTCTCTAGATTTAAGAAGTTCTTTGATATTTTCCCTTTAATAAACTTTCTACCCCAATCTCTCTCTCTATCCCCTCTTTAAGGCCAATAACTCTTAGATTTGCTCTTTTGAGGCTACTTTCTAGAACTTGTAGGCTTCTTTTATTCATTTTTATTCTATTGTCTGTCTCCTCTGACTGTTGTGTGTTTTCAAACAGCTTGTCTCAAGCTCACCAATTCTTTCTTCTTCGTGATCAACTGTGCTTTTAAGAGACTTTGATGCATTCTTCGGTATGTAAATAGCATTTCTCAGCTCCAGGATTACTGCTTGATTTTAAAAAAATATTTCAATCTCTTTGTTAAAGTTATCTGATAACTTTAACTTGGTTATTAGAGTTACTAATAACCAAGTCACTAATAATCTTTGATACTTGGTTATCAAAGTAATGGATACTTTGAGAAAGCATCCATTTTGAATTCTCTGAAAGATCACACATTTCTGTCTCTCTAGGATTGGTCCCTTGTGTCTTGTTAAGTTTGTTTGGTGAGTTCATGTTTTACTGCATGGTACTAATGCTTGTGGGTGTTTATCAGTGTGTGAGCATTGAAGAGTTGGGCAGTTATTGTAGGCTTTGCAGTCTGGGCCTGTTGGTGCCCATCCTATTTGAGGAGTCTTTCCAGTTATTTGAGAAGACTTGGGTATTGGTCACTGCAACCATATCTGCTTTAGGAAGCATCCCGAGCCCAGTAGTGTTATGTCTCTTGCTGACTCATAGAGGGACCCCCTTGGTGGTCTTGGGTCAGATAGGAAAGAATTTCCTGGATTACCAGGCAGAAACTCTTGTTCTCGTTCTTTACTTTCTCCCAAACAAATGAACTCTCTCTCTCTCTCTCTCTCTCTCTCTCTCTCTCTCTCTCTCCCTCTCTGGGCTAAGCTGCCTAGATCTGGAGAGGGGTGACACAAGCACCCCTGTGGCCACCACCACTGAGACTGACCCAACGTCAGCACAGCACTGGGTTTCACCCAAGGCCTGCAGTGACCACAGCCTGGCTACCATCTATGTTCACTGAAAGCACAAGGGCTCTACAATCAGCAAGTGGCTAATCCAACCAGGTTTGTGTTCTTCCCTTCAGGGCAGCAAATTTCCCCTAGCCTGAGACAGGCCCAGAAACGTCATCTGGGAGCCAGGGCCTGGAGTTGAGAACCTTAGGAATGTACCTGGTGCTCTAATCTACTGTGGCTGAGCTGACACCAAAGCCTCAAGAAAAAGACCTTCCCACTCTTTCTTGCCCTTTCCTCAAAGAAGTCTGTCTGTGTGGGCACCACCACTCCAAGACTGTGGCAAATATTGCCTGGCTACCACCAATGTTCACTCAAGACCCAAGGGCTCTTCAGTAAGCTTGTGGTGGCTGCTGCCCGTCCCAAGTCTCTCCCTCCAGGGCAGTGGGGTTTTCTCTGGCCCAGGGAAGGTCCAGGAATGCCACCCAGAAGCTAAGGCCTAAAACTGGGGACTCCAGGAGCCCATTTGGTGCTGTAATACCACTGTGGCCAAGCTAATACTCAAGCTGTAAGACAAAGTCCCCTTTGTTTTTTCCTCTCCTTTCCTCAAGCAGAAGGGGTCTGTCTCCATAGCCGCTACAGCTGGGGATATGCTGGATCACACCTGAAGTGAGCACATCTGAGTCTCATCCAAGGCCTGTGGTGAGTACTGCCCGGTTACCACTGCTGATTATTCAGGGCTCATGTGCCCTTTAGTCAACAGGTGATGAATTCTTCCAGGACTAGGTTCTTCCCTTCAAGGCACCAGATTCTCTTCTGGCCCAGGGTTTGTCTAGAAAAGTCATCCAGGAGCTAGTGCCTGCAATGGGTGGGGGGTGGGCCTTAGGTCTGCCTGGTGCCCTGTACTTCTATGGATGAGTTTTTATCCAAGTTATGAGACAACGTCCTCTTGACTCTCACTTCTCTTCTTTTTAAGCAGAGGGGACGAGGCTCTCCTGGAGGTGTTACCTTCACTGCTTGTGATTGGGGCAGCAGTGACACAAGCACTCCTTTGACTGCCCCAGTTGTCCCACAGTCACCGCACTCTCTCTCCCCCAAGCATACAGATTCTCTCCCCACACAATGCGGCTGCTGCCAGGAAATGGGCAAGGGATGGTGTAGACAATTCAAGACTTTCTTACCCTCTTCAGTGTCTCTTTCCTTGATATGATGTTAAAACCAGGTACTGTAATTGCTCACCGTTTTTCGGTTCCTGTAAAGGTGCTGTTCTGTGTGTATTTTGTGGGCTTTTTGTTCAATTTCATGTTCCTGTAGGAAGAATGCTTGCTGGAGGCTTCTATTTGACCATCCTGCTCTGTCTCTTCTCTGTGTCATATACTCCTAAATAATGACATCTGCAACATTCTGAAGTACTGGAGGCTAGGACATCAATATATCTTTTAGGAGTGAGGGGACACAATTTGACCCATAACTACATGCTACATATATTTTTTAAAAGATTACTTATGGTATGCAGACTCACAGAGCTGATACAGGTTGAGATATATTCATATATATCTTTAATTATTTCCCTCAGTGTTTGTGTGTGTGTGTATATATGTGTGTGTGTGTATGTGTGTGTGTGTGTATATATACATATATATATATATTCAATTTAGAAAGATTTTGTGAATGATTTCAGGTAGAGATATCTGGAATCTTTTACTTAGTACTATGTTGAGCAGAAAATGACATTACCAACTTCCCATTACTAATACTCCACCACAAACATAGTTTGCTGATGTGGGAAATTTTTTAGTAGACCCTCAGAGATTTCTAAGTGTTTTACCCTAACTAGGGGGTCAAGAGTGGTTCACACCCCTTTAACAGTGCTGCTGTTTCTTTGAGGTGACTAGAGTGAGAAAATGAAAAGGGAAAATGACATATTTACAGAATTAGTGCAAATTATGAAAATATTTATTCTGGATATTTACTGGGAAATCTGTTTCCTTGGGAGTCCTTGGATTGTGAGTCATCCCCGAGATCTGTCTTTGTCATGCACCTAGAACATCTGGAGGTATAATTTGGGCAACAAAAACACCACGGATCACAGGATTTGGAGCCTATTTAACAACAGTGCTGTTAGGTTAGGAACCCTGGCTTTTGCTATCCTGGGCCTGTGGGGCAGAAATCCAGAAGATGACTTTCATAAACCTCTTAGCAGTAACTGCTGGGCAGTACCTTTCACATTTCCTTTGCTTTTGGAGATGTTCTTGTTTGCCTTTTTCACACAGCTATGCATAAGAGAAATGTTTGTTTTAATGTTGTTTAACAAATACTCATATAGCATCGCCTATGTGCTAGGTGGATACTATTCTAAGCACGTTTGCTGGGGAGAAAATACTGCTCCATTTATCCCATGCCTGAAATAAGACACAGAGTTCCGAACTGGATCCGTTGGCTTCAGTTTAACTTAGTTTTGACATAATAGTTAAACATTTAAAGATCTGGTTTTTTCACCCCAAGAGATGAAAACTCTTTCTTCTCTAGGTTTCAAGCATTAACCCCTTAATCTGGTTACTGTGGGCACATGACAAATCTCCTCAATAGCTCACACCTTCAGGCTTCAGTACTGTGTGGAAGTGCTCTGCAGGGATGGTTCATTTCAGCTCTACTTGGTATCAGCTGGGGAGGCTCAAAGGTCACAGTCATCTGCAGGCCACACACTCCCATGCCAGGGGTCAATGCTGGCTCTTGCTGACACCTTAGCTGGCCTTAGGCTGGAACAGTTTCATGCAGCCTTGCTGTGTGGCCTCAGCTCCCTACAACATGGTGGTCAGCTTCCCAGGGTGGGTACGGAGAGAGAGATGAATAGAAGCTGGTTGCCTTCTATCACCTCGCCTCAGAAGTCAAAGGCGCCTCATTGCTGCCAGTTTTTATCTGTTGAGGGGTCACAAAGGCCTGCCAATTTCAGTAGGTAGGAAAATAGACTCTCTTGATGAGGCACCACAAAGTTCTTGAAGAACATGTGAGCCTAGAAATACCCCTGTGGCCCTTCCAGAAAAATCCTATCTCTTCCACCCATGAAGTTCAACCCACTCTGCCACCAGTACTTCTAGCTCTATAAACAGTTAGACACAGTTCAACACTCCTTTGTGTGTCTAGGTGATTTTCCTTTTATTTAAATCTTTATTCAGCATGGAGAGATTCTTCTGCTTTATATTTAATCAACCTTTGATGACCTATTGCAGCCTCCCATGTGGCCTTTGTTTCCAACTCTAGTGTGCACTAAAGAAATCTTTCTGACCTTCTGTTTCTCTGAACTCCTGTTTCTTCTTGAATTCCTTTCTCAGTAATTCAAAAAATTACCATGGAATTTTTGGGTGGGAAAGTTTAGTGATTATATAATCCACCATTGTTACTTATAGACTGAAAACTCAGGCCCCAAGAGAAAGGACACAGGTAGCTCGGGGAAAGAGTTCTGTTAGAACTCACATAGCCTGATACTTACATTGGTGCTTATTTGATATGCCCCAATGTTAACTTCTGTATTGTGAAACAATGGTGACAATAGAATTTTGTAAACTCTTTACATCTATACCTATCTATCTCTGTCATCTATCTGTCTCCTAATGATCTATCTCAACCAGGAGGTATATTTTAGTATTTTGAACATAGCATACATTGGGAAAATGTATTCCCTTGCAGATCCAGAAAGCCTTTTTTAAATATCCTAAAAACCTACCAGTGGAATGGAATACACACACACGCACACACACACACACACCCACCACACTTCTATATTGCCAAGAAAGAAGCAAGAATTTTTTCCCAAGGTATGTCATCCTGTAACACTCCAAACACGATTGCATGTTATACTGGGCATTTCGATGCTATGATTTCAGCGTGGTGGTCACATTACTCCATTTCCGGCAGTGCCCTAGCCCCTCTGTACTGACCTATGCAGGGATTTGCAGGGTGGGGTGAAGAATGGGGAGCGCAGACCCAGAGAGAAGTTTCCTAAGCAGCCGCCTTTCATCTCTGAGGAAGCAGAAACAAATGGCCTTCTCATCTCCTTGCCCCTCCCTCGCTCACAGCCTCACAGGAAATGCAGAGCTGACTTTGACTGCAAGTTGCAAGGTTTTTATTTCCCAAGAGTTACCACAGATGCTTGTCTGGCCGGTTGAATGGAGCCTGCCATGTGCTGAAATAAAGTGATTTAAAGATCTTTTTCTGGCTCGGGGAAAACGCCGTGGCACAGCTTCCAAATGCAGCAACCCTGCACACCCTCACCCTTGCCTCCCCTTCAGGGTCAGGTTTCACACTTGTGAATTCACAGGCGGAGTTCAGAGTCTGTGTTGCTTGGCTGCGAAACTGCTTCCTTAGCCAGGCCAGTTACATCTTAGCTTGGGGCTTATTTTAAGGCCCAGTTCTGAAGCGACGGCACAACTCTTTTCAACCCAACTAGAATGTGCTTTCCTGCTGTGTCTCAAGCCAGGTCCCACAGTCACTGTCAAGTACCTACTGGGCAGCCAGCAGGGGCCTGAGCTGTGTACATTCCTTCCAGCCTTAGGCAGTGGATTCTTAGCCTTAGGCATTTTCTGGATTGTTAAAATTCATTTTTATTTTTAGGATATCTATATCTAATATTTATATTCAGCTATATAAATCTCTGTCTCTCATCTACCTATTTATCTATGATCTATCTTACATCTACCTACCTAGTGTCTATGCATCTAGCTAATGCATCTATCCAGCCATCTCTCTCTGTATATGTCATTATCACCCACCAGCTTCTTGCCAACAGGACTGCTCTTGTAACCTGAGGGAGTAGAACAGAGGGACCTGCCTTGACCTTCCATTTTGCAAGGGGATTGGATGCTAAGGGGCCAGAAGGACTTTGTTAAAACCTCATTCTCAAGAGACAGTTTCCTGACATAGCTCCCAGGGCAGTGACCTGGCAGTGCATCTTTGTAAAACTTTCCCCAGATGTTACTATCTTAAGCGAGGCACAGTTTGCTGGCTCTAGTGGCCATAAGCAATATCTGCAAGGCTGAGGAACCAGAAGCCAAGTGAGTCTCAGAGAGAAAGAGTGTGAAGGAGAGGTAGTGTGTGAGCATCCAAATCCCACCATAATGTGCCCCTAGAGAGGAGCGGATATCAGATTGCTGTCCTGAAAGAAAAAAACAGATTTTTCTTAATAAGAAAATGCTTTTGGAAATGTCTAGATATGTTAACTCAAAGCGTATAGTTTTCCAACTGACCAAACCAGAGTCTTTTGACAACCTCACTTGTGTTTTCCACGGGCTGAGGTCTTCAGTGTGTCACCTGCACGACCATGCACGCCGCGCCAATGCCTCTCTGATGCCCTCCAGTTTCCAGTGTCGCGCTTACATCGCCACTGTGTTTTCATGTTCTTGTCTGTCTCCAAAATGTAATTCTAACCCTGCCAATTGAGTTCTGGACTCCTGCAAGGATTACATCATAGCTGAAAAGTGGATCCCTTTTGTTTCGCTGTTACTTCAGCAGCCTTCCCCTAGACGTGTTTACTAAAGACAGAGCATTTGGCTGGCTTCGAAAAGCGGGATCCTCCACAGAGACCTCAACGACAGGCCCTGATTAGCTTCGCAGTAGAGATGGCAGGACGACACCCTGAGGTCAGAGACTGAAGAAGCCAGACCTGGCAGCCAGCAGAGAAGCAGCCCTCGAAGGGATATCTGAACCGCAGCCCATGCACTTGTTGACCCTCAGAGGCTGGCGCCTAGAGGACACTCGATGTGGTACCAAAGCTGAGCCGCATGACATCCGAGCCACCTTGCCTTTCTCTTGCTGCACCTGAAGGTAGAGGCATCCTCATAGTGACACCATCGGCCCGTACAAGTAGATACCATGAACAAAAGTAAACAGTTGGCAAATGTCCTACAGCCTGCTTGTCCTGGGGTGTTTGCCTGAGCTGCGTGAGAAGTTGCAACCGCCTGGCTTTAAAAACCTCGGGAAATCCCCAAAGCCCTTTGTGACATGGAGACTGTGTGTTTTCTTCCTCCACATTTGTTTTTCTCTTCGCCAAAGAGCACCCAAGTTAATTAAACCCCAATTAGGCCACAATGAAGATCTAGATCTTGTTCATTCTTGATTCATGAACAAATTAACTGGGGCTGATGGATCCTGATTTCAAATTGCGTGAAAGAAGAAAGCGGTTTCATACAGCATCACAGTGTTACACGGGGGGGGGGGAAATTAAATAGATGTTTTAAAATGACTTGGCATCTGATGATCTGGTTTTTGTTTTGTTTTTTTCTGTATCCAGCAATTTTATCTTGATTGAAATGGATAATTCTACTTGCAAACAATAGATTGAAGGTAGATGGAGGAGATCCTCAATTTGTGAAGGTTTAGCGTCCTGGAACAACTGGGTGGGGAGGACCTGCTAAAGGACTTAGTCTAGTCCCCTCCTTTTATAGAGGAGGAACCAGATTTGCCTAATGCAATTCATGTACCTAAGTACATGCCCAAGAGGACTAGACACACTAGGCTCTCTTCTTTTCCTGGGTTATTACAGAAGGAGTTGTGTGGTTTTGTCATTTTCTACACAAAATGTCTTTGAACAAGTATTTAGAAACCTTTGCTCTGCCAAATATACATACATATGCAATTATATTTAAAATATGTATTTATTTAAATATATTATGTATATTATATATAATATATTTAAATTGTATTAAAGTATAATAAAATTATAATTATTAGACATAGAAAAAAGAAATAGGTAGTTTTATGCTTAGTTTTTTACTCTACCGTATATACAAATATATAGACAATCCATGTATATTTGTATGCATATTTTTTTGCATTTTATGATCACGTAATCTATCCTACTCTAAGGAATTTTGATGCAGAGATATTGGGAGAAAATGCATTGTAAGCAGTGTATTTTTTGACAAACATTTTTTAAAAAGTCTCTGTGCATTTCAGAATCCAATATGTATTTTCATCAAGCAACTTCCTAATGTTAGTGTTTATATACACTTTAATTTACGTGGAATGTGGAAAACACAGTAGTTACAACAAGGAGTAGCCACCAGTGCTTCCATTTTCACAGAGAAAATGACATTCTAAAAGCATAAAATTTACTGATTTTTCAAATCCTAATCCATGATGAGATGGGAGCCTGTCTCCTAGGAAATATGCAAATGGAAAGGAAACAAGAAAAAAAAAAGCATGCTGCAAAACCAAGCCTAAAAATTTCAGAAACGATCTAGTTTTACTTAAAATAAAAAAAAGATAGAGGGAATCCGACTCCCTAATAAGCAGGAGAGCATTTCCCCTCTTATTTACTTGTTTATTAGCCTGTTTTGGTAAGGAAACCTGCGCCAACTGTGCCGCAGGCTCACGTAATCTGGATTTGATCAACATCTCCAGACAATTGTGGCTGCAACTTTACACCTCCCCCAATGCCAGGATATAAAATTTGGCCCACCCCAACGACACACCACTAATTAAGCCAAGCCTGGTGCATGTGTTGAGAGAACAATGATGACAACCAGCCCACAGAGGAGGGAGTTTCAAATCACAGTCAACAACAGTCCCGCAACTCAGCCCTTAAAGGGAAATGAGCCCACAAGCTTCTCCAAATGACACCCGTCACAGGCAGGTCTCTTTGATTTATAATTACTGTACTTAGCTGGGTTTTCCCTTTCTGTGCCTGACTGCTGGATTCAACCACTCTTATCTGCATAATTTGGGGGTGGCGGTCTCATGCAATATGCACGGGCAAGGCTCCCCATTTCCTCTTTGGCTTAAGTGGAGGAGCCCCTCCTTCATTTCCTACCCAGAGGAACAATGGTTCTGGGAGTGGCTGAACACACTTGGGTGAAAGACACTGCTGCCTGGAGCCAGGCCCCTGGGATTTGTTTTTGGCTATTCCGGCCTCCAAGTTATTCCAGCAGGAAGCTAGCTTTGTAGAGAAAACCCTGCCTAGTGGTGGCTCTTTCTGACTGCTTGTCCAAACATTATTAGCTAAAACCTAACACCGGGACTTAAGAAATGTACTAAAAAATACCAGGGAAACGCATTTGCCAAGCAAGGAAGCATGAAGGGAGGAACGCGGTGAATTCTCAGAGGATGTCCAAGTCTCAGTTCATGAAGTTGAACCCTTTATTTATGTTTCTCACAGAGGACCAAGGTGCATCCAGTTCTTCCTCCAGGATTCCTTTTGAGAGCAACCAAGACAACTCTCGAGTTCTACCTGTAAGAGTGTCCAATCACTGGCTCTATAAAGAATCAAGCTTTGGGAAAACAAAACCTTTCATTTTTAGTAGAAGGATACAATGTATAATTTTGTCGATTTCTCAAAAATAGAACAAATCGTGAAACAAATGCTGATTACTACTCTACTAGTCTAGATCTTTGTAATTCCCATTGGGAGAGTTTCTTATGCAGATCAAGAGCAGCATATGGCTGCAAGATATTCAAAAAAATAGACTAAACATCAATGTCAAAACATACGAATAATAGTGTATACAATGCATTACAAAGGCCCATGTCTGTATAATTCATCCTTTATTCACAAAAATGTTGATACAAGGACAGTATTCAAAACAAACACCTTCATGGGATAAATGAAGAACTTAGTTGGTGGGGTATAAGCATACATACATGATAAGCACATATATGCATTCATGGACATATGTAATGTTCAAATCTATACATATAAATACATGCACATTTTACTTAGCAAAGTACATACGTTTGTAAAATCAATGGATTGTGCCAGCTAAATTACCACTGAATCCAATCTGATATAATATTAAAATGTATTCTTTCCATTTCTTCTTTCTTTTTAATATTTTTTTTCTTCTGCTTCCCTTTCTTTCTCACTCAAACACTAATTTTCTAATATATGCTAGATATGGCTCCAGATATGTTAAGTGATCTAAAAATAACTGTTCTCCTGGAGCTTACTGTGTAAACAACTAACAAGAAAACAAAGAAGGAGAAAGAAAATCTTGGGGAGACGCACACACATTTTTAGGTGATGGCAGGAAAAAAGTGATAGCATTGTATGGGATTTGGAATCAGATGTTCTGTGTTCAAATCCTATCTCTGCTGTTACCTATCTATGTGATATTAGGGAATTGAATTTTCTTCCATGAAATACAAGGAAAGACATTTGTGCTATTTTCCACAGGAATAACATGAAAATCAAATGATTAAAGCTGTCAAAACACTGGATAAAAAGATACAACTTTATGCAAGGTACTTCCACACACATACGCCTAGAGAAAGTAGAACTTCAGTCCAGCATTGAAGGATGAGGAGAATTTTCAGGGTGGATGTTTTAAGCTGAGTTCAGCTAAGAGCTTGTATAGTCCTGTGAAGCTCAACAGGAGACACAGAGACAGCAGGCGTGTGTTCAAATGGAAGGTCAGGAATAAAGGCCCACGTGCACACACACGCACACACACGTGCACACACGCGCACACACGTGCACACACACGCACACACGCGCGCACACACGTGCACACACACGCACACACACGCGCACACACGTGCACACACACGTGCACACACATGCACACAGACGCGCACACACGTGCACACACTCGCACACACATGTACACACACACTCTAGTATCAAATGAAACAACATCACCTACATCCTCCAGTGCCTGCTAAGGGGCTCAGCTTATTTTTGACCGAAGAAACTATTACTGGTGGTGAATCCATACGGGTCTGCAGCAACCTCAATTCTTGTCTCCTCAGAAGAAAGAATTTGACTAAGGGGCATAAGGCAGAAGAAGAGACCAAGGCAAATTTTACAGCAGGAGTGAAAGTTTATTAAAAAGTTTTAGGCAGGGCACAGTGGCTCACGCTTGTAATCCCAGCACTTTGGGAGGCCAAGGTAGCTGCGCGGATTACTTGAGGTCAGGATTCCCAGACCAACCTGTCCAGCATGGTGAAATCCTGTCTCTACTAAAAGCACAAAAATTAAGCTGAGCATGGTGGCATGTGCCTGTAATTCCAGCTACTCAGGAGGTTGAGGTGGGAGAATCGCTTGACCCAGGAAGCAGAGGTTGCAGTGAGCCGAGATCACACCACTGTACTCCAGCCTGGGAGACAGAGGGAGACTCAGGAAAAAAAAAAAAAAAAAAAAGCCTTCAGAGAAGTATACTTGGAAGAGCGCCAAGTAGCCATCTTGGAGGTCAAGTGCCTCATTTGACTGTGGACTTAGGGATTTATATGGTGGCCTACTTTCAGTGTCTTGCATCCCATTTCCGGTGGAATCCCCCAGAAGGTCATATACCAGTTAAACTTTGCTATTTTGCCCCTTGAGGCACAGGCCTGAGCCCACTCGCACAGTTTCTGGATCTTATTTGGAAGCTGCTGAGCACCAGTTACAGGTGTTTTTATCTATTGGAAAACTGCCTTTCCCTATGGCTGCAACCAATTATAATTTGAGAGAGGCAGTGTGACAACCACCTGACCCGATGGTCACCTGACTTTCCTGGTGGGTTTGGGGGAGTCCCCTGCTGCCCCGCTGCTGCCTACTGTAACAAAATGGCATTACTGATCTGTATTTCAAATCGCCAGTGCCAGCAGTAGCATGCAGATCAGTTGGAAGGGTTTGAGGTGGGGCAAGAAGAATCCACTAGGGGATGCTCTATAGCCTCCGTCAAAAAGTGGGGTCCCCGAATCATCAGCAGCAGAATGGTGTTTTAGTTCTGGGGGCTGTCATAGCAAAGTCCCATAAACTGAGTGTCTTCAAACAACAGAATTCTTTTCTCTTACAGCTCTGGAGGCCAGAAGTCCAAAATCAAGGTGTCAGTAGGCTGGTTCCTCCTGAGGCTTCCTGGCTGCTGGTGATTACTGGCCATCCTACGTGCTGTTTGGCTCCCAGATACACCCCTCCAACCTCTGTCTCTTTCATCATTGGATGCCCTCGAGTGTCTATGCCCAAAACCCTTCCTTCTCATAAACACACCGGTTGCTGAATTAGAGCCCACTCCACTCTTGTGTGATCCCATCTTCATTTGATTGTATGTGCTAAGAACCGATTTCCACATGAGTTCATACTCCCAGGTTCCCGGGTTTAGGACTTCAATGTGTCTTTTGATGGACCCAGTTCAATACATAACACCTGGGATCTTGTTAAAAGGGCAAATTCTCCTGCTCTGCCCAAATCTACTGAATCAGAAGCTCTGAGGATGGGGCCTGGCAGCTGTGTTTTCACCCAGCCCTGCAGGGGGTTCTGACACTCCCTCACCTTTGAGGGAAGGTAGGGAGAGGATGGAAAGAGAGGAGCTCAAACAACTTATCTGGGGAGGAAACATTGTTGAGTGGCAGGAAAAATAAGGGAAGGAGGTCACAAGGAGAATGATAAGTATCTTCATCAACATTATTTTACTTGGATTCAAACATGATTAAGCAATCAATAAAATAATATTTAATTATCAAGAGTATTGGGGCATCTCAGGGAAGCAGGATGTGGAGCCCACAGTGAGCCGAGGAGCAACTGCCTGCCTATGTCTTCCTGTCACTCTCTTCCCTCTCCTTTTTTCCAGGCCCCTTCTCCTCTCCCTCTCTCTCCTACCTCCTCCCTCTCAGTGCTCCCTCCAGGGAGGCAGGACCACCCAACAGCTCCCACACCCACACCCTACGTCCTAACAGGCACCAGTGGCCCTGGTGCTGCTGTGTCCCCACTCACCTTCCCAGGAGAAGGAACCCCTTGGCCTACGCCAGAGCCCAACTCTCAGGTGCTCCCCTGTGGCTGAGGGATGGGATAGTGAAGTGTGGGTGTGACTGCCAGGACTCACCCTGTCAGGAGGCAACCTTATTCTCAAGAAAGGAGGAGCTGCGGCCCTGCCAGGCTCTGCACGTGGGCCCGACTTCTCCCTCGGACCTCCAGGGGTCTCTCTGGGAATGAATTCCAGACTCTGGCAGTTTAGAAAGTGCAGGGAGAAGATTTTAGGAATTGGATGACTAAGTAGGAATTGTAAATTAAATCTTGCATAAGACAGAAGACTGCAGGTGGGAATTGAGTGGAGCTGGGATTGGAGATGGAGCCAGCAGACAGAGAAATCTGAGATGCCAAGGTCAAAATAAATTTTGAAATATAAGAGGACTCAGGGAAGTGGCCGGAAACTTGCGTTGGGCAGGGCAGGCACGTGCGGGCGGGGCAGGTGAATGTGGGTGGGGCATTGAGTGTGCGCAGGTGTGGAGAGGCAGGGATGTGTGGGTGGGGCAGGTGGGTGGGGCGAGGCAGGTGGATGTGGGCAGGTGTGAACCTGGCAGGTAGGTGCGGGTGGGCTGTGGTTTTGGAGCTCAGGCTGCAGGCTGAGTGGGGCCAATGCCGAAAAAGGAAACCAAGCTGGACTTGTGCTGGCAACTGATAGTGACTTTCCCCTAAGACAAAACACAGGGGAAGAAATCCACTGGTACATCTATCTATAAAGTCAAGATCACGTCCTAACACCCAGAGAGCACGGGTCTGGGTGGGCATCAGGAGAACCAGCCACAGCACTGCCATCCGTGAGGGCTATGCGGGAGGACCTGGCGTTTGCAACTCGGCATCTTACCTGGGAATCGCGGAAGTCCTACCGCATAGCCTCCAGGGTCCCATAGACTTCTTAGTTTCTGCTGTTTAGTAAGGGTTTATAAAAATATCTAGGATAGCATTGCTTGGAACTATTCTGAAAAAGAAAATTTAAAAGAAAGAAATGGAATTCAGGTAAACACAATGGAAAATGCTGGAGAAAGAGTTAAATCTAATGCCGGGAAGCTCTTGGTCCTTCCTTTACATAGAATCAGAGAAGAGGAATTCTTTGCTTTTTCACAAATCCAAATAATCCCTCAGGATTTGCAGTAAATTAGACACATAGTCCCTCAGCCCTTGACACACATTGTGAGGAAATTATTTGATTTATTTACTTGATATACTTAAAGCATTCCACTGGTCTGAGAGCAATTGGATGCATGAAGAAAATACAAATCTAACACTTAAACCAAATGCTGCAGTAAGAGCCTCCGTGCAGAAGAAATACACATTGACGGTGATTGGACACTGAGACTGAGGAAACCATTGATATGAACCACATGGGGCTTTTTGGATGACTAAACCAAAAGCCAATTACGATCGACCATCCCTGACTGTAATTTCATTAATCCAAAAGCTGACAATTCTCCCCAACAGAAGCTCCAATGCAACGTGCTTCAGCCTTCTCTAAGAGCCAGAACGCCTCGCCAAGGCTGAAATCAGAGATGAGGCTGATGGCTGTGAGTTCTGCCTGTGAGCTGCAGAGAACTGCACATTTTCAATACTCAGGTAGATGCAATTACCCTAGTTGCACATGAGAAGCTTGAGTTTAGAGAGGTCAAACATCACTTGTCCAAGATAACAAAGTTCATGAGGTGGCAAGTGTGATATCAAGTCTGATTTCCACACCAGAAATGCATTTAAATGATGGTGGACAAGGATGAGGATGACGTCTCTTTCTTTCTTATTTTTTTTTTTTTTAATTAGAGTAAGATTCACCTTACACACACACACTCCTTCATTTGTACACTTCTTATATTTTATCTCATTTAATTATAGCAACAAACTTTTTGGTAGATGACGTTAGCATATTTTACAGAGGAGGCAGCTAGTGACTGAGAGAGCCTTAGCAACTTGCAGAGAATCAGACAGTGAATGGTTGGGCCAGAATTTGAATCAGTCTCCTGACATCCGGTCTAGTCATTGCTAGCACACACGCTTTCTATCATATAATCATAGACCCAGGAAATGGGATTCCAATACATCATAATCTCACCCATATTTTTGGTGAAATTTAAATGTATTTTCTTTCAAGCTATGTAGAGTTGAATAATGACTAATAACATTAAAGGGCTGTACAGCATCATTTAGAATATACAAACAGTATATTTGTAAAGGTGCATATTTAGGCGTATTATATTTGTTACCTACATCATATGAATAATATTCTATGCTAGTTGACTTTTCTAGTGCTGCTTGGAGACATCACTCCCCAGAATTAATGTCATTGATCAATCCATATCAGCTGCCATCCCCTGTAGCACACCACACAGTCTGCTTTTTACCCACATTGGAAGTCACCTGAAAGAGAGAATGTCGCCCTCTGACTCTATTTGGGCCTCAGGTCATGAGCCACCATCTGCATTCTCTGTCCGGTTTTTGATGCGCATGGCTTGTTGCTTCTTTTCATACACAACTGCAGGGCCTTGCACTGCACCCTGCAATAAGCTAAGCTCCACGACTGCCTGAGCTGACCTGAGGGTCACCCAGATCCTCTCCAAGTGAAATCCATTCTCATGTAATTTGATATCAAGCAGAAGTTCAATTACATTTGTATAGTTTTTATCTTTGGCCAGCAGTGGGTGAGGTGCCTTCCAGGGCACTTCTCTAATCCTTGCAGCAACTTGTGCAAGCCATATTATTAATTACAAATGAGGAAACTTAGTCTGGAGCTCTGCTTGGTCTCAAACCAGTATTTTCTCCCAATAAACTAGTCTGGTTATTTTGGTGGATATATGGAAAGTTTCTTTGTTTTGAAACAGATTTTTCTCACTTTTCATAAAGATGTAATATATATTGTTTTCTTTCTTTCTTTTTTTTTTTTTTTTTGTTGCTTTATCTTTTATTCCTTACAGGGGTCCTTACAAGCCATTTGGTCATGGAAGAAACTGAATCCAGGGCTTTTGAACTCATCGACAGTCTCAACCTTTCACCTTTGTCCAAAGGAAGCACCTACTCCCACGTCACTCCTCTCTTTGAATCTGCACTCTGTGTTTTCATTATGCACACTCCTAAACACACATACACACACACACACCTAAACACACATACATACACAGACACATACCTAAACACACATACACACACACACCCCTAAACACACATACACACACACCTAAACACACATACACACACATTATACACATACATAAAAGGCATGCAATACACACACATCATATACATCCATAATATGCATGCAATACAAATACACACATATCATACACACGAACAATATGCATGCAATACACACACACACACACACACACATTTTCATTCCCAAAAGCAAAACCAAACACTGTCCTGACAGCTCATCTTGCCGTGGTGGGTGCAGAGGTTCTCTAGCCCTCCCTGTGTGTCTGTGGTCTACTGGCACTCCAAGCTAAGCTCCCGTTGCTGTGGGCATTGGGTATTTACCTGTCTCTCTTTAGACTGTCCTGATTTTTAGGAGTCTTTTGGGAGCAGGCACACACTCCCATGTTACAGAGCCAATGGGTCTATCTTAGAAGTCATTGTAGGACGGTGCACTGCTCTAGTGTCATTGTGGCTCATCCATGGACGTGTGCCTTTGTGTGTTCATCACAAGGTTCTGCTCCTTAGACGCCTCCTCTCTCCAGAGGCTGGTCATCCTTCTCAAGGTTCAGCACACTTCTGGACAAAAAAATCCATTTTAACTCTTTTAAACAAAATTATAAATGAGCACTCACTCATTCTGGCTCTCTAAAATAGTCAAAAATATTTTTCAGAAGAATGTTACAACCTTTTTCAAAGGCTTTTTTTGTTTTTGTTTTTGTTTTTGAGGTGGAATTTCCCTCTGTCTCCCAGGCTGGAGTGCAGTGGCATAATCTTGGCTCACTGCAACCTCTGCCCCAGATGTTCAAGTGATTCTCCTGCCTCAACCTCCCAAGTAGCTGGGACTACAGGTATGTGCCACCACATCCAGCTATTTTTTTGCATTTTTAGTAGAGACAGGGTTTAGCCATGTTAGCCAGACTGGTCTCGAACTCCTGATCTCAGGTGATCTACCTGCCTGGGCCTCCAAAAGTGCTGGGATTACAGGTGTGAGCCACTGCGTCCAACCTCAAAGGCTGTTTTGTAAAGGTTGCAAGTTTCCTATCTGTCTTCTCTGAAAATATTTTAAAATATGGTTAAATACATTATGTTTACCAATTAGACCCTCAGCTAATTAATGCCACATTCTGAAGATGCAAAGATGAGTAAGATAACTTCAAGAAATTTAGAAAGTAGCTTCCTAAATTACATTTTAAACTAATCTGAAATATATATGTACACACACATATATACACATATATACACGTATACATATATTATACACACACACACACACACACACATATATACATATCTCAATGCTTTCCTGATCTGCTGGTCCAGAGGCCTGAGGAAGCCAAAGTGGAGAGAAGGTAGGTAGAGCTTCCCATTCAGTGGGATCTCATTGGCCCCATTAAGAGTTCCTGTTTGGATATTAGGGCTACTACCATGATGAAACAATGGTGACAGTAAAGGGATACACACATTCACAAATGTGGCAGTGAGAGTGATGTTGAGAGGGGCTAGTTATATTTTCACCTTCCAGGAGCCATGTTCTGAATTCCAGCTACTGGGGACCCACGACTTCTGCTTCATTCACTGATTCTGCACATGCACTGCATCCTGGGACTGGTTCCTCAACACGGCCTGAGTTCCACCACCAAATTGAGGCTTTAGCCAGCTGTGGCATGGTTCTAGCAGACTGGATGCTCCTGTGTGATGGGGTATATCTTAGTGTGTTCTGGCTGCCATAATAAAATACCAATGACTTAAGAGGCTTAAACAGCAGACTTTTATTTCTCACAGTTCTGGAGACTGGGAAGTCCAAGGTCAAGGTACCGGAAGACTTGGTGTCTGGTGAGGACCTGGTTACTGGTTCGAGATGGCTCCTTCTCACCATGACCTCACACGATAGAAAGGACAAGAGAGCTCTGGTATCTCTTTGTCTTGTTATAAGGGCACTAATTCTAACATAAGGACTCAATCATCATGACCTTACCCAATCTTAATTACCTGCCAAAGACCCGTCTCCAAATACTATCACATTTGGGGTTGGGGCTTCAACATATGAACTTTGGGGGAACACCATGTGGTTGATAACACAGCATGTGGTAAGACCTGTGTTCATCTCTTCACTCATTTCCCAGTAAAATTGCTTCAGCAAGTCTGCCCCAAAGTCATCTACCTGCCACCCAGTGGTTATCTGGTCTCAGGGACTGGTGTTCTAGATTTAGCACCACTTTCTGCTACTGGCCATTTGGGCATTTAGCAGTAGCAGTCATGAGCTCAGCCTTGGTGAGAGGGAGTCCGTGGAAAGGAATTGGGTTTGTGATGACATTATTGGGCCACTGAGTCAACTGTGACCTGTATCCAACTTGTAGACAGAATTTTATGTGAGTTAATGCATTATCTTATTTTTAGAGCCAGTTTGAGTGAGGGATCGAGTTGGGGAAAGAAAGATCATTCCTGGTGGCTACAAGCAATCTAATTGACTAATCATATTACTCTCATAAATGGCACCCTAAATGTGCTGTCCTGTGAAATCCAATGTAAAAGAAAGGGCTGCCAGAAATGGGACATGGGTAGAAAAATGGCCATTATATCTGATCTTAGCATTTCTACCGTGTTGTGTTGTGAAGGCATCATAGCATTTCTTGTTGCTGATCATTAAAAAAAAATTCTCTTGATATATTTTGAGCAGAAAAAGCTGGAATAAACATGTGAACCTCACCTGCTGTTTCCAAGCAAGCTTACAGTTGTGCTACAGATTTTAAAGTTTGGAAAGCAGTACCTTCAACAGCGATTCCCCAGACTTCACCGGGGTGCAGGTTACATCAGAATAACAAGAAGTGCTTATGGAAAAGACAGATTCCTCTGTGCTACTTCAGAGCAAATAATTATCTCTGAGAGTAAAGCCTAGGGATTTGTATTTTCAACAAGCTCTTGATAATTTTTATTCACTGCCAAGATCGAGAGCAAATGTCTAGAGAAAATTGGCTGAGATCAAAGCCAGAGCAAGAGCCCACCAATTTAGCTATTTGGGATGAAAAGCCCTTCTCCTTAATCCAGGGTCGACATTTCACATGTCTATTTGTAAATTCTAGGATTGAACTAGAAAGTGCAAAGTTTCGTGGTCAGGAGAATCGGTTCTACTTTACTGTGAGTCTTTAGTTTTCTATAACCTTGGAGAAATCACTTATTTGGGGGCCTCAGTTTTCTCATCTGGCAAGTAAGAGGGAAAGGATTACATAAGATTATATATAAGGTACATTCTTCATATAAAACGTTCAAAAATCCATGATGTCAACATTGGGGAATGGTTATAAAACTTTTGTATCCATAGGCAGATTTTTAAATTGTGTTTTAATTTACTGTTTTTCACTTTTCTATTCTCACTACATTTTTATGGGTAGTCAGGAGGGCAATGGGAAGGATGTGTTTAGCAGTAAATGTTTCCCCAGAGATACCAATTGGTAGGAAACCATGTATGAGTTAAGAGCTTTCCTTCTGAAATAGAAGTTTCACATCTTGAAAAGAAATTAACATGATTTTTACGGCATGCAACTTTGTGTCATAGTTGAAACCTTGTTCACCAGGTGAACTTTTGTCTGAGTTGTATTTTCCACTTTTGGAACTCATGTAATTCGAAAGTAGATTATACAAAAATCTATTAGAAGGCACTTTCGGGTACTCAAATTTTCATAGAACAGGCTCATTGTTATTCTACCTAATATGAGGTTATTACCATGTGGGCTATATTTTCCCCCTGCGTGGTCCTACAGGAATCTTCCAGCTAGAGTACAATATGTGATTTGGGAAGGTTCTGGGTTAGACCTTAAGCATTTGCTTCCAACCTTGTAAATCTGCTGTGACAATTCATCACGTTTTCCTGCTTCAGTCAAATCCCTGGTGTCAAAAACCCTGTAACCTTAGTGCCAATAAAAACAAGCCAACCAAAGTGTTGGGACTGCTTTCCTTGAAGTCGTCATTCCCTTCCTCAGCCCAGCAGTAGGTAATGAAGTCTTAAGAGTCCTCAAATGAAACACTGTGATGAGATCTATTCGGGCCTTTTTGCAGACAGGAAGCTCTTCCTCTGCTATGGGCCAGGCTTTCTGCCACTGGGGCCCACGACAGCCTTGGAGCCCAATCAGACTTTGCATCCTCTGTCTGTCTTTGGTTCTCTTCCATTCTTCCTTTTGGACATCTCCATGAACAGATCAAGTTACAGAATCGGCTTCCCTGCCCCTTCAAGGAATTTTCAAAGACTAACATTAAGTTTTAACATTAATTAACAACATTCACAAAAGCTGTGGGCCTTGTGTTTCTGTGTCTATAGGATGGGGAGCTGCTAGGAGCAGAGTGGCTTCCAGAAGGGAATTTTCGATGACGTGACTCACCGGTGAGTGGCTGGGGGTGCAGTTCTGCATCACCTGCGTGAGCAAGAGCTTTGACCTTCTACCACATCATTCTCATTAACAATTACAGGAATTGCATATCTAAAGAGTTATTCTCTCTGCTGAAACTAAGCTCCTTAAGCTTCAGCACTAGTAAATCCACCGCATGCAACTGCGGCTCCATCATCACACTTTGTAAGCACTTTGAACCGCCTTCCACTTGCTGTCAGTCTAATGAAATGTGTGTGAGCGAGGACAAGCCCCCTTCATACGCCGCCGAGTGGGTTAATGTGAGGGCTTTCTGACCAGCGGAAGGTGTGAATTCATAACAAGATCTGGTGTGCGCAGGCTTTAACAGCTTGTCATATGTGTGAGTTGAAGATAATGAATTCAAGTCCAGTGGTGGGGTTTTTCTCTGATTTGCAGGTTTATTTACAGGGATGACATAGACAGAGGAGCCACGAGGAAATGCGCAAGCAGGTTCCTGGGGTTGGAATGGAATGGTCTTTTGTTCAAGGCCGGATTGACTGTTGAGAATAACGATGTCTGTGTAACACCCTCGGCTTTCCCACAGAATTAAGCAGACTTCATTTTCACTGACTCCAACTTCAGCAAGAAATAACCTCAAACTAGAAATTTTGACATACGGACATGGTGGAATCGAAAACCTTACCTGTGCCATTCAGCAGGGCAGCCCCACGCCACACATAGCCACTGAGCCCTTGACATGCAGCTGGCCCAGATTGCAAGTTATGCACGCATGAAACACACAGGGGATTCTGTAGACTTAGTACACATACAAAAAGCAAAATACTGCATTGGTATTTGTATGTTATTTATGCATAGAAATGATAGTACTTTAGATAAAGTTGATTACATAAAATACATTATTAAAGTAATTTATACCTGTTTCTTTTGCTTTCTTTAGTGTGGTTGCTAGAAAACTTAGTTCCATGAAAGCTTATATCAAATTTCTGTTGGACAGTGCTGTCTTACGTCACCGAATTAACCTGAACATTGAATAGGTGTCCTTTTTTTAGGTGATCAGGTAATCACTAGATTTTTATATATTGCATTTTCTTAAAATTATATTTGCTTAGGGGTTTCTAGAGGGTAGTTAATAAATTAATTATTTTATAGATCCTTTGTCCTAATATGTATATGCCAGATTTTATATTTAAATTCAAATTTAAACACATACTACTTTGAAAAAATTATCCTGGAGTTAGTATAAACTTGGAAAAGTTATTTTCTAATCTATCACAAGTAGAATTCAACTTCCAGTTTCACTGTAGCAATTGTCAGATGAAAAAAAATTACCCCTAATTCATTAACAACCTATTTACTGCATAGGTTATTTGAAAGACAAATGTTGTAATATTCGAAAGTGAATATCCACTGGAAAAATCCTGTTCATTCTCTCTGCCTCTTTCCCCATTTCACTTCCCTTTTCCTTGTCTCTGGCAAGTTTAGAGGGTGTCTACGCCAGTGGCGGCCAGGAGAGAGCACACAGCAAGTGCACTGAGAGGGAAACACTTTGCACCTGAAAAATAAGCCCCTTCATGAAATTCCTGCTGTGGGAGAGTCAGGGATGGGAAGGGATGGAGAGAGAATGAATAAAGGAACAAGCAATCTCCCAGCTCTCTCCAGGAAGGACCCAGCCAGGCACAGGCTGGGCTGAGGCAGGGCTGGAGAACCACTTGCGTAGGAAGAGTTGGAATTCAGCCCGAAGTGTATTTTTTTTGAAAACCTCAAGCAAGCGGTGTTTCCCACAATGTGACTATACTTATAATTGAAAGTGACTGGAAAGATGTAGAATCTTTTTAGATATTGTCAAGCATTGTGGAAAAAAGAGATGTTATGGGGAGAATTTGAAGGTAGGAGTAGGAGAAAAATAAAGCAATTTTCTTTTTGTATCATTTGAAATCCAGATTGTAAATCATATGGTTGTACCAGGTAGCTGGATGCTAAAAGTACATCATTCATTCCCTGCCCCAGATACTGTCTTTAGGTGGGAAGTGCCCTCAGACTTGGAGCCCTCTCTTTCCAGACTTTTCCCCTGAGGACTTTCCACACGTTCCTTTGGGACCCTCAATATTACTTCCTGAACTGGCCAGGTCGCTACAAAAACCCTCTTATTTTCTTATGCAGAATGATATCACACCTTGTCTTGGCTCACTGAAGTGTTTTCAAAAAAGTAAAAAAGCAATTCACTCTCTAGTAAGATGCTTCTGACCTTCCGGAGAGAGGGGTTAAACTGAAACCTTCTCTTAACATAACAATTCTTGTCTTTCTGATACAGAAGCATCACCCACAACTCAGTATCACAAGAGGCAGTCAGCTCAGGAACTGCCTGGTATTGTGGATGCCAGGAAGCCCCCGAGGGAGGGAGGTTTTAGGAGAAATAAAGGCACGTAACTAAGGAAGGAGGTCTTTCTTACCTTTGAAAAGAGTTTCAAGGATGTGAAACCTGATCACATTAGTGTGGGAAGAACAGAGTGTACGCGCTTTTTTCATGACCCCAGCAGATAGGCAGAGAGAACGGGGTTTTTAACTTTGAGCCGTTCTTTCGCTGAAGCTCCAACATGCCCGCAGAGGGAAATGTGGAATAGTGATGGTCAAAACAACATATTACTCGCCCAGATAATTTTCTTCTACTGGACTTCTCTCAGTTTCCAAAATACAACTAATGGAGATTCTTTGTAAAGGATCATCATGTTCAATCTTTTGAAATGAAGAATGTGACTTTCAGTGAGAAGTCAGCATCGCATCGGTAACATTAAGCACAACACCCTTCCTTTTGTCATTTGTCACCAAAGCGAGCCGGCATGTCTCCTTCTTTCTGCATTTTTGTACTTGATGTAACTAAGGACATAGTCATTTTCAAATAATAAGGCTTACAAATACAGAGATGCAGAAAATTTCACAATACTTCAAATCATAGCCTGCAAGTATATGAATAATTTAAAAAGTGCAAACAGCCCTCCCTGTACCAAATGTAATATAACAAAAAGATAAGAATGTGATACCGTTAATGTCCTAGTTCACAACTAGAATAAAATCAGTAACATTTTTTTTTTTAGAATTGTTGTTTAGCTTCACTGAGAAGGTAACGGAAATGACCTTTTGCTTTGGGAGTGGCTGCAGTGATGAGCAGCGCGATGATGGGGCACGGAGGTGTGCTTTTTAAAAGCCTCATCTGTTTGAGATCTCACTCACTAAAAGGCCACCTTAATGACTTATCATGAAGGACAAATTAAAGAAAGATCCTTAACTTTTAAATATTATCTAGAGATGATTGCACACTCCCCTTGCTGAATGAAGATGAACTTTCTGATATGATGTGTATGACTGCAGATTCCCCTTTGCAGATGCCTTTTCCACCCTGCTAAGGCCCTTCATCCTCATACCATCCTAAATGTTCTAGTGCCTGCTAGGAGACCTGAGGCCTGAACGCCAGGTTTGAAGGAACTAGGAAGAAGCACTAGAAGGAGATTTTTCTCTCTGAAGAAGTGGGGTCTCACCCTGTCACCCAGGCTGGAGTACAGTGGCTCGATCACAGCTCACTACAGCCTTGAACTCCTGGACTCAAAGGATCCGGTCATCTGAGCCTGCCAAGTAGCTGGGACTACAGGCATGCACCACTGTACTCAGCTTATAAAGAGAATTTGAAAAGATTTGACCACATAGAGGATGGGAGTGAAAGTAGAGATGTACTTGGTTTCTGCTTTTTATAGTGTGTGGAAGTCATGTCGGGTTTTTATTTTGCTGTTTTTTTTCCCCCCTGTATGTGCCAGAAACTTATCTTCCTTTCCTTCTTATACTCACAAGCCTTTATTCTCTTATTCCAAGATTACGATGTACATCCTGACTCTCTCCCTTCTTCTGGGCTCATTTGTATATGAAACATTTTACCCACTGAAGCCAGAAGGAATAATCTGAAAACAAAATAGTTTATGTCTCCTCCTCAAATTCTTAAAGCTTAAATGGGTCTATATTGTCTAGAAGTTGAGGTCCTCAACTTCTAATATTATTTACAAGTATCATCCATAAAAACCCTCTGGTTTGTATTCCCTGAACGTAGCTGTTACTTTTGTTTCCTCCTGGGCACCACATCACCTTTTTTTCTGCCAGTTTCAAACAAGAATAACGGGCACATTTTGATTGGCCATCATTCTAAGGCCTTTCTAACCTTTAGCAGCCCTATCCCGTGCCACCTGCTCCCTGCCCCTTTCCCAGACTTTCCTGCCCTGGGACCCTTACCTCCTCAAACCCAGGTTTCCGTTGCCAGCCTCTCATGTCTTTGGCATTGGTGATGTGCCTGTTATCTTGAGTTTTGATTTACTTTTCCTAAGCACAGTTTCTATCTCCACAGTAAAATTATCATCTCCTTAAGAGCAGGAATCCTGCTCTAGTTTAATTCCATTTGTTCAAAAATACAAAAGCATTTACAGGGAGTCAAATGTTCAGCTGGGTTATAACAAAGGAAAGATCAGTAGAAAAACAAACGTAGGTCACCAACATCAAAACTACCCACTGATACAATTAAACTTACAAGAAACGTTCGGGGCAATTTATTTGTCCAAGCTCTAGACACAATAACTACTTGATTATTGGTGACAGGGATTACACTTTCAATGAAATATATTCTCATGATAATAGTTTTACTTTGAAGAACATGTTTGAGATTCAAAAGTTAATATTAAGAAAATGAATAATTGCCTGGACTGTTGTCTCAGCAACGAAACATTTTATGTGTAGATAAAAAATATGTAAATGTTTTCTTAAAGGTCACATTACAAAATATGGCATGAGCAAAAGAAGTTTAATGCTACAATCACCTCGCCTGCAGATTTGCCTTGGTGTATTAGATCTTGCTGTAATTATCTGATTGCACGGGTATTTTGGGGAGCATCAACAGACCAATTTGCTAAGAATATCTTCCCTGTTATATCTTCTTTAGTGAACTCTCACAAGGCCCGAGATTCCTATCTGTGGAGTCTCTTCCTCATGTTACATTGCAAATATGTTACAGGGAAAAAGTGTCTCATCCATGCCCCATTAGCTGTTTTCGTTTCTCAGGCTGAATCTAGGAATTAGAAGAGGAAGAGAAGTCAAAGACTGGTAAGATGGCACCTTGGGATTTCATAGGCCAGGAAGGGAGACTCAGGTAAAGCAGTAGTAGCAAGGGAGAAGGAGGAGACTATTTGGATTCAGGGAGTTCTGAAGTGCTGTGCACAGCCAGCCTGGAGGAGACTTGGATGGTGTGTCACAGAAAGAGAAGTGATGAGCCCCCAAAGAACACCAAATACTGACTTCTTCTACCACAGCCTTCAGCTGAGAGTAGATCCTATTTTATTTACTTCCTACATTCCTTGCATGTGGCAAAGAGCTTTTCCAAACTCATCTCACAGTATTTACTGAATGAAGAGATGACTGCGAGGATAAACAAACACAAAAGCCATATCTTGTACATGCCTTTATCAGTGCCCAACTTTTCCTGTTACTGACACTAGTCCTCTGCTCATTGTTGGAAGCTGATGTCTGCTGTCTTTATCCTATCCTGTCAGACGCCACCTAAGACCCCTCCTTATACTTTCAGTCTTTTCCTTCACCACTCCCTGAATCTCACTTTGTCTCCAGCAATTCTGAAGGACTTACCACTCTGCAAATAAATCCTGTTGCCTCCCACCTTCAGCTCATCCTGGATGTTCTCGTGCACCCTCTTAGTTGTGAGCCAATGCCTCCTTCTCATCTAAGACAGATCTTAGGGATCAGCTCTTTCAGGAAATTTTCCCGACACTCCCCAGGTACAAGAAAGTCCAGGCTACAGATTCCTTCTCTATGTCCAAGATCCCTCTTCACAGCTATGTGGTTTTCTAACTGCACTGTATTGTAGTTATCAATTTCTTCTTCTCCTTGTACCACTGAGAGGTCAGACTTGATGTCTTATTCATTTTGACTCCAAAGCCCTCCCAAATACCACCCAACTTTCCTGCTCCTTTTTACACCAAAACTCCTTGAAAGTGACACCTATACTTGCTGTCTTCAATTCTGCTCCCATTCCTCCTTGATTTGCTTCCATCAGAAATTTGACCTCCATACTTTGCCAGAATGGTTCTCATCACAGACAAGAAGCGAGCCCTGGTTTTTAAATTCCACAGTGAGTTCTCCCTATTTAAATTACTGTTTTTCAAGAAGGGTTGGCACAGTTGGTTCTTCTTTCCTCCTGGTGACTCTCGGTCCCACATGCTCTCCTTGCTTGTTCCCAGGTGGCTCTGTGGATCCCTCATCTCCACACCTCTTGCAGGCTCGTGGCCGCTCCTTCAGTCTCTTTTCCCACCGCCTTGTGCCTTGCCCACTTAGCTCCATATGCAGGGACCGCTCTTTCCTGAACATGCCTCAGGGCCCTTTGGGGTTTCTGCCAGGACTCAAGCAGTTCCCTTCTCCTGGAGAGTCCTTCTCCCACCTCCTTTAGGTTTACATGCACACAGCATGTGATTTACGTGATTATCTTTGTCTCCTGGGAAAGAGAACAGGATGGAGCTGGAAAAAAGCAGAAACAAAATGAGAAGCCAGATACCCAGGTATTTAAAGAGCAAAGATAAGATACCACTTGACAGCGTGCAGCCTCCTTCAGAGCTGTTGTCTAATGCCACCCACTCCATGCTCCAGGCGAAACTCTTGCAGGAGGAGACTGGAGCTCCAGAGGTGCGTAGAGGCTCACACAGGAGGCCCGTGGCAGAAACAGAAATGGCATCGGTGCCAGGTGTGAAGCCTAGCACCCTGTCTGCAGAGCTGGGACATTGAAAATAGCTTCATAAAATGGATAGATTTAACTGATTAAATTTTGCAAATTTGCTTTGCAAATTTGTGTTTGAGAATCTGCTACTGATTAGGATGATTTCCATGTCCCTTGCAGTGCAATACAACTGATCATGCTACTCCACGCCAGTTCATCTCTGTCCTGTCTGCTCTGGACTGACCCCAGCCACCCGGTCACAGGGGTTCTTTCACCACATAACACCTCCTGTCGCTCCCTCCTTGGTTTCCACATTGCTGTTTGCCCCCAGCTGGACGATAGTGTGCATCTCTCCATTTAGAGTTTTCCTCCTCACGTCTGTCTTCCTCAAAGCCCTAGAGAGCGATCTCCCAGTGTGCTCCCACCTAAGCGTTGGGAGGGCTGTCTGAAAATCCATCAGTAGGAATGCCATTAAAGACCCTTCATTGAGGCCAGGTACGGTGGCTCACACCTGTAATCCCAGCACTTTGAGACGCTGAGGCAGGTGGGTCACTTGAGGTCAGGAGTTCAAGACCAGCCTGGCCAACATGGTGAACTCCCATCTCTACTAACAATGCGAAAAACATTAGCCGGGCGTGGTGGTGCATACCTGTAATCCCAGCTACTTGGGAGGCTGAGGCAGGGGAATCACTTGAACCTGGGAGGCAGAGGTTGCTGTGAGCTGAGACTGAACCATTGCACTCCAGCCTGGGTGACAGAGCAAGACTCTATCTCAAAAACAACAATAACAACAACAAAAACCCTTCACTGAGGCTCTAGGCTGATACTCTGGGTCATCCTGACAAGCACTTCTCTGTTCTCTTGGACAGCAGACACCCAAGCAGGTGTTTTCTCCAAATGCACCTCACATGTCCCATGGGGGATCTACTCTTCTCTACCTTATCGCTCCATTCCACACGCACCGTGGATTTGCTATCTTGGCACCTGACATGATGTAAGCGTTTTCTAGATTTCCCTAGGAATTTAGCACAAAATTAAGGATAGCAAATAGGTGATACATTTGCCACTCCCCACCTCAATGCCTGTCGTCAGGAAACTCTTTCCTTCTGAGCCAGCTGTGTCTTCAAAATTCTTGACATGGTGTCCAGGCAGCTGCCAGCAATCAGTAAAAGTGAGCCCATGAGATGCAATCCCCTTGCAGCCTTCACCTAAACTGTGCCCCTGAAAGGCTGTGCTGTGCTCTCCTTCTCCCGAGGTTCAGAGAACACTTGCTGTCTCCGGGGCCTGGGATGCACCACGCTCTCTCAAACCTCCTTCCTGACAGCCATGGACTCCCTTTGTTCTCAGGGAGTCCTCCGTCCACCTTCCTCTTCCACTGCATTTTTCTGGTCCAGTCATCTTTGTACCTGGACTTAGCTTTGAAATGACTGCACAGTGTTTTATGCCATGGGTTAAATGAATTAATTCCTAATCAAGGAAAAGACATGTGCAGGCCTTCTGTAGCATTTCAATGTTTTACCCTCTAGGGAACCCTACCAGAAAGGATCTTATGATTTCAGAAGTGCTGTGTTTAGTGATAAATGTCCATTAGGAAAATTAAGTAATTCTTATTCTTACCTTTTAAAACATCTAAGTTTCTTAAAATACAAACCCATCAGTAGACTTTTTAGATTTGTTTGTTTATTTATTTATTTATTTTTTGAGACGGAGTCTCGCTCTGTCCCCCAGGCTGGAGTGCAGTGGCCGGATCTCAGCTCACTGCAAGCTCCACCTCCCGGGTTCCTGCCATTCTCCTGCCTCAGCCTCCTGAGTAGCTGGGACTACAGGCGCCGCCACCACGCCCGGCTAGTTTTTTGTAGTTTTTAGTAGAGACGGGGTTTCACCATGTTAGCAGGTTTCACCATGTTAGCCAGGATGGTCTCGATCTCCTGACCTCGTGATCCGCCCGTCTCGGCCTCCCAAAGTGCTGGGATTACAGGCTTGAGCCACCGCGCCCGGCTGTTTGTTTATTTTTAAAAATGAAGCCCTTTCTCCCTGTCCAGAGTCCACTGTAGGTAAATTTCCAGTGCTAGGTGTGAACCATTCCACAGTCACCTGTTCTGGCAGACACCACGTGGGTGTTCCCGCTCCCTGTTCTCTCTGCGTCTGAGCTCCTGCTTCGCCTCTGCTCTTGACCTCATCCCTCTTGGTTTTGAACCGGGACAGCTTTATGTTTCTCTGGGCTTCCGGTTGCAGCGTTGGCAATGCCTGCATAGACTGTCTCCCTCAGAGGACGTTTTATGTACCATGTAGGCAGATACTGTGTGTTCTTCTGCTTGGTTCCCAAGTGGGGCTCCCACGGACTTCAGTGGGAAATTCACAGGGGGCTTGGGCGATGATGAAGAAAGAAAGGGAAGAAATTTACTCCTCCAGGAAGAATGGAAATGGAACACCTTGAGACGGACCTTTCAGAAGTTGAATTCTCCCCTCTGACGGAATGGACAGTGGGGCTGGAAGTGGAGCAGCAGGGAACAGGAAAGTGAGTCGAGGCCTGGAAAAGAGTAAAATGCAGTAGGAAGCCCTGGGAATTGGAGTCTGATGCCTGTGTTGAATGTCAGCTCTTTTGCTCACTGTCTTAAACATTTTGTGTTTCTATAACAGAATAAGACTGGATAAATTATAAAGAATAGAAGTGTATTTTCTCAAAGCTCTTCAAGGTGTTGGCATCTGGGGAAAGCCATCCTGCTGTGTCCTCACATGGCAGAAGAGAGGAGAAGGAACTTACTCCCACAAGCACCCCCCCCCCCCCCCCCCCGCTTTTTTTGAGACAGAGTCTCGCTCTGTCACCCAGGCTGGAGTGCAGTGGCGCGATCTCAGCTCACTGCAACCTCTGCCTCCTGGGCTCCAGCAATTCTCCGCCTCAGCCTCCCGAGTAGCTGGGATTACAGGTGCCCATCAACATGCCCAGCTAATTTTTGATTTTTTTGTAGAGATGGGATTTCGCCATGTTGGCCAGGTTTGTCTCGAACTCCTGACCTCAAGCGATCCACCCGCCTCAGCCTCCCGAAGTGCTGGGATTACAGGCGTGAGCCACCGTGCCCGGCCATTTAAAAAAAACATATTCCCACACCAGTTATTGTTTCTGCAGCCCACTGCTTTTCATGGCTTTTGGCGATTTGCCTTAGAGCCTGAGATACTACTAGGGTGAGCAGGACCTTAGAGGTGTGTTCCTTGGTGGCACAATTAGTGTGACACTTTTTGTTGTTCCCCCACCCCCGGGGAATGTCTAGCCAGAGCCTAGGACATGACGTAGATACGTTCAGTGACTGTCAGCAATTTGCCATCTGTAATCTCATTCAATAGCCAGATCTTTTGTTTTGAATACTCCCCAGACTTTGAATAACATTTATTAGTTTTTCCTAGCCCTATTGAAATGTTATGAAATTGAGACAGGAAAAGAAAAACATAAAATTGCTCATAATCCCCTCACCCGCAGATAACCAGGATTAATATTGGTGTGCATTATTTTCCAGTCTTTTTCTCTGAATATATTTAACATGTTTTCTCAGCTCTAAGATTTCGTAGATTATAAGATGCATTATCATTATAATAAAACTTTTTTTTGGAAAAAAGAAAAGGAAAAGACACAGCCACCAACTTATCTAATACAAGATGCTTTGTAAGATGCATCTCGATGTAAAAATGGTGAGACATACATATCAGGATCAGATAAATGTAAGTATAGATCCTATGTGTCCCAGATATATCCAATTTTAGATCCACTATTCATGTAAACACCTGTAGGACAATAAAGTGAGGTGCCCCCTCCATGACTATGTGTAGCATATTCTCTCTCCATTTTCCAGGTCTCTGAGAATCTCATTGCGAAATCTTCATGTTCTCTAAGAGCACACTGAGAGGCATCTGCTACCTCTACAGGTCTCTGGCTGTAGAGACCATTGATCACTTCTTCTGAGCCTAAACTACTGCTCTCTAAGCCATACAGAAACCAACCATTAAACAATATTTAATGTGTGCCCAGCATCTCCTGCCATGCTCAGATGACTAGGAGGAAATAAAATCCCAAAACCAGAAAACAAAGTCCAGCAAACATTTCTACCAAAGACGATACATTTTATCTGGGGGACTTTGGGAGATATTTTTATTTGAAGGCTACCACATGCTACATTTTCAGGGGGGAGAATTTTGTCTCTCTCTCCCCTCGCCCCTGTTTGGTTCATCAGGTAGTGGAGTGTCCACACCCTGGTTGCTGCCTGGCTTCCTTCTGGCATATTCTTTCAGATTTTTACCCCAAGCTGATATGAGCTTAAGTCTCTGTTCCCTATTGCACTGTTAAATTCAGTGACATCTTTCCTAAATTTTCAGAAACGTAAGAGTTTCTTTCTGTTTGGAATTGTTTTTACATTAAATTTGATTTGTCTGCCACCCACCTGGCTCGCTTTAAAGTTCAATCTCAGTTAGGGGTTTGTCTACCTGCTCCCTTGGGCTCCTGTGAAAATCCTAGGCTTATGCAACCTCATACCTCTGGCAGTGTGTTTCTGGAAACCTTCTGAAACCCAAAGAAACGGTTCCCCTGGGACAAGAAAGCTTGCAGGACAAAAGCAGGGCAATGCTTACCGGAGACTGGAGGAGAGGGCTGCACTTTTCCTCCCATTCTCAAGGAGCACAGAGGACAGGCGAGTTTGCAAGCTGTGCCAGAGACACCTCACCGCTCATTAGACCTGGACACGAGACTGAGTGTCGGGCCATCCTGGCTGATGTTGGTTTCTTCCACTTCCACTGCCAGATGCAAAGGCTCTGAGACCCTCAAGGATGAAGGACACGCAAGATGGGAGGAGCCTTGGTCATCCTGAGCAAAGCCTTCTGCCCAGCACAGCCGGACACTCAGGGCAGCCATGGGAAAGAGACACCCATGTGTTGACCCTCTGCAGTGACAGGGTTTATTTGTTACGCTGCTAGCATTGCCATAACAAATCATTCTCTCAATTTCTGCATAGATAAACTATTCTGACACATATCATTGTTTATTTAACCTATCTGTTACTTTAGGCCTTTTGGTTTATTGGCATTTACTTATTAGAAATAGCACTGTAGGACTTGGCACAGTGGCTCACACCTGTAATCCAGCACTTTGCGAGGTTGAGGTGGGAGGATCGCTTGAGGCCGGGAGTTGGAGACCAGCCTGTGCAACACGGCAAGACTCTATCTCTACAAAAAAATAAAAATAAATATTAGCCAAACATGGTAGTACACACCTGTCATCCCAGCCACTCAGGAGGCTGAAGTGGGAGGATTGCTTGAGCCCGGGAGTTGGAGGTTACAGTAAACTATGGACGTATCACTGCATTCCAGCTGGGTGACAGAGTAAAACACTGCCTCTAAAAAATAAATGAATAAATAAATAAATAACACTATAATAAATATGCTTGAACAAATATTTTTGCATGCTTTCAGAAAACTTTAGAAGAATATATTTTTACAAATGGAGATTTACAGTCAGAGTATTGAGGTTTTAAAATTTCAGTTTAATTTAAAAGGAATTAACACAATATTTTTAAAAAACTGTGCCAGTTTAGACTTCCCCAGACTATGTATGACAATACCTTTTATATACCTATAAATGTTTATCACCAATCATTTTACTTTATGCCATGTGACAGAAAAAAAATCTGTAACTTAAAAAAATGGCAACTTGGCTGGGCGCGGTGGCTCACGCCTGTAATCCCAGCACTTTGGGAGGCCAAACTGGGTGGATCACGAGGTCAGGAGATCGAGACCACCCTGGCTAACATGGTGAAACCCCGTCTCTACTAAAAATACAAAAAATTGGCCAGGTGAGGTGGCGGGTGCCTGTAGTCCCAGCTACTCAGGAGGCTGAGGCAGGAGAATGGCTTGAACCCGGGAGGCGGAGTTTGCAGTGAGCCAAGATCGCGCCACTGTACTCCAGCCTGGGCAACAGAGTGAGACTCCGTCTCAAAAAAAAAAAAAAAAAAAAATTACTACTTACTACAAGTGGGGTTGAGTCCTTTTCTCTTTCTTGCATATTTAAAAGCTGCTCGTATTTCTCATATATATTACCTTTGCCTGTGTTTCTTGAAGATTTTTTAAAAATTGGATTATTTATATATATCTTATTGGTGTGTAGAAACTGTTTTTATTACTTGTATTGTGTTTTTGTCTTTTATTTATCTTGAAAATATTGTCTCCGTGTTAAAGTATATTGTCCCCCAGTGTGTTATTTTTAACTTTATTAATAATATCTCTTAGCATACAAGAGAAAATTCTCTACATTTATCTGTATGTATATATATGCTGTACAGTTTTAGATTTTATGTACACAAATTGCTGATCTATTGCTTTATGAAAATTAGGTATTACTGCTTGCTTTAAAAGGCCATCACCACCACTGCCAATCAAGTTTATTAAACTATTTTTTCTAATTAATGAACAGGTGTATATGTGTGTGTGTGTGTGTGTGTGTGTGTATACACAAATTTAAACCTGTATGTGTGTACAATCCATCTGGAAAAACTCTGAGAATACTTTACTGTTTTCATATATATAGCAGATTCTATCAATATAGATCATCTTTCTTTCCTTTCTGACACAAAATGCTATATTTAGTGCATACTAAATTTCCATGTTTTTCTCTATCAGTCTGTAATATTTTCTTTGATCATTTGTATATTGAGTGAACAATTTTGACTCCTACTTTTAATGGTTACCTGCAGTTTTGTCATGTGGATGTACAATAGTACATTTAGCCTATTTTCTACTATTAAAAATTAAGTTAGACTTCCGTTATTTGCCACATGAACATCTTTGTGCATGAAACTATGAGCTGTCTCTTTTGCATTATTTCTTCAAGACTGATTCCTTGAATTAGCATGATATAAAATACCTTTTAGCCTCTTAAAACATATTTTCAACACTATCAGAAAGAATTTTGTGACAATTTTCACTTCTGCCAGGAGTGCCTGAGACGGCCTTTTTCATCACATCTTTACCAGCACTTAATACTCTTAAGAATGTTCATCAATGGGAGATGCCATTATAAAAGTTAGTTTTCATTACAAGTTTTGATTGTGAACTGATCATCTTTAAAATATAATTATTAGTACTCACTACTTTTATTAAAACTCAGCTCAACAAAAAGGATGTGGCCTGGCAAAAGTTAATCCCAAAGCCTTAAATGTTCCAAAAAAATTGTTTTAATGGGCTTGGGAAAAATAAAAACATTATTTTTTTATGTTCTAAGCCTAATAATATGAAGATCTTTATCTTTCGTGTATGAAACCTCAAATAACCCTACAGTTTCTCAAGTTGTGCAGTTCTGTGGTTTCCAGCATAGCTGGCCCCTGGAATTGATTCAAATAACCAAACTTTTCTTACGGAAACTTGGCCCTTCTCTGCCATCCCTCTGGGTACTAACTTCACCTCGAGGTGGTGTACCCAACTTGTGCAAATGCCCACAGGAGGAGCGGTTTGGAACCACTTATGCTCGGTTAGGTCAAGCCTATCGCGCCCTGAAATTTGATAGCATTCTGCTCAAAGCCAGCTCTGGCGGGAACTTTATTACTCGCACAGGCGTTAAAACCCAGCCTCACCTCTGCATCCCCTGGAAAAAAAGCATTTGTGGGCAGCCTGTGGCTTCCCTTTGAGTCAAGGTACTCCTGGTTCACACTGGCACCTTTGTTCCAGCCAATGAACCTGGGAATTCCGAAATTTATAGATGGGAAACTGAATTTCAGAAGCTGCTTCAGATTAAGGCTCAATCACGTTTGCTGTTGTAAACGAGCTGTAGCCTGTTGCTGGTAGTGGTCTGACTAATGTCACGTAAGGGAAAGAAGTCGCAAGGGGTTGGGGGGCAGTATCTGTCCCTGATGTATTGCCTCACAGGACCCTTCGTGGAGAGTGAGTGGTGGTTTTGTAAAATCAAGTGAGCCCCAGAGGCTGACGGATGCTTTTCTAATTTACTGCCAGCAGTCACAGGCCTGTTCCCTAAAGACAGGATGTAGCTAATAATTGCCAGGTCTAGGAAAGGCAGGAACAGAAAATTGCTGAGTGTTAAATGTGAATATGAATAGTAGAACTCCACGAAGAAGACAGAAACCCAGAAACCCAAAGAAGCCTGAGTTAGCGCAGGAGCAGCTGAGCATGTTCAGTGAGCAGCAGGACTCGTGCCTTGAGCTTTCTGCTCATGGGTGTGAGGTAGAAGGTGTGGGAAGGAGAGTTGGGTAGCAGTGCTGGAGCAGGCAAAGCGAAGGGCGCCTCTGTGAGTGTGTCCACCTGGCCTGTGCAGCCACTTCAAAACATCACCTCCTTGTCCTCCTGCCAGGCACGGGAGGAGCCAAAGGGAGGTCACCCCCACTCCAAACCCTGGACCTCTCAAACAAACAAAACCCTGCCCTCTGTGTGTTTTCTTTCTTTAAACACCACACTGCTCTGTTAGAAATCAGCTAAAAAAGAGTGTAAATAAAATATTTAGGATATCAGCTTAACAAAGTATTCCAGCTAATAAATCAATGACTAATGACTGTTGCGGGTATGGAAAGATCTATATAGATGCTTTAATTTCGCTGCAGAAAAGATAAGGGGTAAATGCTGTAAAGATTAATGTAAATATTTGCCTGATTTAAAAATATAAACCTTTAAAAGCCAGAAGAAAGAAATTGTTGAAAAGTAAGTAACAAGATGCATGCACTTCTGAAAACCGGTTTGACAGTGTTCTGTACAATATGCTTTAGAATTTGAGAAGAAAAGTGGGGGCAGAGGTTATGAAGGAGAGCTGCTTCTAGTCTTCAATATTGCTTGGTATCTCCTCTTGAATGTTACAATTGCAGTTGTTTATAGTTGAAGATTCGTAATTTAAATAGAACTGAAATATCCTACTCCAAATGAACACCTTTAATGTAGATGATTTTCAATTACAAGGGCTTTATATTTTCATTCTGGGATAGCAATAGCATCAGAAACAGGGAACAAAAGTAAAAAGTGATGTCTAATAGTTACATCCAATGAGTCCCGAGATTTAAGTTTCGTAGGATTGTTCTAAAGACACTGAAGGCCTACTCTGGGCCACACGCTGCTCTGGAATGTTCCACACATTCTTATTTGTCATTGTTGTTTTGTGTGGGAGAGAGAGAATGGGGAGTATGAAAAGTAGAAAAGGTGAAAAACTGGAAAAGTTTCTTCAGAACTGGAACATAGAAAATGCACCACCAATAGAAGAAAGACAGTATCACTTGTTCTTACTCCAAAAACAGAACTGCACCTGTGGTCTGACAAGAGAATGCACTACAGCAAATGGATCGCTACGTTAATCACTCGTGTTGTAGGTTGGTTGTTCATTGACACATTCATACACGCTGGAGCATTTTCCAAGAATGCCATTGAGTACATTACTACAGTTCGTAAAACTTTCCTGCCAATCATATCATTTGGTTCCCTTAACAACTGTATGTTGTAGATAGACGCAGTGGTGATAGTCCCGTTAAACAGATTAGGACATACAACTGTAAAGAGCTTATCTTGAAAATCCAGGGTTTTAAATTCCCAGTTCAATGTTTCTGTGTGTGTGTGCGCGCATGTGTGTGTGTGTATTTGATTTCATTTTTAGTTTTGTTTTTATTTGCTTGTTTTACTCAAATAACTTCAGTGAAGAGACAAAAGACAGGTTTGGGAATCAATTTGTTGTTTTAATGTTGGTTTTACCTTTTTGCCTTCTATTTACTATTAAGACACTATTTCACACGTATTCAACTTTTGCAGGCCTTCTTTTCCTTTATCTCATTTAATTTTTAAAACCATGTGATAAAATGTGGGATAATATTTCTTTCAATTTACAAAGAAGGAGAATAGACCCCAAGAGGTTAAAACTTTGCAATCATAAATACATCAAGTTCTTCCTGCTGCAATCCCAGGGTTCTGTTTATTGCATGGTTCTAAATTTTTTAGAAAAGTTGTATTTCAGGACGACTTTTTATACCGTTAGGTGTGCTACTGTCAGATCGCTTCAGACACTGGCTTCATGTAAAGCCAAAGAATTGGCACGATCCTCTCAACCCCAAGATATTCATTTCAAAAGTTTACTTATGTTGAGATATTACTCCTTTTCTCTATTTTCACTAACCACTTGCTTTATTCTTTATATTACCCGAGTGCTAAATGTGTGGATGAGTGGGTGTCTTAAGTGCGGATCATGAGGTCAGGAGATCGAGACCATCCTGGCTAACACGGTGAAACCCCGTCTCTACTAAAAAATACAAAAAATTAGCCGGGCGAGGTGGCGGGTGCCTGTAGTCCCAGCTACTCAGGAGGCTGAGGCAGGAGAATGGCGTAAACCCGGGAGGCGGAGCTTGCAGTGAGCTGAGATCCGGCCACTGCACTCCAGCCTGGGCCACAGAGCGTCCGTCTCAAAAAAAAAAAAAAAAAAGAAAAAAGAAATACTGTTAGCTCTTTAAAATAATGAATGCTCATAGAGTTTCGTTTTTAGACTGAGCAATTTAAGTACCCTGGAGTTCTGCCTGCCCTTAGATTTCTTCAGAGATAAAGACTATGGTTGTAGGATCGGTTCCCATTACAGGTGAGGACATGAGTTAGAGATGCTGAGACATATGCTTCTGCTTTGCTTTGACACAGGCTCTCGGGAAATCCACAAAAACAGAGCCTAGAATGTGGTGCTGAAGTCTCCTGCTTCAAGTCGGCTTCCTGTGAGCCTCTGAAGATGCTGGAGCTTCGGCCTAAAACAATGATTGGATCATTTTTTAGCTCTGGTGAATCTTCCACAGCCTTGAAGTCTCGTTCTAAGTATTTCTTCCTCTGAAACATTCCTTGTTCTCTCCTACCTGATCTCATGGTGTTTTATCCATCTCTCTGCTAGAGCCCGGATTCCCTTTGCTATGAGCTGTATGTTTGTATTCTCCTCCAAATTCCTGTGTGAAAATCCTAATTACCAAAGTTATGGTACGAGGAGGTGGGACTGGGACCTTTGGGAAGTGATGAGGTCATGAGGATGAAGTCCACCTGGATGGAATTCGTGTCCGTAGCAAGGAGGCCCCAGAGGGCTGTCCTGGCCCTTCTACCCCATGAGGACACAGTGAGAAGGTGTCATTGACAACCCAGGAGCTGGGCCCTAACCAGACACTGAATTTACCGGTGTCAAGACCTTGAACTTCTAGGTTTCCAGAACTGTGAGAAATAAATGCCTATTAATGATAAGCCACCCAGTTTATGGTATGTTGTTACACCAGGCCGAATGAAGACTCAGACACCCTTCTAATATAAACATTTATTTCAATGCCTGTATCCTCCATTAGACTACAAACTTTTTGAGAACAGATGTCATGCTTGTTTTGTCTCTTACTGACCTTGCCTGAGGTTGTCCAAGTCCCAGTGAGGAGCTCCTTGGAGGAAATGGGAAGCCCTGTGCAAAGCTGGGAAGTCAGTAGCTAATCTCAATTTGAATATTTTTTATGGACCATGCTACCTTTCTGAAAATGTTCTGTAGAGTGTTAACATCTATTATCTGTATTAACCAAGGGTCAGCTTCTCTTGTTCCTTTTTCTCATTTCAGGACCACATTTCTCTATTATATTTAGAGAAAATGTGATTAATGTTATGATTACATCCAAAAGAGCCCACTTAGTGACTCCTTCTCAAAGCTATATGCTCATGCATAATACTGGTTGTCACCTGGAACATTAAGGTGATATTAAGGGAACATTAATGTCACGCTGTCCTCATTGATTATATATTGATTATAATACCATATCAACATTGATATTGCTACCAGGACAGCAACAAAAACTGAGTAATAGAAGAAAAAGATAGTGTATAAGTTTGGCTGGGCCAGCAATGTTGCAGTGACAAATAAACTTGAGATTTCAGTGGATAAACACAGTAAAAGTTTATTTCTCACTCACCTGTTGTTAGGTCAGCCACACGTCCTTCATCTTGTAGCTGGCAGTCAAATCATGTGGAGTCCAAGATCAGCACAGCAGCGGAAACGAAGCTGAAGAGTCAGAAAATGTTCTAAGCAGCCACTGCTATCACTTTCCTGTGTGCCCCTGGCCAGAGGCCAGTCACATGGCAGAACGTGTTTTCAAAAGAGGGTGGCACAACCTCCCTTGAAATCCTGCGTCCTCAGAAAGCTGAAAATAAAGCGGACTTAGTGAAATCAATGTTCCATATAGATTCACTGAAGACTGGTGGGAAACTGACTTTTTGAAACAATTTTTTTATCCCTTCGGCTATGCTCATCCTTAAAAATTACAGATACTAAACTGTTTAGTTATAGTTATTGATGTTTCAGCCTTATTAGTCAGTAAACTGTTCCCAGGTTCAACATTGTTTAATTATAGAGTTTGACAAGTAACCTCATTGGGAACATCTCATTCTTCTGTTATGTCACCTAATCAATCTCACCTCTGGGTGATCAAAAGATGGAAAAAGGGCCACCTTCTATTTTTGAGCTTCTGCTTTTGAGCCATTTTGGTTCAGCGTAATGTTCTGACTTGTACATGGAACTCTCCTGTTATGTTTTGTAATTACTAAATGACTCCAGTGGATTGTGCTCTTCAATTCTGAGGCTCACCTGAACCCGAGTGAGAGATTCTCTAAGGAGACCTCCATCTGGAGATTGGTTCCCTCTGTCAGTATTTGTGCCAGCTATCCTTGGATGCCCAGAAGCTGTTTACTAACCAGGGAAGTGTCTGGGTCAATGGGAGTTGAATCAAGCCTTTTGGCCTGCTGTTGCTGTAGTGTAAGTTGTGAATGCTACGCTGGGCGTCTCATACAGCATGATTCACAACTGTGTTTATAGTGCTCTAGCTGCACAACCACCTCTTACGCATTAGTTATTCAATATTCGTACATTGTTAGCTTTCAGGAAGGATTAAAATGCAAAGCTCATTTGAACGTTCAAGAATATTTTGATTGATCAATCTCTTTTCTAGTCTGCCTCTTCAGTATGCCTCATTACTCCTTCTGTAAATATGATCTAATAAAATCTTTCCTTAACTCATTAATCCACTTCAACATGCTGTCTTGCCTTTCTTCTTTCTGTTTTGTGAATTAGTCTACACTTTCTGTTTTCATCTCATATTTGATTTTCCTTGCAATTTTGCTTTTACTTCAACTACTCTAGTGACCTAAAAGATTCCTAATCCCAAACATAGTAATTCTGAGATACGACTGCCTTCAATGTCCTGGATCTAATTTCCAGGTTACTTTCAGTTTTGGGGAGTCAGTAAAGGGATCCACAGAGGAGACAGTATTGAAGAACGGGTTGATTTCAAATTGCAGAGATGGAATGAGGATATAAAAGGACGTTTTAAGATGAGGCATTAGCATAAAGAAAATAGTGATTTGGCATCTACTATGTTAAAGGGTCTGTGCGTATAGAGTATAATGAAGACCCAGTTGCAAATCTGAGGTTTTAATGAGTTTGTAATCTATTGGTAAAGTAAGGTACCTATATAAATAACTAAGTTCCAGTGATTAATGTCACAAGATACTTATAAATGGCATATTGCATACTTTTAGGAAAATATGAAATGCATCTGGAAATCTGATTAGAAATTCGTAATCAGAAGGGAAGTGTATCAGCATGTCCATAGTTGTAGAGATCTCTACAGTCCAATCAGAAGAAAACCTGAATGTAGTACAGTCTGTAAAGAGATTTGGATGAATAATACAGGAAAGGTTGGTTAAAGATAGCTTCTGAAAGCATTCAACGGCAGGCTGAAAAATTGAAATACATTCCACAAACAAGAATGTGTCTCTGATGGTTTAGACCAAAATGATTCTTTGTACTGAGACTACGATAATCTGGTAGGCCAAAGCCAATCATGCTAGTTCATCAGCTGAGCATTTAGTTTGATGCAACTCATGATGTCACCTAGGTTTCCTGTGTCCCCCCTGCTGAGCGGGCTGCCCTTGTCCTTCTAAGCTAATGTGGTTACTCTCTTTCCAGGCATGTACCTCTAAACTGAAACTTATCAAATCTTCTCTTGTTTTGAGCAGTAACAGTTATACAAGGAAAATCGTGCCTTTCAATTTTTTCGAAAAGGAAATAATTGCCTTAAGACCTTCAAAAGTCTTTGTCTAGAGGCTCTGAAACTGGATATGAAAATATTATTTTTAACAAATATAGGAAAATCGATATTAATGAAGAGTCTAGAAAAAAATTGAGACAGAATTCATCTTGGACAAAGCATTTTGTGAACAGTTACATTTCTATCGGCCTAGAAACATTTAGGAACGTTCTGTAAATTAGTGCGTCTGCCTGAATCACTACATTTGAAAATGCCCCTTTATATTAATGCCCTAATCTGTTTTGACAAAGCTGTCACTACATGATTCTCATTTTACAAATGAAAGTAGCTTGACTAGTCTCCCATGTGGCTGGAAATACATGAGTTTGAAATCCAAGAACTTTTATCTGAAATAAAATTGGAAGATTTGGTACACTGATATATGTATATATTTTTAATCATGAAATATGTAGAAACCAGGTCTAAAAATAATGATTCGTCTAAGCATTTGGTCCACGCAGCCTGCCACTGTGGCACTGTTCCACAGCAGAGCAAAGTGGCTGATCTCTGGAAAGGCAAGCTGTGGTTTCAGTCATTTATACACATTTTAATAGACTTACAATTGGATTCAGAATTCCAGCTGGAAAGCAGGAGGAGGAAGTCAGGAAAATGTGTCCCTGGGTATTTCCTTTATAGGGATTATTGAGAAACAAGCCACATACTGAAATAGGAGAGAGGTGGGAATTGGTGTCCCTAAAATTAAAGAATTTGAGCAACCCAACATCTTTCAGAAGTTGTACTTAAAATGCCAAGCATCTGTGTTGGAGATGGAGAGGCTGACAGTTTTGACACTCAAAATCTGATCATTAATACCATACTCATTCCAACCAGGGCTAGCTAAGTCGGTATTTGCATTAACTAATATATTATGAATGGAAGTCAAACTGGCCATGGAAATAATGGAATATGGAGATTCCATTTACTTCACTGGCAGAAACCCAATATCTATCCATTTTCCCCTTTCCCCGGCATATTGAACGCAGCTGGGATCCTGCATGTAGATAAACAAGGACTGGATTTTTTTTCTTCTCCCGACTTTTGTCAGTTTTCACATTCATAACTTTTTCTAATTACAAAGTGATTCTAGCATATTGCTTCATATTGCCAAAACGAAACAACAAAATATATAGAAATGTTGTATCTTTTCTTACTCATTTCTTATAGAAGTCGACTTCTACTTGATCATCAGAGTTTGAAATTTTAAATGATATTATGGTTTGGTAAACTTTACCTAACCATTAAACAAAAAGTTGAATGATGAAAACTCTTTTTTTTTTTTTTTTTTCCAGACAGAGCTTCGCTCTGTGGCCCTGGCTGGAGTGTAGTGATCTCAGCTCACTGTAACCTCTGCCTCCTGGGTTCAAGCAATTCTCCTGCCTTAGCCTCCCAGGTAGCTGGGACTACAGGAGTGCACCACCACGCCTGGCCAATTTTTGTCTTTTTAGTAGAGACTGGCCTGACCAATGAAAACTCTTACCAATCCAATGACAATTAAGGAGTCAGTTGTTAGCAGGAACCAAAATGCTGTGCTCTTCAAGTACTTTGCTTTGCAAGAAGTGATTTCAAAGGAGGCCCTTTCATTTCCTTGGATATTCTTTATAAAATCTAACCCCATCATCCCCATTCATTAGTATCAGTCAGTGTAACTAAGTAATTTAATTATGTTCTTAAAAATGTCTTTGATTCCAGTTACTTCTCACCATTTCCTTAGTAATTTTTTATAGCCATGGCCAGGCCCTCCTCTTTCACACCAGAACATTCCCCGGGAATAAGCTTCCAGTTGTCGTCCCAGACTCTGTGGCTGCTGCCCTCTCTGCTGTCCTGTGCTCATGGGCCTAAATATTTGTCCTCAAATGTCCTTCACCACATTCCTCTCTCAAGGAAGCACAGACCTTCCAGAGCCCATTCCAGATTCTTGTCCCCATCCTTCCTTCCTTGTGTCTCTTTCCATACACACACAGCACACGCACACAGAGACTACACACACACACGTACACACACATACACGCACATATACACGCACATATACACATATATACACACACATACACACACACACACACACAATTTTCACAGCCAGAGATGAAGTACATTCCATGCCAATCTTTCTTTTACTGCGTCCTTCAATATTTACGTTTCTTAAAATTTTGACATGTTATTGTGTCTTTATTAATAGAGGCTCATGATTCCACATATCACTCTCCTGGCTGAGAGTTTTTCTTCAAAATATCCTCCTTCAGGAGCGTCCCTGATTCTACCAACTTTACACCATGTAGCAATTTGGTTTGTGCACAATGAGCACCCAATAAAGGCATTGAATTAGCTAAGATCTCCTAGAGCCCTATGTCGTGATGCTTTTCATTGCCTGGTTACCTAATGATAATGGTCTTTACAGCCCAGAGGTCGTTCAGACGCCCTTCCTGTGCCTGGGTCCTGTGGAAATTGTCACCCATTGAGCTTCTTTCTTGCAGTGGGTGCCGTGAGTTCTCACGCGAGGGGAGCAGACCTCTGTCTCTGCTTGAGTGGGTTCTGCTAGCTCAGGGCATGCCAGCGTGCTGTGTAAGCGGCAAGACCGTGCCCCGTGCTCGCAGGAGGCTCTCCATGCCAGCGTGGGATCCTTCTTGTAACACGTTTTTGAAAAAAACTATTTTATGTTAAATATAACACAAACACAGAAATGCACAAAAGTGTAAGTACAATGTAATGAATACCAAGGCCCTCATCGCACCCACTGAGGTCTGAGGCCGCCCCCTCAGGGCCCCCATGACTAAGGCCCTTTCCTGACTTGTATGGATGTCATCTCCTTACTTTTCTTTACAGTTTTGTCACCCAGTGGTGCTTCCCCACACACTGGAATTTAGCTTTTCCATTTATTTTTATTATCTTGTAATAATTTTAAAAACTCAAAACTAATTTCTTTCTAGGTACTAATTTCCTACGAAGCCTTCAGTAGGCTCTCTCCTGGATTTCAGTTAACGTATGTACACTGTCTCTGTATCTCCGTTGCACTGCCCACCCTCATCCACATGTATACCTCCATCCCCACTCTATCCCCATCAATCTGTCAATCAGTCTACCAGTTATCCGTCTCTCTAGTCTCTCTGTCTCCCTACCTGTCTGTATCATCCAAACGTAGATTTTGTTGGTCCTTTAGAGTTGTCTCGAGTTCTGAACCTTTAAGCATAATAAGATCTCTATTATTTTCTGGCTTTTAAATTGTGATATAAGTTAATAATTATGACACTGAAGTTAGGGAGAAAAGCAGTATAAACTATACTGGGATTTGCTAATACTTGCAGATACAAGAAAAAAATCTCTTTTATGAAAGGATTGTTATCAAAATCCATAAAGATTACATTCAGAAAGATCACTTTTCATAGACTTTAAGGGTATCGAATAGTGAGTAAGTCATGATAATTTTACTTTGAACCAAAAAAAAAAAGGCAGAAAGAAAATATGATGATGAAAAGTGAGCATAGTAAATAAGCATGTAACCTAACATGCTTATTAGCATGACTAACACAGACTCTAAGAATTCCGGTAAGAATTCACTGTCTGTGACACAGACACCTGATTTCCCAATGCCGACCACAAGGCTGAAAAAGCCAGGTCAAAATTATTGCAAGCTGAGAAAGTGCATCTCCTTAAGTTTTAAATCAAAATAAGGCAGAAGGAAATGAAACCAGCTACAGAATTCTACCATGGGGTTTTTAACGTGTGGTTATGATTATAACTATCTTCCTCCTGGCAGAACTAGCTGAGGGTTAAGGGACTTTCATCATGACTGTAACAAAATTATGTGAACAATGTCAGGGAATTGAGATATTTCCAAACAGGATGGGTAGGTTTGCCTGGGTTGTATCATCTAGGACCTAATGGCAGGAGCGCATTTGTTGACAAAGTCAATACAAAGAGGATAAAGTGGGCCGGGCGCGATGGCTCATGCCTGTAATCCCAGCACTTTTGGAGGCCGAGGTGGACAGATCACGAGGTCAGGAGATCGAGACCATCCTGACTAACACGGTAAAAACCTATCTCTTCTAAAAATACAAAAAAAAATGAGCTGGGAGTAGTGGTGGGCACCTGTAGTCCCAGCTCCTCGGGAGGCTGAGGCAAAAGAATGACATGAACCCAGGAAGCAGAGCCTGCAGTGAGTCAAGATTACGCCACGGCACTCCAGCCTGAGCAACAGAGCGAGACTCTGTTTCAAAAAAAGAAAAAAGGATAAAGTGAAGGCCCATTTGGAAAAGTATGAAGTTGTCCTGGTGATGTCCATCACTCATATTTATCCAATTCTACATTCAAATGAAGTACTTGAATGATATCATATTTAAAGTAAGGTATTGATGTGAATACCTTAGTGATGTGAAGTGTGACTCTGAAGAGTCATCTCTCTGTGGCTGTGAGGATGAGCTATTATGTATACAACACCCGTAAAAGATCAGTAATGCACTGTATCGTCGAAGTATAGTAAATATGATATTTTGATTTATTTCAATAGTCGCTGAATGTCATTCCACTCTTCAGAACGGTGAGTGTAATACAAGATCCATTCTTCTTTTGAATTAAAACAGGTGCTTAGCAATGACACTGGAGTGTCAGTACAATATCATTAACCATTAAGTTGACTTTGGTACCATGTAAGTGGGCTTGGAGTATAAACAAGACCTATTTAGGCTCAAAAGGACAGTATAACAAAACGAGACTGGTAACATCTGCAAATACACATCGACCCCAGCTCCTCATATTGGGGTTTATTAAGGAAAACGGCGGGTCATGGTGAGTAAATATGAATTTACTTCATAATATAAAGTATATAAAAATTGCTAAAGTTTTCTCTACTTATAAGGGATTTTTTTCACTTAAAAATCTGTCAATTAAGCTTACTTTGCATTCACTTGACAATTTGTTTAGTTATTGGCTTGTCGATAGCTCTACTTACATTTTAAGTGCTAGTTAATTAATGTAGGTCACCTAAAAGCAATGAATAAGTAATTGTTTTAGGACTTTGAACTCACAGAGATATCTGTGTTGCAGTTTCTTAACGTACACAGCATGGTAGGTTATTTTTGAAAATGTGGAGGTAAAAAGCTCATATGTATTTTGCATGTATGTTTGTGAATGGAGAAAATTTAGACTCTAGCTTTATATTTTGAGGAATTTTCTTAAACTTTCTTATTATGATCATGATTTCACACCAGTTTCTAGAAGCATATTGTCAGATGTAGATCTGAAATTGCTTTTACAGACAGTTGAAGGATGTTCGGAGAAACTGTTTATGACGGCTCTAAGACATTAAGCTTCTGAGAGTTGCAAGTGTGATGTTGTCTTTATCAGATCATTAACTCCATGAAAAATAAATGTCTTCTCATCTCAGTATTTCTCTCTCTGTTTTGCGTTAATGTTGACATGAATTAAACTGAATGAAATTGAACAAGTGTAACGTGTTTCTACACCTAGATTTATTTAAGCTGGATCCACAGAACGCGCTTCTACACTTAATAGAACCCTAACCACCCACTAAAAATGGGGGTGAAGTTGCCCACCTTGATGGATTTTTGAGAGGATTCGGTAAATCAGTGCTGTCGGGATGCTTAAACCTGGTAGAGGCATTCTCCCGCCCTCTCAACTCCCACACTGACTTAACCACAAGGTCCTGTTGATTCTGTTTGCAAAGGTATTTCTGATCTGTCTGGTTCTCTCCTTCTCTATGGCAATTCTCTAATTCACCATCACTGGTCATCTGGAAACTAGAAAGCAGCTCCTAACTAGCCTCTGCCTCAGTCTTGCTCCATTCTGATCAAGCCTCCTCTCTCCAACCAGGTGGGTCCTCTCAAAACACAAAGATCACTACATTACCTCTTGTATAAAACCTTTCAGAGGCTTCTCCTGGCCTCAGGATAAAGTCAAATTCCTTAAAAGAGCTTACAAAGTCATCTTTGATCTGAGGCTGTCCAGCTGTCCAGTGTAGTCTCTGAGCTCTTTTTCTCTAGCACTCTAAGCTTAAAAAAATAGTATTTATGGATGAAGAGCTGCAAAAAAAAAAGGACTTCATGAGTTTAATAAATCTGTAACTAACATTTTCATAACTTGCAGACCACAGTGTTCTGCAAGCTTGAGGCCAGAACAAACAGTGGAAGTATTTAGATGAAATTAGGCTATAGTCAAACATCAGCTGCTAATAGCACCCTAGGAAATCACTTGGCTTTTCCACATCTTGGGTCCTTATGTGCAATATGAGAGCCTCTTGGGCAAGGTGATTTACCAGGTCTTCAAAGACATCAGGCTGGTGTGCATGCATTGACTGCCTATGCATAACATGCACACACATTCTGTATGCATATTTGGTATGTGCACGGTATACAGATATTGTGTCCACTTGTTGTGCACTCACATAGTATGTGCGTATCCTGCATGCATGTGCAGTCAAGCTAAGTCATGTGCCACTAAGTCATGTGGCACTAAGTCATGTGCCACATGTGCTAAGTCTGCACTCACACAGTCCCTGCTTTTTGGGAGCTGTGATTTACAGTTTGGTCCATATATTTGAATTGTCAATGAGAGTTACCCATTAAGATGTTAAAGAGCCTGATTTGAGTCATCATTTGTTGAGCTAACTCTACCACATTTTAAGCATCCTACACGCACCTTTTCATTTAATTCTTGTAATAACCCAGTAAGATAAGCGCCTTCAGCCTGAGACTACGGAAGAGAAAACTGAGGCTTAGGGATGTAAAATCTTGCCTCATAGACAGAAAATGAAAGAAACAATCCAAACTACGATTTTGAAGCCCAGTCTGTAAACAGCTCAAGGTTTAATATTGTGGCATACTCTTCCCAATCTCCTGCCTTCCTCCACAGTAAGACAAATACTCTGCTTCATTGGTATGGTAAATTCTCTTTCAAATTGTGTGTCTTCTCTGATCTCAGGGAGAAATTGTGACCTAGGACAGAAAGGATTTGAGGGCAGGAGCCTGCTGACTACTCATGGGACCCCTGGACTGGGGCAGACACCAGGGTGGCTCTCAGCCATGTCCTCACATGGCATTTGTGAGACGGGTGAACCGTGCAGCATGTCAACCATGAAAGGCAAACTGTGGGTACTTCCTCAGTAACAATCATAATAATGATAAAGCCAGTTGCCATATGCCTGGCATTAGGGCCTGAGGTATGTGTATCACAAGTATCCACAGTTATCAAATTTCAGCGCATCACACATGGCCTTGATAGGGGTGTTTGCTTTATCTGCGCACTTTGTACTGTTGTGTGATAGACTCACTTTTTTTCATTTAAATGAGCAAATTAAAATGGCCATCTTATCACACTGAAACAAAACAGGGAAACCAGTACCACTTGTCAAAAACGTGAGGTGAAGAAATGCACACACCACTAGCTACATGTGTAAAACTGAGAAAGTTCATCTGCATGCCACGCCAATCATCAGCTCTATTAAAGCAGTGTGTACTACGCCGCACCTTAGGAAACCTAGATCTGTCTTCTTATCCATCACTCATTTTCACAGTCTTGGAAGATTGAACATATTAACTCCATTTTACAGATGCAGAGACCAAAAGAGTTTAAGTAAATTGCCAAAAGTCTTATGTTTCTCTCATTCCAAAGCACCTGATCTTTCTACTGTGAATCCAGATATAGGTTAATTAGATTCATCTTATGCAATGTTTTTCTATAGTAGGCACACATTTTTTGTGTCTATGCTGTTTATGCTCCTTATCTTAATAGTCATGGTAAGTAAATGTGAAAATCTTATGCATTTTTGTTTTTTGAGACTGAGTCTCACTCTGTCACCCAGGCTGGAGTACAGTGGTGCAATCTTGGCTCACTGCAAGCTCTGCCTCCCGAGTTCACGCCATCCTCCTGCTTCAGCCTCCCGAGTAGCTGAGACTACAGGTGCCTACCACCACACCTGGCTAATTTTGTGTATTTTTAGTAGAGACGGGGTTTCACCGTGTTAGCCAAGATGATCTCGATCTCCTGTTCTCGTGATTCGCCTGCCTGGGCCTCCCAAAGTACTGGGATTACAGGCTCGAGCCACCGTGCCTGGCCAGTGTTATGTATTTTTATATTAGAATTTAGGTCATTATAGACCTCAGAAAATTCTCCTTAAAAGTGAGACTACATTTTTCAATATTCCTATCTTTGAACCACTGATGTTTGAGGTTGTGTGTTGTCTTGCCTGCTGTTCATGCAAACTACAGAGTACTGGCTTAGAAAAATCCCAAGGAAAGAATCAGCCCATGTGTGTCTACGGGACTGCAGGGATGGATTCGAAGCAAACCATTTTCACTAAAATGATGAACCTTCCCATTTGTTTTGGAAGCCCTTTCCGCCTGTGGACCTCATTCACAGATCCCCTACATTCAGAGAGAGGGAATCACAGAAACAGTACCACCCGTGGGGACGCCACGTGTCACGCTGCGTGGCTGCTTTTATGCCGCAGTGCGCTGACATGCAACGTTGAGACATTTTCATGAGAATGTGTAAGACTTTACATCTGTTACCTTCAAATCTCGTTGGGGAAGAAGGAAGAAGTTATTGCAGGCAGTGTTTAAAAAGAGGAGAGAGAGTGAGAGAGACAAGGAGAGAGAGAGAAAGAGAGAGAACATAATTCTATTACTCAAGTCATCCGTTCCTGACCATACAGCACCTTAATATTTATAACTATACACAGGGAGACAGGACTTGGGGCATTTCTCTAAGAGTCTGCTTATGTGTTCCCACCTGGCAGAGAGACCAGAAGTCCTCATCAGGGCCTTTCTTCCCCTATACAATGCTTAACTAAGTCTCCCCATCACTTCATGTTTTAAAACATCCATATTTTTAGAGTGGTAATCTTAACTTAATTTTAAAAATTATAGTTACAGCCAGGATGCAGACGCCCCATTGGAAGCCTGGCAAGTGGCCACACAGTGCCTGTAGCAAGCTAGGGTCCTGGATGCATGTCTGCCTCAGTAGATGTTGTGCAGGAGTGTGGAAGGTGTTTCTTAAAATCTGCCAGCATGCCAGCGTTCACAACAGCTTTCTCAGTAGCAAATACAAGAAAGATATACACATATATACATATATTTTTTTTCACAAACATCATGCCTATTTAAAGAAAGGGGCCAGAATGTGTTTCTTTGATCTATGTGACATCACGCTGTGTTGTGACAGGCTATTTTACCATCAGTAAATAAGTGACATGCAGGCTCTTATGGGGCGGTGACATCATAAAGATGTTTACAAGGAAGGGAGGGTGTCTGAGGAATAGGGAAAGCAAGATGGTGTCATCTGGTTGGAGGGGAAGTAATATTAGGTTTGTAATTTTCTGTATGGTGTTATGTTTTGTATTTTCATTTGTGTGACTTCTAATTTCTTTATAGCAAACCAGGTTGCTAACTGCGTGACATTTTCATGCATAACTTGATACTATAAAGCAACATTCACTACTATTCTTTTTGCATTATGTACTATCATTTACATGTTTTGAACTTCTCTGTTTCTTCTCCTCTCCCAATAAATGTTGAGCTTTGAATTGCAATTATTTTTCATTCAGAGATTATCTTCTGAAAAAATTCTACGCACATTTCTAATTCCTTATACTTTCTGTTACTACTACTACTACTACTATTAATACTAGTACTACTAATATTGAGCACCTACTATATGCCAGGCAACATATTCAGAAATTTATATGCCTAATTTATTACTCCTAACAACTCCTGCAAGGTTGGCATATGGCCAACTTTACTACATTGTATTACAGATTTGGAAACTAAGTATAAGAGAAAGTAACTAACCTGTTTAATGTTACACAGTTACTAAGTGTTAGACCTAGAATGCTCCAAGAACTCTTGAAATGGAAAAGTTTTCAAGGCAAAAGGATTGCTGAGCACTAGTAGAGGCAAAGTGACGAGGTGAGGCTTGAACCGGCCACTGCCCCGTAAGCACTGAGCAGTGTTCTCAGTGTCTGCTTTGGAGGCAGCTCCTACTGCCTGTGGCCTTGTTCACACACTGCAATGCTTCTGCACACCAGACTCTGCTGACTGGCTCTGGACTGAGATGGTTCAATTCCTCATTGCACAGATTCATTCTTGGGGTACTTTCCACTACCGGCTTAGCCATCGAACAAAGGAATTAAGAAATAAAATCACATTTTTTGGTGGAATACATCTTAGCGAGTAGAAAAGAAAATGTTGCAAAGGAAGAGACCCTCCACTCTTAGAGGGTGTAATTAAAAATTCTCAACTGGTTTTAGCCACCCACCTCCACCTGTCAAAGGATTTTCAAACTTACATCACTGTATTCATTCCAATAATCCAATAAGATGTGTGCCAAGCTCAAATCCATGCTCCCCACAGCCACCAGGAAAATGTAGCTAAAATTGAATCCTACCCCATGTTTTTTTCTTAAAATTCTTTATAGCTCTCTTTTCTCTATGTTTGTACTGTCCAGCAGGGTAGTTACACTAGCCAGTTGTAACTATGGAGCATTTGAAATGAGTTAGCCCAAATTGAGATATACTGTAATTGAAAAATATGCAGCAGATTTCAAACACTTAATAGAAAAATAAGAATGCAGAATAGCTCGTTGGTAACTTTTATATTATGTACATTATGTACATGATGAAATGATACAATTTTGGATGTATTGGGTAAAATTGAAAATGTGTTACAATTGACTCCACGTATTTCTTTTTACTTCTTTCAAAGTGGCTCCCAAAGTGATCTCCCCTGTGGTCCTGGAGAACCATAGACAAAGATGATTCTCCTAAAACCAGGGCATCCAGGATAACTGGTTAAGAAACTTCCCAGCCAGCTAGAGAAGCCTTGCTGTCCTTTCAGTTATGGGACCTTCACCAGGGAGATGCTTCAAAAGGAAGTTGTTCCCCCGCCTCCAAAACAAGTCACATTCTCTCTGTTTTTTGCATATTGGGTGCATGGGGAATGATTTAACTTATCACTTATCTGTAGACCACCCAACCATGAGGAGCTAGATCAGGCCTGACTGAAAGAACTGCATGTGGATGAGAGATCCTTAACCTTGACCTTGAGTCGACTGGATTATTCTGATGAATTTAGGAAGTTGTATGTTCCAGGAGGGCACGGACACTCTTATAGACATATGAATGCAAAGAAGTAGTTGCAAAAACAGGCAACATGTCATCAGTGGCTGTTATTTTTGCCTTACAGCTTTAACCATTTCCCCTTCAAATACCTACATCGGAGTGTCTTGGGGGAAACTACCTCTCTCTTATGTTCAATAAATATAAATATAAAGTTGTGAAGACATAGCATTTGATCTAGACTGGCTAATTAGCCATTTTGACTCTGTAATCAAGCATAAGTTTCAGACAGAAACACGTGATGCAAATCAAGCCCATCAGGGCCAACGACATTCAGCATCTGAATTGAGTCTGTGTTCCCTACAAAATGAACTGTTGTCCCACAGGTGCACAGGGAGGACCAGCATGCTAGCACTGCTACAGCTGCCTTACAAGCAAATGGTGCCTAGAAGAGGTTTGGCCCCAAGGCAGCAGAGCTGAGAGCCTAGGAAAGTCCTGTTAACCCTGTTTGAGATGTGGGTCAGGTCCTACCTCAGGAGTTATTTATTTTAGTTTGTTTTTATTAAACTCATTAGAGTTAAATTTGCTAGTGACAGCATCATCAAACATTTAATCCAAATGATTGCAATATTCTTGGCAAAATGAGAGATATATGATGATAATGAAAAGTCTGCAAAGCACTTTGGTTGCTTTTTGTAATGCCTGGCTCAAAGCATAGGTACCTGATTAGTGCTTCTAGTGAAAGAATTTGAAACACTAGACCAGATTATGTTACACGCGACTAGGAAGGAGAGAGTGCTATTATATTTTCAATATTTATGTGGCATAAAATTAAACAAATCTGGCTTGAATTCTTCTTGGAGCTTTTATTTATTATCTTTAAATTCAACTTATATTTTAAGATGTGAATCTGGCATTTGTACTGTATCATGAATGTTTCCAACTTCTTTGGGGGGATTGGGAGAATTTAAACATATATGAGTGTGTATGTGTGCAGGCAGGCCCATGTGTACGCATGAGTGCACATGCGCGCACACACACACAGACATGCGCTTTCAAATAAGTATAATTTTTAAATTTGAAAATGGCATCTCAAAAATTCTGAGTGAGAATATGCCCTTAGAAGGTCTCTTCTTACAGGTATTGACCAAAATAAAAATTCACATTGATTAACACTTGCAAAAATTCAGCTGAAGGCAGCATAAAGTCAACTTAATCTTACCACTTTCCCCTAAACGAAGCTATACTTACTTGGTTAAAAACACAAAACTTTGGTAATAATATTATTTAATTTATGTAATTATAAAGTTGTATGTCATTACTTCTCACCCTAAAACATATGCATGCTTTTTGAGACTTTAAAAGGGTGAGCTGAATGCTGCTTAGACAAATGTGTTGTATTAATCTTGTGTCATATTGAGAAAATACAACTAAATACATCCATTTAGAATATGCAAAAATATTGAATTGAAAATTAACTGTTGAAAAGTTAAGCCTTGTTTATATTTTCTAAGGGGGTATATCTTGGGTTTTTCAAAAAAATTGTTTTTCTTTTGTGGTTTGGTTAAACTTCAGGTGGGAAGGAAGCATTAACACAGAGCCTGAAATACCGGTCTGCAAAAGGTCATAAAAGAACATTGTGTATTGAGTTATCTGCAGTATTTATCAATTGGGGAGTATCCAATATCACATCCACTTAGCTTCTCCTGTGGTATAACGAAGCTGTTTATAGAACTCCCGTAGTGATGTCAGTACAGAAAGGTAACTCTGTGAATAGAGGTTGGCTGCCTCAAGAAGAGAAGAAATGCCATAACCAGCATGAAACAAAATGAGAAGGCAACCTGGCATTCTCTTGTCTGCTGTTCATCTCAGAGTATGCCATATTCATTTTTACAAATACTTGAACATGTTTATGAAAATGTTAGGGCATGCTGCATACTTTACCTACACCATTACTATTACTGTATCTTAATATATTTTCAATGTGAAAATTGATCACACAAAGAGTGAAACTGCTCAATCTCTATCAGCTTCTAGAACTTACTTTACAAACCTTAAAAGATTTTATTTTTATTTTAAATTTTTGCAGCTGGAGTGGATATTAATCTAAGCATGAATTCTAAATGCTGGGTCTTTCAACAACTTGGAAGCCTTTAGTAAAACTGTCAATAGTCAATTGTGAGACCGGCACAGTGGCTCATGCCTGTAGTTCCAACACTTTGGGAGGCCAAGGTGGTTAGATTGCCTGAGCTCAGAAGTTTGAGACCAGCCTGGGCAACATAGCAAAACCCCGTTTATACCAAAAATACAAAAAAGTTAGCTGGGTGCAGTGAGGTGTGTCTGTGGTCCTAGCTACTCAGGAGGCCGAGGTGGGAGGATTGCTTGAGCCTGGTAAGCAGAGGTTCCAGCGAGCCAAGATTGTGCCACTGCACTCCAGCTTGAGTGATAGAGCAAGACTCCCTGCCTCTCTTTCTCTCTCTCTCTCTATATATATATACACACACACACACATACACACACACACACACACATATATATAAATTGCACACTTGTGATGTTGCCATAAAGATATGGAATCTGTGCTGAATTATTTCCCATTCTCAAAACAGTCCCCCTTTGCTACAAAGCAATGAAATGTTTTGTAGAAACAATTTTAAATGTATGTTGTGTTCATTTTTGAAATTTCACTCAATGCTATACATCACTAGAAATAGTTATTCTTGCCTTCTTTATAACCATGCTATTTAATTGTTGATGTTTTGATGAAAATATTTACTGTTTTTAATATAATTTAGTTTCCACATTCTAGGGTATGTTTACTCAACTTTATTTCTTTATTATCTCATAAATGTAAAAACCTGAGTAGGTTAAAGCACTGATATTTTCAATTCTGTGGAGGTGGTTTTCATAAGCAGATATACACACCTAAATCAATTCGTATTGACAGCAGTTTCTCAGTAGAGATTCCATATTCTTCAATTCGTCTCAATTTGTCTTTGTAGACTAATCAAATAGAAAGTCAATAGTGAATGAATATTATGAAAATTCTATACAAAACTATATTAATGCTCAATTCAGAATATCTTATTACTTTTGTCCTTTCATGATATAAACCATATCTAACATATAATAAATACATATGTATATAGACTAATGAACACAAAGTTTAGTTAAAAGAACTAATAACTAAAGGCTCCAGTCAAAAGCAGAAATTAACTGACAGAATTTAAAAATTCAAACTATATGACAATTATGAGAAACGTATCCAAAGCATAAGGTTAAAAAAGGAAGAAACAGAAGAGATATAAAGGAAATACCAACCAAACGAAATCTATGTAACTATGTTATTACCAGACAAAATTGACGGTAAGGCAAAGCATTACTAGAGATAAAGAGGTAATAATGAAAGGTTCAGATGACAAAAGGTTCAATTTACTAGGAAGATGTAACAATTTATAGATTTCATGCAATTTTATGGCCTCAAATATGAAGAGATAAAATTTACACAATTATAAGATAAAATGGAATAACCTACAGTTATTGTGGGAAATTTTGCAATTCCACCCTCAATAATTAAAAGAGCCAGCAGATAAAAGCTCATTAAGGATAGAGAAATTTATAGGAAGAGATTGGCAAAGCTCACCTGATGAAGAAAAAGAGAGAAAGAAAGAGAAAGAAAGAAAATAAAAAGGAAGAAAGAAGGAAGAGAAAGGAAGGATGAAAGAGTGAGAGATGAGAGGAAGGGAGGAGTGAAGAAGGAGAAAAGAATTGAACTCCATTGCAGAATATATACCTTTTGCAAGCACACTTGAAACATTTTTCTAAATTTTAACATACTCTTGTCCATAAAATAACTCTCAACACATTCCAAAAGGTAACAGTTACACAGTGTACTTTTTGACAACTACGCAGGTAAGGTGGAAATAAAGAGCAAACAAAACAAAACAAAAAAAATGCTACAAAATACCCTCATGTTTGGAAATCGAGAAATACACATCTATGACACCCACAAACCAAAGCAAAAATTAAGATGGAAATCAAATATTTTGAAGTAAATCATAGTGAAAATACTATATATCAGAATTATTGGGATATTAATAAAGCGGTACTTAAAGAAAAAATACATTTATATAAATGTATACTGAAGCCTACAAATTAATAAACCAAACATCTATCTCACAAAATTAAAAGAAAAGGATACTGACAAAATAAAGCCAAAAATAAATTTAAAAATCAAAGAAAAAAGTTAATAGAAATCATGATAGAAGTGAATACAATAAAAAACAAACAGAGAGGATCAGCAAATCCAAACGGTGTTTTTTCAAAATGAATAAATTAATAGACCTTTGATTAGACTGGTCAAAGAAAGAAGGTGCAGGTAATCAATTTCATGGATAAAATGGATCAGTCTTTACAGACCAAGCAGATATCAAACAGTTCATAAAGTAATATTATGAGCAACTTTAAGCCAAGAGAACAGAATATTTACTTGAAGAGGACAAAATATTACAGAAAAGTAAAACTCACCAAAGTTGTCCTTCCCTTTCACAGATAATGTGATTAATCCTTAATGTAAGGAACTAAATTTCTAAAAGAAGCAAAAAAAAAAAAAAAAAAAAAAATCTAAGAAAATGTTAGATCCATATAATTTAACCCCCAAGATTTTTCTAAATATTTAACAGAATAAATTTCGAATTATTAATAATTTTTCCTGACTTGATTTCATTAGCTAATCTTTTAGAGAAGTTAGATAAAATTATAAACTACTCTCTCACAGAGATAAAACACCTGAAACAAACTATTAGCCAGATTTAAATGATATAAATCATGACCTTCCTCATTGATTTTAAACCTGAATGCAAGAATAATTTCTCTTAAGAAAACCAGCGAATTTCAACTAAAAATGGTTATTAAGGGAGATTAGTAATACAATAATTTTAATATATGCATAATAATATTTGAGAAAATTAAAAATCAATTCTTAATGAAAGCACTTAAATTAAGAATGGAAAATAACTTCCTATACTGATAAAAGATACTCACCAAAACAACAACAAAAAACTTAATGACAAAATGTTGAAGGGCTTCTCCTAGGTTCTAATTTAGGGAGAGAATGCCTCCATCACGTATTTCTTGTCAGTATTGTATGGAGTTCCTAAACCAGATATTAAAAATTATAAGTTATCTAGTGTATTAAGTTTTAAAAAAATAAGTATAAGAATCGAAAGGGAAGAAATAAGTTGAAAAGAATAAACAAAACTATAATTATGTGTACATGCTGTGATGGAAACTCTCCAAAAAGATCTATAAAAAATAAAATAAAATAAGAATTAGTGAGACTTTGCCAAAGTGGATGAAAATAAATCAATCTAAATCAATTTTAAAAACTCTATTTCTCTATACCAATAACAAATAAAATAAAGGTTAAAAAAAAACCCACTTCTAATACTTCTAATAAGGATGCAAAAATCCATGAGACTAGAGACAAATTTAACAAAAAATGTCAGACATCTGTGTAAAAATATCAACCTTTGTTGATGACATTAAAGAACACTCATGGAGAAATTCACTATGCTGCTTTATTGGAAAACACAACAGTATAATTTAAAGGTGTCAATTCTTCTCACACTGAAAGGCATGTATTCAGTGCAATAGCAAGCAAAATCCCAAAAGGAATTTTTTTATATGATTCTAAAAGTTTCTTATATGACTTTTATATGATTCAGTTATGACCATTAATACAACCAAAATGGTTTTCATATTTTAAAAGAAGAATAAGCTGGGATATCTTGATATATCACTATCAAAGCTTTTTATAAAGGTATAGCAATAGGGGCCAGATGTGGTGGCTCACATCTGTAATCCCAGCACTTTGGGAGGCTGAGGCAGGTGGATCACAAGGTCAGGAGTTGGAGACCAACCTGGCCAATATGGTGAAACCCTGTCTCTACTAAAAATACAAAAATTAGCCGAACGTGATGGTGGGCACCTGTAGTTCCAGCTACTCCGGAGGCGGAGGCAGGAGAATAGCTTGAACCAGAGAGGTGAAGGTTGCAGTGAGCTGAGACTATGCCACTGCACTCCAGCTTGGGTGACAGAACGAGACTCCATCTCAAAATAAATAAATAAATAAATAAATAAATAAATAAATAAATAAATAAATAATGGTATAGCAATAGGTACAATGTGTTAGCTGACCTGAAGACAGACAAATAGACAAACTGGTAAGAGTAGGTAGCCCAGAAATGGAGCCATGCGTACCTGACAGGATTTATGATGGTAACAGCTTTGAAAATCAGTGTTAATTTGCAGTCTTCAATAAATGGAACCTAGTTGATAGGGGATCCATACAGCAACATAAAGAAATTTGAGTCTTTGTTTCATACACAAATTTACTACAGATATTGTTAATCTAAATATAGAAGGCAAAATGAAATAAAATAAAATTTGATATACAAATACAGAAAAATTTTATTACTATTATTATTAGGTTAGATAAAGGCATTCATAGAAAGACACAATAAAGCACAGGTTAAAGGGAAAGTCTGATAGATTGGGCTAAATTAATAGCAAGGGATTTTATTTGTTAAAGGGACTTAAAAGGAGTAGGATAAGCCACAAATGGGAGTTTACATTTGGATCTAATTTATCTGGCAAAACACTTCATATCTAATGAGATTTCCACAAGTCATTATTATTATTAAAAGACAAGCAATTCAGAAGAAAAATGGGCAGAGACTTTAACAGTTACCTCTCAAAGGGGTATACACATGTTCGAAAAACCTGTGGAAAACTGCTTTATGGTATTAGAAATTGAGAAAAAGCAAATTAAAATCAGAAGGATATAGCACAGATTCACTGAACTCGCAAAAATTACAACAACCGACAAAAGCAAGTATTGCTGAGCACATAGAGTGATGGTAACATACCATGCTTTCAGAAAAACTTTTGGATCATATTATTAATAGGCCATTCCATTTCTGATCATGGACAATTAAGCATATGTGCAACCAGATAAATGTACAAGAATGCTTCTTGCAGCGATGGCCATGAATAGCTAAAACCGGAAATAATCCAAATAACCATTATCAGTCTAATGGGCAAATACCTTGCAAAATACTCAGACAATGGAACGCTATACAGCAGTGCAAGGACTACGTCCTAGGAAACATGGGTAATTAAAAATATTGTTGAGTGAAAGAAGCAAGGAATGAAGAAATTCATGTTGTACACTTCCATGCACATAAAGTTCAAAATTAAGCACAACTAAAATAGAATATTTAGCGACACAGACATGAGTAATAAGAATATAAGCAAAGAAAGGAAGTGACTGTCATCTAAGTCAGGATAGTGACTCTGTGAATGGAAAGGTGACATCAAGAAGGGATGTTCAGGGGGACCAGGGGTTCTGGCAGTGTCCTGACTTTTGCTGCGGGTAATGTTTATATAGGTGCTTACAATGGTTTGTTAAACAGTATATTTTGTTTTATGTACTTTCCTGGAGGTATATCTCCCAAAAAAGTTTTAAAACTCTATTATAATAATTTGTAAATTAAAAATTGTACATTCTAAATAGAAATTCTTCCTGATCCTAGTACTTAATGGGAGGAACTGTGAAGACTTAGTTATGTTTCATGACACTTAAAAATGCCAGTTGTACTTGTCACATACACACAGTGTGATATATACCACATTTCTATCTACATCTATAGACATAGGTGTAAATGTAGATTCAGATGTAGACAGAGTGAGGATAGCTGTAGCATTGTGCTGCTACATTTATATTATTTGTAAATCTGAAGTGATTCAATCTGAGTTTTTCTGATATCAGGTAAAATTAATAAACTTGCGTTTTCACAGTGCGACAGTATCTGAAGCTGAGTTGTTACTGCATTTCCTATGAAAGAAAACATATTTTAACATCATTCTAATGTTTGAATATTTGCTTATTGAAAGCTCTGCAAAGGTTCTTTGAATGCATTTGCACAGTGATGTTTGTATGAGGCAGATAAGAAGTTTATTGACGTGGCACCCTCGTATTTTTTAGAAGCTTATTCCTAAATATGCACAGTTCTTTGGCAATGTTTTACCATTCACCAAGAGATACCTATGGGAAACATTTCAAAATAACAGGACTATTTTCCATGGAAATTCAAAGATATCTTCCTCTAGGCAGTGTGGAAATGAATCTGGGAACTGAGGACATTTGGACTTTGCAGCATCTTCAGTTTCCACGGCTGTAGGCTTCAGGATGTGACACACTCCGTTAACATATAAGAGCTGCCAATTTGCCTTGACATTGAATGACATGGCCCCTGGGAAATCGTAGTTAGGTTGTTTGCATTAGTTGTTTTCTATTGCATAGAAGCAAATTGCGTTAAAACAATGGGATGAGAGTTTACAGTTTTAATATGCCAATCATCAGACTTTATGGTTCCTTTTGAGATTATCAATTATTTTATTTGCGAGGAATCATTTTAAAAAGTAGAAACAAAAGCTTGCCCTTTAGTGTTGAGTTCCTGGCTGTATTGACTGCATTAAATCTTGTGAAAATAATGGAAACCATGTTTAAATACAGAAAGCGGCAGAAGCTACATTTTTTGCCATTAAGGAAATTGTCCTCCCAACGCAAGTGAAAGTAATTAAATTTAAAGCGCTCTATATTTTGGTAGAAAAATCTTAATTGGTTCTGAAGGAAAGAACGTTTGTTCCTGCCCGGTAATAAGAGGCACCTGTACTGTGTCTGTCGCTTGAAAGTAAATGACTTCCCATGTTTTGAAAGGAATCTTTCTAAACATGTAAAAGTAAATCTTGCAAAAGGAGCCTACTTCACGAGGGAAAATATCAACTATGCTAGGATATACTTTTTTTTCCATTTTGCCTGCTTAGTAATTTTGTTAAAAAGAGAAATGGTGTGTAAGCAACTCCCTCCTAAATGTACACAGCGTTCCCCACTGATATGGTCTGGCTCTGTGTCCCAACCCAAATCTCATAGGAATCTCATAGGGAATTGTAATCCCCACATGTTGAGGGAGGAACTTGGTGCAAGGTGATTAGATCATGGGGGCAGTTTACCCCATGCTGTTCTCCTGATAGTGAATAAGTTCTCATGAGGCCTGATGGTTTTATAAGTGGCGGTTCCCCTGCTCTCTTCTCTCTCCTGCTGCCTTGTAAGAAGGTGCCTGCTTCACCTTCTGCCATGATTGTAAGTTTCCTGAGGTTTCTCCAGCCATGCAGAACTACTGTAAGTCAATTAAACCTCTTTCCTTTATAAGTTACCCAGTCTCAGGTATGTCTTTGTAACAGTGTGAAAACGGACTAATACACACACTAGCCTGTATAATAAAAATCTACACACTTTTCAAATTGTTGTTGAGAGGGTATCTCGCTCTGCCGCCCAGGCTGGAGTGCAGTGGCACGATCTCGGCTCACTGCAAGCTCCACCTCCCAGGTTCGCGCCATTCTCCTGCCTCAGCCTCCTGAATAGCTAGGATTGCAGGCGCCCACCACCACGCCCGGCTAATTTTTTTGTCTTTTTAGTAGAGACGGGTTTTCACCGTGTTAGCCAGGATGGTCTCCATCTCCTGACCCTTGATCCACCCGCCTCTGCCTCCCGAAGTGCTGGGATTACAGGCGTGAGCCACCACGCCTACAAACTTTTAAGAATGTGGTCCAATGTCATTTTAAATGATATAGAAAGAATATTGACTTTGAATCCATCTTATATCTCAGATGTGATACCAAGTCTAGTGAGTGTTGAGGAAGATGATAGAAACGGCATCATTCATTTTGTTGTTAGACACAATTGGCTATGCTCTAGATTTGAGGAGTCACAAAACCTGGTTTACAGCCCCCCTAGGTGATGTGCTGGCTGTTTGACTTTAAGGTTGTCTTCTCTAAATTCAATGGAAGAATGGCAGAGTTACTGTGATGTTCTGGTAAGGAAATGTATCTGAATGTGTGAGAGAAGCCAGGGATGCACACCTTACTGAGCAGACACAGAGTCTTCTTCAGCCACCCATTTCCTGGTTAAGTAAGGATGCAGGGCTGTGCCTCTCTGCATCCATCATGAAACTTTCGACGAAGTCGTTGCCTCTCAGTTTTAGGTATGTCTCCTTCAAACAGCTTTTAATTAGATCGCGGAGGTAAGGACTGACTCAATCATGGAGATTTTACCTTTTAATAAATGCATTTCAAGTTCCACAATTGCTTCATTTGAGTGTTTTTACTGTATAGTCCGTATCATTTTTAAAATTTATTATTGTGGTGGTTGTATCTAACTTATAAAAATGCTATGGAGTGAATGTTTATGTCCTCCCAAATTCATATGTTGACACCCTAGTGTGATGCTACTGGGAGGTGGGGACTTTAGGAGGCAGTTAGATCCTAAGAGTGGAGCACCCACAATAGGATTAGTGCCCTTAGAAGAAGAAGAGAGCTAGTTCTCCCTACAATGGAGAATACAGGGAGTGGAGAAAGCTGTCTGCAAACCAGGAAGCAGGCTCTCACCAGACACTGCACCAGCTGGTGCCTTGATTTTTGACTTCCAGCCTCCAGAACTGTGAGAAATCATTGTCTCTTGTTGAAGCCACCCAGTTTATGATATCTTGTCCTTATAGCAGCCTGAATGGACTAAAATGAAGAATATTAATGCTTCTCTTTGACTATTATAAAAACCTTTCCCAGGATCAGAAACATAATTTGTAGGGTTCAGTACAAAATGAGATGTACAGACCTTTGTTCAAAAAGCAAAGGGAAGAGATATTAAAGGTATTTCAACATAAAGCCTTTTTTCTTTTAAAGTACATTATTACTTTTAAAAAGTTGTAGAAATAACAAGCATATATGCACATCAAAAACATGTAAGTTGCAGACATTGATAGTTTTGGTCTCATAATTATACGCATGTAATACAGTAAATAATAATGCTTCATTAATCAGATCATGTGACTATAAGATTTTTGTGGTTCAGGTTTCTCCAAATTTATTTTTTAGGCCATTAAAATTTATACTTTTAACAACTTCATTTTCACCTGATGTAATCAAAAGTGAGATCATTCAATTGCAAGATCTTAAACAATTTTCAATACTTTTTAATACTGAAAATGATCTTTCTGCCAATGTTACTGTTACTGGAGCTGTTAAGAGTATTTTACAAGATGTGACAAGATTGTGATAACTTTTCAATAAACTATTTCAAAATATAAATTTTAGTACACATAGAGCTGATTCTTGTGGAAAAAATTTCTAAAATGATTTAACTCTCCATACAAACCAGCCTCATGTAAGTCTGACTTTAATATTAAATATAAATGTGTACAATAACATTTCATTGTTTCTTCTAAACTTTCCTTTCACTTGGTGAAGTTGTACTGAAAAAAGCTCCATGACTTTTATAAATGTGTCTTTTGATTGCTTTCTATGTGAATCCTGTTAACTTCTGTCATACTTTTTGTTTCATTGTAACCCTCTTGATATGGTTTAGCTGTGTCCCCACCCACATTTCATCTTGAATGGTAGCTCTCATAATCCCCAGGTGTCATGGGAGGAACCAGGTAGGAGGTAAATGAGTCATGGGGGCAGGTCTTTCCCATGCTGCTCTCCTGGTAGTGAATAAGTCTCATGAGATCTAGTGGTTTTACAAAGAGCAGTTCCGCTACATAAGCTCTCTTGCCTGCCACCACGTGAGGCCTGACTTTGCTTCACCTTTACTTTCCACCAGGATTGGGAGGCCTCCACAGCCTTGCTGAACTGTGAGTGCATTAAACCTCTTTCCTTTATAAATTACCCAGTCTTGGATATTTCTCTATTAACAGCAGGAGAACAGACTAATACACCTCCTTATCACACCCATTCCTCCTCCCTAACATTTTGTTGCCATGTAATTATTATCGATTTCTGCTTCTGTTAAACATGTACCATTAATTTACTGAACTCAAACAAGGAAGACCAGATTTCAGAAAACTTTTATGATGTGTAAATCTTTTAAAAACTATTTTCCTGAGGTAGGTTTTCCTGAGGTTTTAGTTCTTTTTGTTGAGCTCTCTTGATATTCCTGTTTACTCAAATCTACAACTTATTCTTTAACCAAGGATATCTACTCAAGTGCCATGGTTGTTGGTGGATTATCTGCATAGCTTGGATTTAGCCTGTTCTCCGTGTCCAGGATAGTGTTTGTTTCTCTCAAAATGCATTTCAGAAGACAGTGCTGGTGATCTCAGTCACTCAGTTTCTGGGAGCTTGTTTCTGTGGGTCTGAGCTTCTGTTACCCCTGCTGGATTTTGTGAATATTCTGAACCAGTGGGCTACAGATAAAAGAACAAATCACATAATTACCAAGAGAGAATGCTACCATGGTCTCATAGTTGTAAAATAATGCAGAAATACATAAAGTAAGGATGGAAAGTGTTGCCTCAATTTCCTCGTTGTCCTCCTGCCATTGTTCCTACAACCCCCAGCCTACTTTCCTCCTCAGAGGTTTTAGCTTTTAACAATTTTGTGTGTCTTATAAGCATACCCTTTGGCTTTTATATATGCATATAGATTCATACCTTATTATTTCCTTCTATCTATTGTATAAAATATCAAGTTGGTGATACCCTATATAAGATTTCACAATGTGTTTCTATTTCCATAAATGTATATCCTAGAGAATTTTTTCTTATCGGCACATTTAAATCTAAACCTTTTTAATGGTAATTCAAAGCAAATATTCTGTATTTTTGACACTCAGGAAATTTAGTGTTCACAAATTTTTGCTTTTATAATAAATGTATTAGACATCCTTACAAATGTGCTCCTTTGAATATAACTATAAGTATTTCTGTTAGATGCTAAAAAAGGAATTCTGGATCAAAAACGATAGGTATTTATATTTTTAGTCAATGACCCCAAGCTGCCCTCCAAGAAGGCTGCTCTAAATTAGCTTTCCCAGAAACATGTACTTCTCAAATGCTTTCCAGTATAGATTTTTCATGAAGATGTTAAATTTTGGCAAGTATGATGAGAAAATAAGTTGTATCTTTGATAAATTTCCCATTTGTACTCTTTGCTCAACTTTTCTGGCTTTTATTTGCTTATATGTAGAACCTCTTTACATATGTAACATATAAAGTGTCATCTGTTCTGCATGTTGTAAATTATTATCTCCAAGCTTGTTATTATTTTTTAGCTTAGTAGTCAACTAGTCCAGCTTCTTTCTGTACAGGTCCTCAATTTTGTTTCTCGTTTAAGAAGTTTCACCCTTTCGAAAATTTAAGCCTACTATTATATTATATTTTACAGAAACACATTCAGCCCTTTAATTCACTTCTTAGCTTTTGAGTGAGACATCAACCTGGAATCCTTTTTTCTATTTCCCCCAAACAGCATTGTATGAGTCCGTTCTCACACTGCTGCAAAGAACTACTTGAGACTGGGTAATTTATAAAGAAAAGGGGTTTAATTGACTCACAAGTTCATATGGCTGGGGAGACCTCAGGAAACTTACAGTCGTGGTAGGAAGATGAAGAGAAAAGAGAGAGAGCAAGGGGGAAGTGCCACTTTTAAACCATCAGGTCTTGTGAGAACTCCCTCGGTATCTTGAGAACTGCATGGAGGAAACCACCCCCATGACCCAGTCATCTCCCACTAAGTCTCTCCCTAATTCACGGGGATTACAATTCTAGATGAGATTTGGGTGTGGATACAGAACCAAATCATATCAAGCATATAAAACTCCTTCTCCTGCTTTGGAAAAGGAAAAAAAAAAAATCTGAGAAGTCAGCAGCATTTCTGATTAGGATATCTACTAAACTGGAAGAAAATCGCACCCCTCAATTCACTAGATCTGCCTGCAAATCTAAAATTTACTAGTAATCTAAATGCCTAGTAGGCACATCTAAAATGCCTAGTAGGCATACTAGTAAATTTATTTTTATAATAAATGTATTAGACATCCTTACAAATGTACATACTAGTAAAAAAATACTAGGCATACTAGTAAATTCATCAAAACACAAAGACTCTGCACTTTAACATCTATTCTTGTAAGAATTGCTTAGAAAGAAATTAAGATGTATGTGCAATTGCTACTTGCCCCCACACAAGTAAGCTGCCAGCAAATAGAAACCAGGTTATTATGTAGAAAATCACTTAACTACTCAGAACTGTTTAATGGGAGAATAGAAAAGACCTAGGCCAAAATGGGCTAGAAATACAGGCCTCAGACCCCATGCTTAGAAGCAACAACTCTTTGTTTATACCTATGCACGAATTACACTCCACTTCTGGCTGCATATTTCTCATTACAGTCTGTATATTTATGCTTCAGTTATTTGGTCATGGTTAAGTATCATTTTCGTCTAACCATTTTTATGCACATTATAAACCTAGTTAAGAGTGGAATCGCTTCACGAATTGTTACAGAAAGGAACAAAAAATTGCTGACCATTGTGGTCAAGATTCAGAAGCTCAGAAAACACAGACTGGAAAAGCACAAGTCTTTACACATCAGAGGCTGCAGGAAGCTTCCCCATGTGTAGGCTTCATAGGTACACAGTGACTACTGACAGTAATTGATGTCTAGTTACAACATTTAAACATTGGGTATCCCATAAGAGATGACTGTATTTCTATAGGAAAAGGCAGCAGGCACTCACTGGTTAACTAAGGCTTGAGTATGTCAATAGAGTGATTTCTGCTATACGTGGTTCATATGGGGCTCATATGAACCTGAGGAGGTCTTCTTGGGAAAAGCCACCTTAGAACTGTAAAACCATTCACTGAGGCCAAAATGTTTCCAGAAATGTGAACAGTGTAAATTAAATTCATCTTTCTTGTGTAGCATTGTCTTCAGTGGAGAGAAACGTTTGGTAGGACTGGTATTTAAGGTCAGTCTCAGCTTTTTTTTTTTTTTTTTTTTGAGACAGAGTCTCACTCTGTCACCAGGCTGGAGTACAGTGTCACGATCTTGGCTCACTGTAACCTCTGCCTCCTGGGTTCAAGTGATTCTCCTGCCTCAACCTCCTGAGTAGCTGGGACTACAGGTGTGCGCCACCACACCCTGCTAATTATTTTCTTGTATTTTTAGTAGGGACGGGGTTTCACCATGTTGGCCAGGATGATCTCAATCTCTTAACCTTGTGATCCACCTGCCTCAGCCTCCCAAAGTGCTGGGATTACAGGCTTGAGCCACTGTATCGGGCCCCAGTCTCAGCTTTGATGCTGACCAGCTTGGTAATGTGACTCTCTTTCTCGCTCTTCAGGTTTCTAATCAGTAATATCCATTTCTCCTCATCTCACTGAGATGTTGTGAGAATAAATGAGATAATAAAATGGATGTAATATGTTTTAAAAGGTGTTAGATTAGTACAAGGTATGGTAATTAATTTTGTGGGCTATTATGAATAACCTATAAAAAATCTGAATGTCACTCTACATGTACTAACTGTACCATGAACTGAGAAATAGCAATTGGGTATCAGAATATGGAAGGTATATATATATATATTTATTTTTCATAATCCCTTTGTAGTAAAATTATTTGCAAGGCACTACATGCTTTGGGGGTTTTTATGCTTTAGTAAACTATTAACACAATATATCTGGTAGCCCCAAATCCTTTAATTAACAGACTCTAGTAGTAAACATACTTTGTATTACAACTAAAGGTTAGCTGTACATATTTCAGCAGAAAAAGAAAAGGAAAATATTTTATTTAAATACATTTTCTTGATCACAGAGAATAATGCCGACATATGCAGTTGTGAGAATAATGCTCTTAGATTCAAATATGCAACATAATAAAACAAATGGAAGCTCAAGGACCAGAGAGACAGACAAAACTGTTGTGAAACATGCCAGGGAAATCATTACTCTTCAATTTATTGGCAGGTCACCAAAACTTTGGGATTGTTGAAATTTGAAGGAAATGTAGAGGCCACCTTAGTCAATACCATTTTTTTAAACACATCAGAATTTACTTGGTGAAAAATGTTTGCATAAGGGTTTTTGAAAAAAATATAGCTTGCCGCTACATCTCTTAAGAGGACAGATGATCCTGCATGTATGGGTTAATGTAGACATGTGACGGTTGATCCATGTGCATGGCTCTGGAGCCCTGCTGGAAGTATAATGGATAACTGTTCAGTCCCAGCACCCACCGCCCTCCGTCAGGACTCCCAGCTCCCCACTGTAGAGCCTGCTGTCCTGATACGTCTCCCAGTCTCAGCTCCAACCAATCTTTCCAGTCCAGTCACATGCTCTCCACCACCCTGCCTACCGCCCTGCTTTCCAGTCACAATGAACTCATTGCTAAGAACCCCAAAAAGAAGGCGACCTCTGCACTTCCATATTTTTTACTTGTTCTTGCACACTTTCCCTCTCCACATGGTCCCCATCATTGCTAGTGTGCCTTCCTCCCTGCCCAGTCTAATTGCTTGGTTCTTTGATTCTTCCTCTCTGCTACTTCCAGTGTAGAATTTAGACACTTTACCTTGTAATTACTGTTTCCATCATGGCTTCCTAGAGTGCCAGGACCTCTGTGTTCATCCATCACTTAGCACAGGATCTGAACCGTGGTTGACACCGGGTGTGACCTGGTTCAGGGGAAGACTTGGAAGAGATCCTGGATTTTCATTGCTTCATACTTTCCATCTCTGCTACCCGGCAGAAAGGAGTCATTCAGGTAAAGCACAGGAGCACTGGTGTATTAGACAATTCTTTTTGATCTAAAGAGGAATTGCTATTGCTCTTTCACCGACAGGAAACTGGCAGGAACTCCAGAACGCCCTCGCAGGCAAGCCATCCTGCCTTGCTGTGACCTTGCTGTCCTGTTCTCTACCTGATCCCCGAAAAGGCTAAAGGTTCTATTGTTCCATTTCAGCCTTGGCAGATTCTAGCATCCCGTGGTATCAGAGTGCTAGTGGAAGGTAGAAAGCATTGCAGAAAGTGCTATTGCAGGAATCCCCTGGGGTCAGCTTACTGACAGCAAGGCTGCAAGGATACCCTATAAAGGAAAAAAAAAAAAAAAAAGACACACACACACACAGGGTAAAATAGTAAAGACATATTTTGGAAACACTTTTGATTATGGATTTGTGGTGCTATAAAAACTCATAACTTTCAATCGTTTTACATTCATTTATTAACATTTACTGCATGCTAGTATATGTCAGGCTCTGCAATGGGTGCTAAGTAGCCCATAGTAAAGCAGACTTCATCCTCACACTCAATGAGTCGGCAAAGCAGAAAAATGGAACAGAATTCCAGTAGAGTGTTAAACACCTTGACAGGAGAAAGAAGTGAATGATTTGATGCCTCAAGTGGCATAAGGGGTTCAAGTGCCTGTAAATGTAAGTGTAGGCCTTGGTTTTGCTTTTCAGGAATTGTAGAAACTCTACTTGTAGATAGAAATTAGGTGCAGCTTGTTTTCACAGGATCTGTGTATGATCTATATCATGTTTTAATTCATGATAACATATTAAATCTTTCTGGAAAATGTCATATACCTAATAAAACATGGTAACTGTTTTCTCTGATTATAAAGCTCACATCTTATTTATAGTCCACACTATTACGAATACTGCTTGCAATCTTTGCTTCAATCATTGTTCAAAAAAATCATAGCTGCTGTCAGGTAATTCTATAAAGGAGAGGTGATGGATAAACTCATGAAGAAATGTCCAGATGAATCCATTTGTAGAAATTCCTCTCTTTTTTTTTCAAGAGACAGTAATCAAGAAGAGTGGCCACAGTTACGTCTAAGGTCATCGGAGAGTTGAAGAAGGGATGATGTGTCTGGTTGATAGGTGACAGGTAGGGTGAGCAGTGAGGACAGATAGAAGGATAAAAATATATTATGTGATACAGTTAATGTTGCATTAATCAAAATGCACCTTTGTTTAGTTGGTCTACAATTTCTGCTTTTATGTGACTAAAAAGTAAACAGCTAATATGGTATTTATTTTGTAGTAGAACCAATTTCGGTGTGTGATAGGGTTAAAACAGATTGGATCTGACATTCTAAGCAACTCCATACGCAGTTCTTGACACTGATTGCTGTTTTGACTGTGCTGGCCCCTAAAAACACATTTTTGTGACTATCAAGTCGGATGAAGCATATTCGAAGGAGGTGAACTTTTATTTCAAGAAGAGAAGATTGTATTTTCCGCAAGTACAAGAATGATGAAGTTAAGTATGAGGGAGATGAATTTTATCATACATCGTGCCAACAGGTGGAGGTTGGGCCACTTCATAAAAGGTTCAGGTGACAGAGTGCAACTTAGTATTGAGTCTTGTCTTCTCTTGGGAAACGGTGCTATGGTTTGAAGGTATGCTCCCAAAGCGTGTGTTGGAAACTTAATCCCCAGTGCCACAGCGTGGAGGGATGGGACCTTTGGGGTGGTTAGGCCCTGAGGGTTCGGCCCGCTTGCATGGATTAATGAGATCATCAAGGGAGTAGGTTAGCGATTGTGAGAATGGGTTTCAGGTAAAAGGATAAGTATGGTCTCTCTCTCTCTCTGTTTTGCATGCGCACACACCGTCTCTTGCCCTTCTGCCTTTTACCATAGAATGCCGTAGCACAAAGGGCCTAACCAGATGTGGGCCCCTTGATCTTGGACTTTCCAGCCTCCAGAACTGTAAGACATAAATTTCAAACCAGCATGAGCCATCCTGGCACAACTCAGGCTGCTGCTTCAGAAGATGCAGGTGGTAAATGGTGTGTCCATATGGTGCTAACTCTGAGATACCCAGAGTGAATAAGCTGTGGGGGCATGGCCTCCTCCATCTGGATTTCAAAGGATGTCTTGGACAGCCTTGGGGCCCAGGAAGAGACTTTTGGTGGGGTGGAGCTGCTGCAGAGGGCCCCTATTAGGGCAATGCCCAGCAGAACTGGGGTAAAGGCCACTGTAGAGACCCCAGAACTATAGAGCTACCAGTGTGTAACTCTATCCTGGGAGAGCCATGGCATGGCTCGAGCCCAGCAAAACCATGGGAGTGGGGCTGCCTGAGGCCTTGGGGGCGCAATCCCTGCCCCAGGTCTAATTTAGATGAGACTCTGGATTTTGGAGGTTGAGCTGATGCATTAAGAATGCATTAAGATGTTGAGGTGTTATTGTGAATTCTATAACTGAACTGGTGGTAATTCTGGCAAAACTATTGCATGCAAAAAAGGCCAATCCATATGCAGAGTAAATGTCCATTCCAGTAAGGACAAAGTGTTGCCTCTTCCACTATGGATGCTGTCCAATGGAATCAGCCTGCCATCACATAACTGACTGATCACCCTGGAAAATGGCGCAATATCAGGGGTTCAGTTTTCGTCTTTGCTACCGATAGATTGGACCCTCCGTGGTGGCTGCAGCTAGGTTGGCCTTGATGAGTGGAGATCCATATTGCTGAATCCATGTATAACCTCCATCGCTGCCACCATAGTCACTTTATTCATGAGCCCCCTGGGCGATGACAGGCAAGGCTGGGGAAATAGGCTGACTGGTATCCACAGAACGGCTCATCATATTCACTCTCATGACATTCCACACAGCATTTCTTCTGACCAAGGAAATTACTTCACAGGCAAAGAGGTGTGACAATGTGTTCATGCTCATGGAATCCACTGGTCTTATCATGTTCCTCATCAATCTGGAACAGATTTCTTTGTAGAGTGGTGGGATGGACTTTTGAAGATGCAGTTCTAGTGTCAACTAGGTAACAAGTTCCCAGGGTTCTCAGTCTTTTGTAGGGCTGAGGCTGTGTAGGTTTTCTAGAAGGCTGTGTATGTTCTGAATCAGCAGCCAATATATGGTTTTATTTTTTCTCTGATAGCCAAGATTGATGGACCCAGGTATCAAGGGGTGGAAATGGGATTCACACCCTCATCATTACTCCTGGTGATCCATGGGGACAATTAACTTCCTGGTTCCACGGCTTTAGGCTCTGCTGGACTAGAGTTCTCAGTTCGAGAGAGAGAGATGTTTTTACCAGAAGATATAACAATGATTCCATTGTATTGAAGTTAAGATTACCACTTTGTTATTTTGGACTCCTCATGTCTCTGAGTCAAAAGACTAAGGAAGGAGTTATGGTATTACCTGGAGTGATTAACTCAGATTACCAAGGGAAAATTGGACCATTTTTTCCACAATGGAGGTAAGAAGAGTATGCCTGGAATACAGAAGATATCTTTGGGCATCTCGTAGAATGACCATGCTCTGTGATTAAGGTCAATGGAAATTACAACAAACCAATCCAGACAGGACTTCAAATGGCCCAGACCCTTTAGAAATGATGGTCTGGGTCACCCTGCCACGTAAAGAAACATGGTCAGCTGAGATGCTTTCTGAAGGTAAAGAAAATACGGAATGGAGTAGAAGGTAGTTATAAATACCAGCTATGACCACAGGACCAATTACAGAAACAAGGATGGAAATTGTCAGTAGTATTCCTCTCTACTCTGTTGTGAATATGTTGTAAGTATATATATATGTGTGTGTGTGCATGCATATCAAGCAAATGTCTTTTTTATTAGTGTATTATATCTTTATCATATAATATAAGAATTATTGGCTTTACATTAGTATTTAAGTACTGTTAATTTTACATTACAGTGTTAGGTCATGGGATATCAGGAGAAGACTGAACATCACCCAAAGACTTTACTCCTTCTTCGGTGGAAGGGATTCATGCATTTTGATTGTACACCCAAACTAAAACTATAGTTTTATTACGTTAGGCAGAAATATTAGTTTGTGATTGTCATTATTTGGAGATTAAGTACGGCTTAAAGAGTAGTGTATGGGTGTCAAGTCAACAAAAGGTGAGCCTTTTTTCTTTTTTTTCTTTGAGACGGGGTCTTATTCTGTCACCCAGGCTAGAGTGCAGTGGTATGATCACAGCTCACTGCAATCTAGGCTTTCTGGACTCAAGCAATCTTCCCACCTCAGTCTCTCGAGTAGCTAGGACTATAGAGGCATTCCACCACGCCCAGCTAATACTTTTGCATCATAGTGACAGTGTTGCCCATGCTGGTCTTGAACTCCTGGGCTCAAGTGGTCCTCCCATATCGGCCTCCCAAAGTGCTGGGATTGCAGGCATGAGCCACTGTGCCTAGCCAAAGGGTGGCCTTCAGATGGTTAATTTTAGGTGTCAAGTCGTCTGGATTAAGGTATACCTGGAGAAATAATAGAGCACTATTTCTGAATGTGTCTGTGAGGGTGTTTCCGGGAGAGACTGCTGTGAATCAGTGGACTGTGTGGAAAGATCTGTCCTAAATGTGGGTAGGTACCATCCAATCAACTGGGGGCCCAGGTAGAATGAAAAGGCTAAAAAAGGTGAATTGCTGCTCTATCTGCTGGAGCTGGGAGACCTTCTTTTCCTACCCTTGGATAGAACTCCAGCTTATCCAGGCTTTGAAATCTCAGGCTTGTACCAGAGGCCTCCAGGATTCTCATGCCTCAGTCTCTGCTGAGTTACACCATCATTTTCTGTTTCTGAGACCTTTCTACCAGCGTCCCGGGGTCTCCACCTTGCATAACACCTGACATGGGGCTTGTCAGCCTCCATAATTGCATGAGCAAATTCCCTTAATCCCCTCTCATCTCTGTCTCTCTACATATATATCCCATTGCTTCTGTCTCTTTGGAGAGCTCTGATTAATACTAATGGTAAGTTGTTCATCACTAGAAAGATTTGTTTACTGATCAGAGAATCCATTTTGGAGGGTTTTAAAGAGTAGGTTGAAGCATTATATGGGAGATAGGTACAGAGGACCTTTTAGGGTCCCTTCTAGACTATGAGTTCTGTAAGTCAAGTGCTCTCCAAAACACTTAATGCCTTTTAACAATGAAGATTAAACTATGTTCAGTGTGACTTAAAATGTTAATTTTATTGTATGTTAACTGTTTGAAAGTCTGAAATAGGCACTTCACTCAATTGCCCATTTCCTTTTGGTCACAAGTTTACTATGCTTTCATAGATCTAATTGGCTCTTGTTGGATATATACTGATTAGAAATTTCAATACATTTCCATGATGTGGTCTAGTAGGAGGTTCACCTATATTTGGAGTTATATAGGTGAGTTTTAAAAAGTGACTTGAAAATCATATTTTTGCTTGGTGCTCATCTTCACAAGTGTCCATTACAATGTTCTAAGATGATGGATAAGTGTATTTTATGAGCTACCTGGGGAAACATCAGCTTAGGGTTTATCACAGCAGCTCCTCTATGGATGGTGGCATGGCATGATTGCCCCATGCATTGTCCTAATGCATCAAGATTGATGACCATGCTGCACAGATTGCACAGCAAAATAAAGGAGGCTGGCTCTGGCTGTGGTGGCTCACACCTATAATCCCAGCATTTTGAGAGGCCAAGGTGGGAGGAATGCATAAGCCCAGGTGTTCAAGGCCAGCATGGGGCAACATGGTGAGACCCCATGTCTACAAAAATACAAAAAAATTAGCTGGGCATGGTGGTACACAACTGTGGTCTCAGCTACTCAGGAGGCTGAGAATCCTCCCAAGAGGAGGGAGAATCACTTGAGCCTAGGAGGTTGAGGTTGCAGTAAGCTGTGATCGCATCACTGCACTCCAGCCTGGGCAACAGAGCAAAATGCTGTCTTAAAAATAATAATAGAAAAGCGTAACAAAGACCCAGGGAAAGAGCTGGGCATGGTGGCTCACCCCTATAATCTCTTGTGATTACTTGACTTGTGAGGCTGAGGAAAGAGGATTGCTTGCAGGCAGGAATTTCAGACTCTGTCTCTAAAAAAATATTTTGACTCAAAAAACTTCCGGGAAAACTGTCCGTTTCTGTGGACAGTCATGCAAAGGTAAGATCTAGGACAACAAGGTGTGGTCCAATGGTAACCACCTGGAGCGAACTTGGCAAATCCTGGTTGCTCAGATTGTCCTTGGCCTCTCTGTGACAGTTCCTCTCCAGGTATAGAGGGTACAGGGCAGGACACCTGTCACATGAGCTTCTTCAGGGAAGGAGTGAGGGAGAAGATCAGAGAGTGACCTTCCTGCTTCTGAGGTTTTCTCAATGTCATTCAGCTTAAAATACTCAGAATGATGAAGTGCCATATTGTGGGGTATGGTGTTGTAATCCCCAGCACAGCCAATGCAGAGAAAGGCATCAGAATATGAAGTGCTTAAGAAACAAAAATTATCATGCAGAGGGAAAATAATGAGGAAAATAAAGGGCCGACTCAAGTGTAAATAAAGCTGATTGCAGAAACAATAATTCCTTTGTTTACTCTTTTCAGCTGATATATATCTTTTACATAACCAACACTGAGATAATTAGAATCCCTTCCCATTTCAACACATAAGCTCTATCTCACTGTTGCACAATTTATTTGGAGGTATGATACATCATTTTTCATAGATATTTATCAGGTGCTTATTTCATAATTATTTCAATCTTAAAATAATTCACTAATAGCAAATCATAGCTTGTTAAAAATGAAAATTATTTACAGTATATTTTCAAAGGGCAAGTGTAGATTTCATGTAAAAATTAATGCAAATTTCGAGACACAGTGGACATAACGCTACAATTTTACATATTACTCATATTGTAATATCTTCATTATTTTAGATTTGATAAAGGGAAAATATTACAGATTGTCCTTCATTGTTTTCAAGAATACTGGAAAACATTACAATATTGGTTACTCTGAAACTCATGGTATTGATCTATATGCTTTTGGCTTAATTGTATTTTCTTGGTTCTTATGTGTTACATAGCATAAAGAATGATTAGAAATATCCAACAGTATGTTTTGATTTGGAACATAACAGTAGTGATCAGTACAAATATGTGTGTTTCAGTCTACTAAAGCCAAACTCCTCAAATAATAAAATTTTAAATTACCTTTAAGGTTCCCCAAATGGAATCATCCTCATCCCCTAAACAGCTTGCAGCAGTTTCATTTTAGTCTAGGTATATATACCAGCTCCGCGTTTGTGCCTGATCATGGCTGTACTTCACTAAACTCAAATCAGGAATGTTCTTCTGTCTGCAGAGCCACTGCATTTCCACAACAGCAGTTCATCTGAGCACATGCTGGTGTTCTCCACAAAGTCACTTGTATTTAAATCAGACACAAACCCCTTTCTTTGGTTCCTCTACCCCTCCCCCCTGCCACCCGCCCGGGTATATTTTCCTTAGCATGTGTAATGTTAATTGGAGTTACATGTGTGCACTTGGAACTGAATATACTTCCAGATGTGACTTTTGTAAGCAAGTTCTTTCAGACTGAGCCCTTTCATATTTCAAATAAAATTGTACCACACAAGGTATCTTCAATTTTTAAAAAAAATCTAAAGGACACAGCCATTAGTATGATTAAACACAACATTAAAAAAATATTAAATCACATCTATATTCTGAATTAGGTCATCTGATTTTGATTCTTGATTTTCTCTTCTGTTCCACTTTAAAAACTGCACAGATCCTGGGGATGTGATCTTAACTGAAAGACTAAATCTGTGTTATTCACTGTAAAAAATCATCTAATCCTGTTTGGCTTTGAAGAAAACTGAGGACAGTATTAAACACTCTATAAGGTAAAAATATATACGAAGTGATGTCAGCTGCCTAAAATTAAATTTATTTGTACCTTTACCCGCTGTTTTTTTTGTTTTGTGATGACAGTAGATGTGATACAAGACAAATAACCGCTTTTGTGTATATCCTGCATCGTAGCTGGAGAGGCAAGCAGGGTTGAGACAGGATGAGAGGACTAAGTGTGAAAAGAATGAAGAAACAATTAAATCTCACTTCCTACAAGGTCTATGCAAAAGCACAAAATTATTTCCATGGTCATGTGGCCAAGTCTGCCTTTATTTGGCAGGAATTCTCTTATCTTTGAAGTCAATGAGTCTTAATTTTCTCCAACAGAATTAAATAAAAGCTGAATCTCAGTAACAAAGGCAGACTTGTCTCTTAAAAACATATGCACTCCTGTGTCCTGTAGCTAAAGGAAATACAGCTAAATGTGTTCACGATTGGTGAAAAATTGTAATAAATAATATTCCAGAGTAAAGCATTTTATACTTAAAATCCAGAGAAACATTGGTTTTACTCAATCAAAGGAAATGGGGGAAAATCCACCATGAGCCATGATATACTCCTCCAATAACACTCGGAGCTGAATTCTAAGCCATTTGCCAAGAGCTCATTTATAACTCTCTGCCTGGTTCTCCTTCATTGGCAAAAGCAGACACCAAAACAAGTAATTACCATAATTATTTTGGTCCAAAATTAAATCCTTTTGGAGGGTACACATTTGTTTTTGTATTGGATTTTTAATAGTCATATACATCTGAATACAATTTCTATTACACCTATTTATGAATACCCAAATATTTGTCCCCAGTTGTAGTTGGATGGGCTGATAATTTAAAATATTCTTATCTACTTTCGACTCCATTCTTGCATGTGTTCATCACCACCTTAGTTTCCATCTCTCCCTACTTCGGGAGGTACAGCAAATAACATGCATAATTTAATTTTGAGCTTTTAAAAGCAAAGAAGTAGATTTAGTTTTTCCCCAGAGCATTTTATTAAGGAAATATTCTTACAGCTAAGAAAAGTCCAATCTGAAATACAAAAATGAAACAAAAATGCACAAAGATATATTTTATTATATGGGCTTGTTTTGATCAATCAATCAAACAGACCAAAAATTCTTTAGGTCCATATTTCAATGCAAATATCGATGGGGAAGGCTAAATCCAAGTCTCCAATGTTTAATGAGGTGTCTATTTCATTCTTATTAACTGAAATACTTTAAAAACTAAAGTGGTTAAACTTAATAATTTTATTAGACTGTAATAGTTATTTTATTAACATTTTTCTCCAAGGATTTTTCTGTCTGATTATGAGTACTTTGCAATTTCAGACAGTATGATGGATGCTACTTTTCTATGACAAGAATTTTAACAGCCTTCCTCAGCACTCAATGCACACCCAATTATGCGTCTGAGCTAGTAACCTTGAATTTATGTTGCCATGGTGACAAACTGGTCATGCATTATGGATTATCATTGAAATTCTACACTCCTACCTAGCATAATGAGGGTTGGGGACTTAATCAAATCAGCCATTCTGTGTGACACAAAGTGAAGAACTAGCTCTTATTGTTCAGTGCCGAGAAAGGAAGCAGGCCTGCCGGGGAGGCAGCTGCAGTGCTCCAGTCTGATAGATGGCCCTTATATACATTTGTGAATGTATAGACAGATGGTGCTCAATGCCTGCAATTTCCAGCTTAGGCAGCAGCTGTTCGGGTAACCTCTGCCGTCTCACCTTGTTGTCATGGAACATTGAACAGAGACTGAGAATGTGCTTGGATACATTGACAACTGACTGCCTTCACACTGCATGGCATCCTCCTTTTATCTTAAGACACTGGGCTAGAAGGAAGGCAGAGTGAGGGTAGACGAGATGGGTGGGGGAGGGCGGACAGGAGTGCAAGCTTTGGAACGCCCAGAGCCTGGCTTTGGAATATCTCCCATTGCCATTTTACACGAAGAAAGACAGACAATGTTAGGATGGTAATCTTTGCGTTGGAGAAATCTAGTTTTCTGCTTTTTCGAAGGCCAGAAATCACAGGCAGAGCCTATCCTTGGATATAGTTGAAGCTTCCTCTTCCCCCATAGGTAATAGGTATCTTTGTTATCTCTTCGCCTGTTACAGAGACAAAATAGCAGCAACTTAAGGTCAAAAGGAACAGGTTGGATGTCAGGTCAGCATCTCAACAGAGATGAGAGCTCTGGCTTCATGTGGTTACCCTCTTTCCTGAATATGCTGAGGATAAACCAGTGGAGAAGCAGTCATGGGTACTTCCCGATTGGAAATAATTTTCACACAGATAGACTTTTTAAACAATCTTTCTGTCTGTCAGAAATTATTGAATTAATGCAATGCTTTAGAAAGGCAGCTGCTTGTGAACAGAACATCAAGCTCCTCACGGAGCTCTCAGGTTCCACAAGAATGTTTCTTAACCAAGGAATGAAGATGTATAATTAAGCTTGCAGTACAGCTGCCCCCTTCCTCTCCCCCACCGCATCCCAGGGTCGTTGATAATCACTCCATAAACCCCACGCTTTCCAGGACTTTCAAAATGCCACCGGGGGCATTCTACCTGCCGATTGCTTTCATGTGAAATTTTCTGTTTGCTTAATTTTGTCATTTTTTAAAATTATTGTCTTCTTTCCTTCCCAACGTCAAAATTTAAAACTGCCTCGGCCACGTGATTTGGGAGACTTATTTGTGTGTGCATGGAGGAAGGCCTTTCTTAAATATTTCATGAGGCTTCGTGCCTCTGGCCCGATCTGCTAGACCTTTCTGACTGCAGAATAAGTGAAAATGTTGTATCAATGGAAGATGCTTTGACCCAATAGATTATAACTGCTCTGAAAAAGCCATCACACTCTCTTAGGTAAATGCCTAACAGCCTATGGGGGTATTCTGGTAAGGTCTAGGAGACAGAAAAAGCTCTGTAGTCCACGCTATCCACACCTGTGACCAGTAGGAAGGTGGCTTTTTATATATCTTGAAATCAGGTCAACATTACACATTTAAAAGCTTCTTGGGATGTATTCTTGACACCTAGGGAATTGTATGCATTGAAAATTTTAAGAATGGAAAAGTTTTTGTTATTTCTGAGTGCTATTCTGAGCTACCTATACATGGACATAAAGACAATCTAGATTTTATTTAAGCATGTAAAACTGTCACTAAAATGATAATATTATATTAAAAATAAACTGTAATATTTGCCATAAAATTAAATAACTAAATGAAAAATGTAGGGATAAAATCTGCAACCACCTAAATATATTTCTAAGCATCTGTCTTATATGAATATGTCTTATGTTTGGGTGGAGGAAGTAGTTTATGTCAAATATAAAAAGACAACATTTAGTTTGAATTCTTCATATTTGTGTCCATGCATAAGCAACAGCTTAAATATAGAATCACCAAAACTATTTTACTCCACTTCTCATTTTTCCTGTGTAACAACACTTAATGGATGGTTTTATTCTTCCTATAAAAGTGTTATAAATTGCCATACTGAGAGCCTATACCCAAATGGTACTTTCAGAACTAATTACATAGTTTAAATTTTTGAACAAAAATCAAGTAAGAGATAATGTATTTTTCCATTAATTCTTCAACACTACTCATATATAAATATGCTCTAGGCAGATATATTTAAAATGTTCACAATTAAGTCATTTTGTTTATTTTCTTTAAAAGTAATTATATAGATGTTATCTTAGCCAACAGAAAATTTTTTTCTAAACAAGAAAATTACTCACATTTTATGAAAATGTCTTATTTTTAAACTTTCTTTGCAAGTTTTCAACATACATTAAATATCTAGATATTAATTAATTAAACATGTAATAAATATAGAAACAAATCCAAAAGATACATTTCAAAAGCCAAAATTTATTGCCTGGAACTTAAGTATTACTCCAGTGTTTAAAATCGAAAGCATATTGTCAATTGCAGAGGCTGAATCATGGAAGTTGGACCATCCCTTAGGGCAAAAGGAGCCTCTTCACTGAACTCTTACCTTATTTGGTTATATCCTCAACCAATCCTAGCAAGATAAGAATTATCTCACAGCATTCTTTTTAGTTTATCTAAAATTTTTCTGAGTGGGTTATCATTTGAAAATGTTCATGAAAACAGATCTACAGATAAAAAATGCTTTTTTAACATACTTGTATAATTTCTATTTTTTGTGTGTGATTTCACTGTCTCTCAGACATGGAACCAGTATTACCATCCTTCTTGTTAAATAAGTTACTAGATCCTGAGGACGTGTAATACTAAATTTTCATTTTATGTATTTATATTTATTAAACATGTATTAAAATTGCATACAGGTTGGGAATGGCATGGTGAGAAGAGAAAGAATTCTTAAAGGAGAATATACGAAAATGTGTTTTCCTGTCCTTAGGAGTCTTGGAATTTAGACTGGATATTGAGAAATGTGAAAACTGGCCTTCCCGCGATGTGCTGGTTTCTTGCTCTATGGTGGTGAAACTGGGAAACAAAAATGCGCTCAGAGCTGCCAGTGTCTGTGCCCCACTCCCCAGGCTTCCACTCTGGAGAGATTTCCACTGGGAAAGGCAAACAGCAGCCAGCGATTTCCAGCTCGGCTTCACCGAATGCCCTGGTGCATCATGGCTCTTACTGCCCGCCGGTTGGCCGTGGAAGAAACATAAGGCTGCAATCTCAGAGCTTAAGCTGCGCCAGCACCCTATCCTTCACCTCCAGCCCTCTGTGTGGCTCTTCTTGTTTATTGGTGCCCAGGTACCAGGGTGGTTGGATCCTCTTTCTGTCATAAATGAAGCAGCATAGTTTCAGAAGCATGTGTTCTAGGAGAGCAGTGTACTACTTTGCTCTGAAAAAACAGAGTGAACACCGTTGACCTATGTGTTGGCTGCCTTTAGCCTTCTGAGGCTGTGGCTCCCTTCCTGAAAAGGAAGGTCAACCTAAGCATCCAAATACAAACAGGCTACTCCCTCCTTCAGAATCCCTCAGGTATGAGTGTCAGCTTGAAGAACGAATGAACCTGCTCCTGAAGCAATGCGGCCTCTTCGAGGAGAGGTCAACACCCTCACCCAGATGCAGACTCCTACAGGTTAGGAAGCCAGGCCGGGACTGAGAGGGGCAGACGATAGAGCTGAGAGCTGAGATGGCCCACAGCTTCACTTGGTCAAAGTCAGGTCAACCAAGCCTTCAATCATTTCCTTCTCTCGTTTTCTGCTTTACCACAGCCTACTCTGACCCTGTGATCTCTCCTGACCTAACCTGTTCTCAAGCTTTTGCAGTTGCCAAGGGGAAATTTAAGATGTGTTCTGGAAATACCTCCACCTGACCCACCTGAGAGCAGGGGCCTATACTTAGGTTGTGAGGTGTGAACTACAGTCCAGAAGAGGGGAAACTTGCCCTATACCTCCCGCTTCCTTATTCGTAAGAATGTATTTCATCAGCCACAGGGTACCATTGTACCCTGGAAGAGCCAGATGGAGGCCAGAGAGGCAGAGGCATCAGGATGCGACGAATAGGTGAGGTTCCCCAGGAAGATGCAAAGCATGAGAGAAGCATTGCTCCTGGGTTCTTCCCGCGACATCCTCCCGCCCTCCTTCCTGCACAGCCTGTGTGTGTGCATATGTGCCTATGTCTGTGTGTTTGTGCATAAAATGTGGGAACAACATGGTTTAAGGCACTTGTTTTTAAATATCTTTTAAGCTGCAGAGCAATTTTCAAGTGAAATTCTAAGAACTCTGGTCTATAGTACAGATTTAAGGAAATGTAGGATGAAGTGGCATTGTGGCCTCTGCTCCTCCCCCCTGTCAGTCCTTCCTCTCACAGAATCCCCATACTTCCTGGCAGGGTATGAAGAATCCCTTCTGTTCAGGAAAAGAATGTGAAAAACCACTGGTCTAGAAGAAAGCGGGAAAATGAATGCAACACCACCAAATTCTATGAAATCTTGAACAACCCTCTTTGCATTTCTGTCACCTTGCCTGTAACATGAGGAAATCATCCCCCCTGTGTGAAAGACTTCTTGAGCTAAAGAAATTCAACACTGAAGAACATAGAACATAAGACAGTGGTGAACTATCCACGTGATGTTGCCTGATTTCCTGAAAATCTGCTTAGAAAAAAAGGGTGTGGAGTTATACTCTGAATAATCATAGACAATCTCTAGGAAATTTTGGGAACAAAATAAATGATAACATATTTAGGAAATGCACCCATCAGTATGTTCATATACTTCCCACTTACACCCCCACACCCCAATTGAAATATATACCCCAATAAAAATACATTGGAAAGAGTCTCAAGTCACTATTTTGTGCCAAAGTGAGATATCTTCATTAGTCTATGTATAAATTTTATTTAGTCAGTATCAATCAGCTTAATTAAAAATGTCAAATAGACAAAATATAAACTGTAGAGTAAGTTATAATAGGAAATTGATGTCTTTGGGTTTACTTCATTTTTATGTATTCTAAATTTTTTTTTTAGTTCTGATATCCTGACAAAATTTATAGCATCTCTGATTCTCAGATTTTAACTCTGTGTACTTCAATTTTTAAACCTATTAAGATATGCTAATGCTTAGAATCATGTCTATGTGTATATATGTGTGTGTATATTTTTATGAAGAAAAGTCGTTCATTCAGGTTCAAAACTAATTTATCATCAAATTGAAAAATTCTTGTTTAATTTTCATCTCTGATGTGAACTTGCTCTTTGCTTGGTAGAATTGGATTTGCTGAGAACACTATCCCGCAAACGACAGAGGAGACCCGGCTAACGTCAGGGACTTTGCTCATACTTTGTGAGTCACATCTCCTCACTAGACCCTGATGGATGCAGGAGCCTGAATCATTTTTCCTTTACTGTATCAGTCCATTTGGAGGGTGGGGGTTACCTCCCACCCTCCAAATCTGTGCCCTCGTGACTGCAGAGCAGCCCCTTGGCTCAGCATCCCTCTCTCTCCATGACACCATAGTAGTGGAGGAACAGATACCAGGTATGAAGTAAGTGATATAGTTTGACTGTGTGTCCCACCCAAATCTCATCTTGAATAGTAGCTGCCAAAGCCCCATGTGTCATGGGAGGGACCCAGTGGGAGGTAACTGAATAATGGGGGTGAGTTTTTTCTGTGTTGTTCTCTTGCTAATGGATAAGTCTCATGAGATCTGATGGTTTTATAAAGGCCAGTTCCCCTGCACATGCTCTCCTGCCTGCCACCATGTAAGACGTGACTTTTCTCCTATGCCTTCCACCACGATTGTGAGCTCTCCCTAGCCATGGAACTATGAGTCTATTAAACCTGTTTTTCTTTGTAAATTACCCAGTCTCGGGGATTTCTTCACAGCAGTATGAAAATGGACTGATACAGTAAAGGAAAGCTTATTTGGTTTCCCTTAGCTGTGGCCAAGTCAGTCCAGGGCATTTAGAACACAAGTCAGTCAATTGTGCTTTCTTTAATGATATGATTCTTCACAAAAAAGGTGGCCAGATGTTGTTGTTTTCCTGCGATGGTCCTGGTTTCTTCCTGTTGACCTCACATAACTATTAAGAACATTTTCATTCACTCCCAAAGGTGCAAAGTTGAATAATCAATATTATGGTCAACCTTTTCATTAACATTATTACATATTGTAATTAATATTACTATTATAAGTCAAGATTCAAGCTAAAACAAAGTTGAAGTAACTATATTAATAAGTATATATAACAGCTTCATTATCTGAATTTAAATTATTACTTATCAGTGCCTAAATTAGTTCTAACATTTTTTATTAGGGTTACACAAAAACTGCTTCTGCCTTTCAACACTTCCTCAATGAAGTAGAAACAACCCTCAATCTTTTAAGACACTTCAGCAATGACCATGCTGCTGGGTGGCTCATGCTGTTAAGTCACATGTTTCAAGGTTGATGTCTAAGCAGCAGTGACACAAAATTCTGATGTCACCACGCTCAGCTGTTCTCCAACCTGGCCTGCTTCACACTCCCCTTGGCACTCCCTGAAGTCATGGTGCTGGGTGTGTTCTTTTTTTTTCTCTCTCTACCATCTAAGACCCAGAACAGAAATGCTCTAAGCTATGGTTCACAAGAAGAGAGAACAAACAGGATGCCACAGCCGCACAATTTGAAGGCAGCAGCAGGTTTGTTAAGCAGAGTGCACACTGATTTCTTTACAGAACTACAGTAATTTTTCTTACAATAAAGCAATACCAGGTTATCATTAAGGTGGCACATCGTAATGTGTTAAGGGCCCAGTATTCGGCAAGTAGTTCACTGTAAAATGCCAACCGGAGTTTAATAAGAAAGACAATGAGAGAGACAGAGAGACAGAGAGAGAGAGAGAGAGAATGAAAGGAATCGTCCCCTCACTAATACATATCCACACCAAATGCTGATTTGGTGACGCCAAACAAATGCAATTTCAGTCTTATTATAAACTAATTAAACAAAATATTTTAAATAAAAATAAAATATATTCTAAAATAACTAGAAAATAAGTATACACATCCTGGCTAACACAGTGAAACCCCGTCGCTACTAAAAAATACAAAAAACTAGCCGGGCGAGGTGGCGGGCGCCTGTAGTCCCAGCTACTCGGGAGGCTGAGGCAGGAGAATGGCGTAAACCCGGGAGGCGGAGCTTGCAGTGAGCTGAGATCCGGCCACTGCACTCCAGCCTGGGCGAGAGAGCGAGACCCCGTCTCAAAAAAAAAAAAAAAAAAAAGAAAAGAAAATAAGTATACACATAAAATTTTCAGTAAAAATACTTTGCATCATAGTATATTTACTTACTTTTGATTCCCATCAATCCAAGTGTTGCCATGATCAATTCCACTTTGAAAACAAAGCTAAGACCATCTGATATTGCTATAATGCAACTAGAGTAGAAAAACAAAGGGCATAAGCCAGCCATAAGGTGAATGGTGAGTGGAAGTGGTACAGAAGGTCTAAAGGTCATAGTGAGCTAGAAGAGAAACGCTAGCAATATAGTAGAGGAACAATATGTAAGAAGCAAAAATAACTACAAGTGTTCATGTGAGGTGAATAATCAGTAGCCAGTGTTGGTCAGATGGTTCCAAGGATCTTAGCACAGTTAGGGCATTATCAACTTCAAAAGTGCTCCAGAGAACTTGGGGGAAGATCAGAAAGGAAAAATTGCGATGAAACAAAACTTGAAAATAAGAACTAAGTGCTAAGGATTACATCCTTTTTACTTATCAGAGAAAAGATGTAGAGAGATCTGATAATAGACTTTAACCAACAGGCAGTGAGAGAGGAAACTGGAGCCACTGAGGAAGAAAACATGGGCAAAACTGGACTTGTGTGTATGCATGGAGACTTTTATTTAAGCCGAGAGGCATGCCTTTCTCCGAAGATAGATGTTAAATTACTAGGTTGTGACTGAGGGAATCTGAAGTTTTCTTCCCAAGAGGATTTTATTTTTGCCTTTTTTTTTTTTTTTTTTTTTTTTTGCGGGGTGCTGGGGATAGGGGAAAGAGGGGATCCACTTACTCTCTGGTTCAGGTGAGTCTTTCTGTGGGACGCAGGCACCTGGCCTGAGTCTTTCTGTGGGACGCAGGCACCTGGCCAGCAGATGCGCCCTGACTTTCCCTGTGTCTCTGTGAGCCCGCTGGCAGTGCTGGCCAAGTCGGTGCGTGGAGCTGGATGGTTACCGAGTGTGGCTTCTCTTTGGTGCCCATACTCCTTGAAGGTTACTTAGAAGTTTGTATTTTCTTTTTTCTTTTCTTTTCTTGTCTTTCTTTTCTTTTCCCTTTTAAATGCTTTCTCTTGATGAGTTTCACAGAGCAGCTGTATTATATGCTATTTTAATGCATTTAAAGAAAATAGATCATCATCTTCCCAGGTACAAGTGATGGCTGGAATGCATGCACCTCCTTTGGCTCCCTCTTAGAACCCCATGGACACTGCCTGGAAATGAGCTTGTTAATGTCCAAGGCCCATCAACAATGTTGACACAAGGAGGGACACAAGCAGTGACAGTCCTCAGTAGCTGCAAGTACACAGATGCGGGAAGACGCTTGGCCTGGAACATGGAGTCCCGAGTCAGCAGTGAAGACTCCCTGTGAGCATCTCCTTACCCCGTGGGATCCCTGCAGCAGCCCTGGGAGCTGGCAGCACCAAGGACTCTCGAATTGGAAGTGAACGTAGTCAGAAATAAAGCAGACTGGGCAACAGTGTGTTTAGGATGCAGTGAGATCTGTAGGTGTCCCCCTTCTCCGGGCGTCTGGACCACCGGTCCTCCCCACAGGCAGAAGCCTGAGCTCCACTCTAAGGTGGGCTCCAAGGTGCTGCCTCCCAGCCTGGTGCCAGCCCCAACAACAGGGGACCTTCCCTGGACGCCTGCAGCCCGGCCTCTCTGCTCCACTGGCTCCTGGCAGGAGCAGGCAGAGTCTTCTTGAGGAGCCGACCGGCTCAAAGAAAAACATGCAGATTATACAGATATTGGTACTGGAGCTTTGCCAGATCATCTGACCTCAAGATTAAAGACTTATTTCCAAGGCTTATATGTTTTGGTTTCTTGTTTTTTAACGTTCTCCTCCTTAATTCATCTGGGATTTATTTAGGTATACAGATATGTTTTTAAAGTGTTATCTTGCTATAGGCATAGCCCATGAGACAGGCTGTGGAGTAAGTGGGGGTAAGGCAAATGACATACAGTGTTGGTAGAGGATGGTGGGTTTTGACGTGAAGCAAGTTCAAATTAATTCTTTTATTATTATTATTATTTATTTATTTGTTTATTTATATTATACTTTAAGTTCTAGGGTACATGTGCACAACGTGCAGGTTTGTTACATATGTATACATGTGCCATGCTGGTGTGCTGCACCCATTAACTGGCCATTTACATTAGGTATATCTCCTAGTGCTATCCCTCCCTGCTCCCACCACCCCACCATAGGCCCGGGTGTAGTTACTAACTCCCAGGGGATGACCAGACGTTACCAAGCGAACAGTCAGAAAGTATCCAGGTTGACTTAAAGGTTTATTTTCAGAAAATCTCTTGCATCCAGGAGTGCCATGATAAACAGGTGCTGAAAACAAGGCCAGCTGTTTCAGCAGCAAGTTGTAAGGGAGGTCCCAAGAGGGTGTGGCAAAGGAGCTCATGACCCAGCCTCTCTAGATTCTTTAGAAACTTCTCCTGTGAAAAGCATAAAGTGAATGATTTTCTCTCTACAGAGGTATTTCTGTTTTAAATACTTCTGGAATTAAGGCAAATATTTCAAGTCAGTGTTGTTCAAATGGAGGTCTCTGCAATAGATGACTTAGAATTACTGTAAAAATGCAGAGTCCTGCACCTCCTAGATGTGGTCAATCAAAATCACATCAGAGTCACTCACTTATTAACTGATTATAATGCAGGGCGTGCTCTGCTATGGTTAAGTTTACGCATCAACTTGATTGGGCTAAGGGATGCCCAGAAAGTTGGCAAAAACTTTATTTCTGACTGTGTCTCTGAGGATATTTCTGGAAGAGATTAGCATTTGCATCAGTAGGCCAGTGAAGCAGAAAAGCCCTCACCGGTGTGGATCTGCGTCATCCAATCCATTGAGGGCAGGAATAGAAGAAAAAGGTGGAGGAAGGGCAAATTGGCTTTCTCCTCGAGCTGAGACATCCTTCTCCTGCTCTCACACATTGTCCTCCTATTCTCAGGCCTTGGGATTCAAATCAAAATACACCACTGGCTTGCCTGGTTCTTCAGCATATAGACAGCAGATCACTGGACTTCTTAGTGTCCATAATTGTGTGAGCCAATTCCCACTCTCTCTCTCTCTCTATATATATATATATATGGATATATGGATATATGTGTATATATGTATATATGGATATATACACACGTATATGTATGTATATATGCAGGTACATATGTGTTTATATATGTATATATTTATACACACACATATACACACATACCTATATTACACATACATATATATGATGGGAATATATATATATATCTTCATTTTGGTTTTGGTTTCCTTTATCTGGAGAATGCTAATATATACTCTTTCTCAAGTGAGGAATATAAAGAGGTTAGGGCATACCCTCCAATTTATTAAACACCCTCTGAATGGAATGTAACTGTTTACTACATTCTAGAACTTTTAATCTCTCTGATACCCAGGCCCCACCCCAGACCAATTAACTCACAGCATACCAGAAGGTAAGACTTGGGCATCCATGCTTGGTGTGAGACTTCTCACATGATTGTAATGGACAGAAACATTTGAGGACCAGAGAGAAAAATGAATCAAAAGTATATTAACATGTTAGAGTGTTAGAATAGAGCAGTGATTCTCAAGCTCGGTCTTGCATTGTAATCCCCTGATGGGGGCTGCTGATAGACACACCTGACTGGGCCCTGTCCCAGGGTTTCTGGTTCGGCAGGTCTGCATGACGCCTACGCATTGCATCTCTAACAAGCATCCGGTGACGCTGCTGGTCTAGAGACCACGTTTGGAGACCACCTAGATTAGCCAACATGACACTGAACAACAGACATTGCAAAACCATCTCTGCACCACTGCATACATGTGACAAGCTTGAAAGCCTTCATTGGTAGGATGAAGTTAGAATTGTAATACTGATGCTCTGCAGAAAAGCTGAATGTCCAGGCAAGAGCTGAGCAAATTTACTCAATTCTTTCCCTGTCTCCTGTGGAAAGAACCACATCCAATGTGTTTCTTGAGCTGCTTCCAAGGGTAATTTGCCTATCTAAGGGGCATGCTGCCTTACACTTACCTAAAAATTGCAGGGCTCAGGTGGAAGATGGAAATAAATCAACCTAATGGCACTTAAAGTTGAAAAAGACTTAGTGGGACATCACTATCAGGAAGATGGAGTATTTCTCCTATTTCCCCAACTAAGGAAAATGAAAACCCTGGACATTATATAGAAAACAAACACAAAGAGACTCTGAAAGGTGGGGAGAAGAAGGCGGACCAGCTAGGAAACAATACAATGGTGACTTATCTGTGGTTTCTTTCTTTTTTCTTTTTCTTTTTGAGAAAGAGCCTCGTTCTATTGCCCAGACTAGAGATGAGTGGAGTCATCACCCCTGACTGCAGCCTCTAGCTCCTGGGCTCCGGTGATCTTCTCACCTCAGCCTGCTGAGTAGCCGGAACTATAGTTGCCGGCCACCACACCTGGCTAATTGTTTTGATTTTTAGTAGAGATCGGGTCTTACTATGTTGCCCAGGCTGGTCTTGAACCCCTAGTCTCAAGTAATCTTCCTGCCTCAGTCTCCCAAAGTGCTGGGATGATAGGCTTTAGCCACCATGCCCAGCTCCTGGGTTTTCTTTTTGTCTCATATATCCCAGGCTTAGAGAGGAAAAAAGTCAGCAACCTGGAAGTGCCAAATGACAAAGATTTTTCAAAAGCTGCCCCAGGAACCTGCAGGGGGTCATCCCCCTTACCCAGACACTATGATTGAATTGTTGTAAGGTGGGACCTGGGATCAAGATTTGTAAATCTTCCCCAGGGGTTCCAGTGCGAAGCAAAGATTGAGAACTAGGGACCTAGAACAGGTGTCAGAAAATTCTGGGCCCTGGGTTGAATCTGTTCAGGGGCCTGTTTTTGCAAATAAATTATTACTGGGAGTCGGCTGTGCCCATTTCTTTGCATGTTGTCCTGGCTGCTTCCCTCTTAGAACTCAGCATTGAGTAGTTGCCTCAGAGACCATCTGGCCACAAAGCCTGACATAATCACTGTCTGGAAACAGAAAAAGATTGCTGACCTCTGACCTGGAGAATCTGGTAGTTATGAAAGTCATACGATCCACTCTATGATATGATAACTTTAAAAACTCCAATAGGTTTTACTTTTTTTAACTAAAACATAGTTGTAAAGATCCCATATGTGTAGAATAGGTGGGTCACCCTGGAGTTCTTTGTTTGCCTCCTAGCTCTTCAGCAGATGAGAGGCACCCTCCAGGTAGTGAGCACACAGAAGAAAGGGAAACAAAATTCTGAAGGGTTCAAAGACCATGGGGGGACATGTTACTGAGGGATCTGGAATTCTTGTACAGAGAGAGGGAAAAAACACTACTAGGCAGGAATATGATAAGTGCTTTCAAGTATTCGCAGGACTCTAATGTGCCAGAGGGTTTAAATTTATTCTGTGTAAGCTTGCAGAGAAGATAGATGCCCAGTGGATGGAAGATGTAAGAAATTAGATTTGACACAGTATTAGACAGAATTTCTAACAATAAAAAATGTCCATGAGAGGATTCACTTCCTCTCATTGAATATTCATGTGAGCTGGTACCATTCAGCATCCAGAATGTGCTACATGGCTCCCTCACCCCATTACTTAGGGACTGTATTAGTTAGGACAGATCAAATTGATATAACACATAGATCCCAAAGTGTGTCCTGTTGATCTAGTCCATTTGCCTGCTAGATCCCCTGTCCAGCTCTGCACTTGGACTCAGGAGGCTGCCTGCATGGGTTCTGCCAGCCTCATGCTCTGTGGCTTCCTTTGCTGCCACAGGAGTCCCTGCAGGAGCTCAGAGAGAACCTGGACAAGGTGTGATTCCCTGACTTCTTCCTGTGAGGTCATTGTGGGCTGGCTGTGATCTTGACAACGGGTCCCTTCCCCTCTGGAGGAGGCTGCTCCGTACAACTCTTTTTGGTTTCCAGTAGGGTCTCCCGCCCCTGTCCTTACAACCCCTGGTAGTGCTAGGTTCCTGCTCCATCCTTCCTGGGTCCCCTCCATCCTGCCCATACCTATGTAGTAAGTCCCTTTGCAAACAAACTCTCCTGAAAATGGCCTCATTTGAGTGTGCTCGGTGACTTCTATTGGTTTGCTGACCGATGGGCAGATGCTGAATAAATCACCATTGAAGTTTATTTGTCACTCACGAGAGAGTTCAAGGTGGGTGCTCCTGCCTTTCTGGAATCCAGGGTGTTGCGGTCTTAGTCAGCTGGAAGGGGAAATAGAGCATGAAGCAATGCATGCAGATGTCTTCTGTTAGCTGGGACTGGAAGGCCACACTGAGCGCTTCCATTCTGTTGCCTAGGACTCAGCCACCCGGCCTCACCCGACTGAGAAAGGAGCTTGGAATTGGGATCTAACTGTGTGCTCAGGAAGACAAGGAGGTAGATTTTGGTGACTAACTCCACTGGCACTGACTATTAAGTTGGAAGCAATTGGCTGCTTCTGACTGGTTTCTATTATTGAATCAAGCATAGTAGGGATCTAAGTCAGTTTAGAAGGATGGCCCCAGGATGTCAGACCACAGATCCTGAGTGTCCAGCCACTGCACCTAGTTCTCATCATGTAATTAGCCACTTAGTGCAGGAATAGAAGTCCTATTGGAAGTGAGGCTTTTCTACATCTGTGAGGAGGATGAGGCCGCTAAACACCTGTGGCTTCTCCTGGATTTCACGCTCTTCTCATGCCAAGTCAGGAGGGTTCACAGAGCCCCTGATGCATGTGGAAGGATTCTGGAGTGTGGCTCTTCCACAGGACAGAGATTGAAACCAGTCTGAAAATGGCTGTTAATCAAAAGTGGACGGGTCTAATATACTGTGGGAAGCATAAATATATTTATTTCACAAATATAAAATGAAGCTTCCAAGAAAAAATGAAAATGATTCTAACTTAGTTGCCAAATTAAAGGAGAAAGTAAATGTATTTATGCATATTGGAGTGACAATTGTGCATAAATTTACCCCCATCCAAACCCACAGAGATTCTGGGCAGCAGAAAGCAGGTGTAATAGGAACTGCTGGTGCTCTACCCAGATCTCTTCTACCAAATGTGCCCTCATCTCAGCAGGTGAGACTGCTGACAGCCTAGCCTACAGAGGCCTGGGAAGTTACAGAATGACCAGCCCAGAGACCGTCACTGATTCAAACCTGAGCACAAATCCAGGCTCTCTTGCCTAAAGATAGAAAAACCCTGGTTTCCTTCATGCTCCAGAGCTCCCTGTGGTCCAAATGAATCTAAACTCATCAGAGATTACATCTTTGTTAGGCTCCTTTGCTGCTACAGGAGGCTCAGGAATTCTATGAACAGAAAGAAATTCATCTAAAGATCTCATGAACAATTTTGGCTTGATTTTTATCAAGACTGTGATAAAGATAATTTGTTAATTTCAAAGTCAATTTTCAGAAATTTAAATGCATCTTATAAACAGCCAATTTTGGGGTCTATGTACGTAATACTGCTCTCTTCTCCTGGGAGCGCTTCTTGAGTAAGTCATTTATACAAGAATCTCTGTCTCAGGCTCTGCAACCAGGAACCTGCCTTAAGATGGCTGGCTGGAAAAACCGTTTCATGGGGTTGCAAACACCATGACGGTGAGACTCCTTCTTCCACCTCCACCTTTGACCCTAGCACAGGTGCTTCTACAGCAGGTGACTATGGAGCTCCTCACCCACCAAAGCAGCTTTGGTGACATCTTATACGTAATCAAAATGTAGGCTCTGCAATACTGGTGATCCTAAATACAGTGAAAGGGGGTATTGGGAGGGTGAATGCATTGGTGATTGGTGGCCAAGGCTGAAGGTTGAGATGACCCCCAGGATGCCATAGACAGGATGTTAAGTCAGGCAGCCTAATTTGGGTGAAATGTGCGACATGCCACTCAAAAGATAAGACAGGTTAGTATCAACGACTGGAACTAGGGGATGGCAGAGAAGTTGGCATCAAGCCACACTGCATGTGAGACTCTGTGGCCACCTTCAGCTCTAGGGCCGGAAACCAGGGGACAGAAGAAGGACTGAGATATCACCATTGGGTGGGTGAATGTTCTCTTTTCAGGGATGTCAGGTATAAACAAGTAAATTGTCATTATTCAGGATCCATAAACTCAGGAGTTTGGGGACAGTTGGGCTACCTTGTAAACAAGAGGTCAGCAGCTAGAATAAAAGCATATTTTCTTTTTTAATTATACTCTAAGTTCTGGGGTCCATGTGCAGAATGTGCAGTTTTGTTACATAGGTATACACGTGCCATAGTGATTTGCAGCACCCACCAACCCATCACCTACTATCTCTCTCCTGCCTTCCAACCCCCAAACAGGCCCTGGTGTGTGATGTTCCCCTCCTTGTGTTCGCGAGTTCTCATTGTTCAACTCCCACTTACGAGTGAGAACATGAGGTGTTTGGTTTTCTGTTTTCAAAAGACTCAAAAGGTGGGGTCTTTTGAAAATAAGGCCAATGCTTCTGTGTAGGGTCTTCTTAAAGAGAGGGTGGACTGAGTGAGATACTCCCGGATTGGCAGTCCTGTTAACTCTGAAACTGGAGCTAAGGTCTTTACTCTTTCTTTGCCAAGAATGTTGTTGTTGGCTCGAATGTTAAGTGAGTGGCTGACTTCGAGTGATAGAGCTGTAATTTCATTAGCTTGGGGCTCCAGTGAATTATTGGTTATTAGGACAGAGTATCAAGTCACATTTGCAACCTGCACTAACTGTATGCCCTTCTCGTGTTTTACTTTACAATCCGTTACAATACGAAGGATTTTTGTTTCTTTACCTGATGGAAGTGGCAGGTCTTGAGAGAAACCAGGTTTACAATCTGAGAGTTAGTCATGAGCTTGTTTGGAATACAAACAGATTTGTATTCTTTTTCCTTTTGGCAGGAACAGAGAAGGTTTAGAAGTAATATTGAGAAGAGGTAAAGGTAGTAAATATTTTATGATTAAATGGAAAACATTGTTTCCACCTATGTTGCTTATTTGGTAATGTTAGCCAGGATATGTTCAGTTTCAGGAGGCTCAGAAATTCTATGTTTAGAAAGAAATTCATCTAAAGGCCTCAGCGAACAATTTTGGCTGTATTTCGTCAAGACTGTGATAGACACAATTTGGTAACTTTAAAGTCAATTTTCAGAAGTTTAAAGGCATTCAATAAACAGCCTAGTTGGGGCTACACACAACACATAACACATAATCCTTCCTCTTCGTCTCTTGGCCATTTCTGCTTTATCTGAGGAATTTCCTGAATACACCTGTTCAAACACACCATATGCATTTCTCCTTTTCTGCACTTCTCCAAAGTTTTGCAATTTTAAAATGTGTTCTTCTCCCTCATTTATCTCTCATTTATCTGAAAACTCCTTGAGGGCATGGGATGAATCTATTCATCTTTGATCTTTTAAATTTAGCATAGTGTCTGGGACATAATCCATGCTAAATATGCATATTAAATAAGTGAATGAATAAATGAATAAAGAAACACCCAGAATAAGTTGAGTGGCTTGGAGGAGGAAATGTATGTAAGCACAAGAAATACAATTTTCATACTTACAAGAACTTTAACTGTGCTTTTGATATTAAAAAGATGAATCTTTAAGGCTGATCTCTCTACATTTATGTATAAATTCCTATATCAAATTAGAATTTCTGTTTATTTATATATTTCACCTTTTAGAGGCAGTCTCATCTCTAGCAAGTAATGATGTGCATATGTGGTCTGCCAAATATTGATACTTACGGGAAATGGATGGAGACTGGTTTTTGTAAGCAAATACGCTGTATAATTAACAGAGAATATGTAGATAAGAAGTACAAGAGGAAAAGTTCTATCTTGGATCAAGACTGGCTAGGGTAGCCAAAGGGATAGATAAAAAGAGTGGTTATTAGAAAAAGAAAGGAGAGAAGGGCAAAAACTATGAAAGGCAAAACGTAGGAAGCCACAGAAATCGCTGTAGACAAGCTGTAAAAGAATGGAAATAGAGCTAGTGCTCCATGCCATCACTTTTTCTCACCTGGGTCATTGGAACAGCCTCCTAAATGCCTCCACACTTCTGTCCTTATCTGCTTAATGTCAAGCCTCAACATAGAAGCTGGAGGGGTCTGTTCAAAATCTGACTCAGATTACATCATTCCTCTTCCTCCAGTGGCTTCTGACTCACAGTCATGACAAAAGCTACAAAATTCTGCATGATCTCACCACCTCCTACCCTGACCTTTTTGACATCATCTCCAAAAGGCTCTCCTGCCTTATTCACTCAGCTCCGACCTCATGACCTCCTTTCTGTTCCAGTTCAATGCACACATGCTAGAAAATTGAATATTTTGCCTGAGGACCGAGTTGGGTGAGAACTATTCTGTCAGATTTTTACTGCAAATAGGTTGCTAAGATGGACTAAGGTCTTCTATGTCCATGGCTTCCTTAGACTCATGGTTGGAGACGACCAAGTTCTCATTTGCAACTCTAGCTCTGAGCCAAGTACTGTCATCCAACACTGGGGAGGGGTATTCTCGTTTCTTATGTGTTACTCAGAGAGAACTGGTGAGGGGAGGGCTGGGTTCAGACACTCGTGATCCTTGGCCCTGCCACTCTCACATTAGTGCCCAGAGAGAAGCTCAGCCCTGGCCTCTAACTGAAGGGAATGAACCAGCTTTCTCATCTTACAGTTCTCTCATTTCTTCTCCATTTAACTCTTTAAACTTTTCCTCTTTGTGCAAAAAGATAAAAATATATAAATAAACTGACAAAAGGAAGACTGTGGTTAGGGTCCCGGTTCACGCCTCAGGAGAACTTTCATTTTCTTGTTTTCAATGGAGAGTGGGACAACGACAATGGAAGCATGGGTCTTTCCAGCCAAAATAGAGGAGTCTGAATTCTTCCACACTGGTATGTCTATTAAGAAAACCATGGGAGAGCGGTTTCTTTAAAATGTTATTTTTTCCTATTATGAGCATTTGTGATTTAATTCATAGTATCTCTGAAGTGGAGTTTAAGAAAAACATATTTATTGAACTATGAAAATTACTGAGTACAACATTTTATTTTTAGTGGTGCTACAGTCATCTCTGACTTCTTTTAAAGTTTTATACCATTATTCTCTTTTTCTGTATCTACCTGGAGATATGCTTCCTCCCTCAGCCAGTGCTTTTCCTAAACCTGCCTACGGTGTTGTAGTCAGCTCATTCATTCTTGCTTTCCAATAAAGTTAAGAATGCATTACTACTCAGGGAGGACCCAGACATTACATCTCTGTAATGTCATAGAAAAGGTTGACCATTCTCCTAGGGGGGTCTTTTCCACAGTAACTGTGGAGTTGACATGGAGGAGAAGCTTGTTGGTGTCTTCAGGTCCTCAGGTTACAGCAACACCTTCATAAATCAAGCAGGGCTCCTCCTTTGGTGAGCCAGTGAGTACTGAGGCTGGCCAGCTGCCAGCAGCCCATGCTGCTCTCCCTCTCCCTGATCCAGGGACCTGGGCCACCATTCACTACGCTTCTGACAGTTCATTGGCACCAGGACAGCAACAGCAGAAGACCAGCTGTTGAACACTGAGAGTTCTTATGAAAAAGGTACCATCATCTTTGATTTGTAGACTGCTTTTTCAAAAAGCAACAGTTCATCAGGAATGGTATTTTTGTATAACTCTATAATTGAATCAGACTTCCATGTTTATGTATCCCTACATCAAATGGTGATCATTTGGAATTCTCTTACAAAGGTATTATATATATACAGACAGTGCTACTCTGCTTAATGTATACATGCCCATCTGAGGAAATAGCTTCCAGTACTTTATTTTTATGATTCTGCTTCCAAAGCCATGTGAGCTCCCTTGTAGCGTTATGTGGAGTTTATTTCCCACAACTCAGCTACTCCTTGAGGAAACTGTGTACAAATAGGTTCTTTTTAAACACACACACACACACACACACAGTAATATTTCACAAGAGAGAACAACAGTCAATGTAGTGTTACCCTTGAATGATTATTCAAAGACCCAACCCAACACCAGAAACTGCAGAAGAGAAGGAAATACTGCCTGACATTTTATCAGCCATAGAGTCTTGTGAGGCATTTATTGTGAGAAATCATCACAATATGTCTTGATATGGATTTGACTTAGGGGAAAAGCAAACACAATTTGGGTTGGGTTTGCTGTTATCATTTCAAAGAAAGATTACGAAGATGTCAGGGATTCCCAGATCCCATTGTACCATTTCTGCTCTCAACATTACAGAGATCCCTAACCACAAACTGGTGCTTAAGCCAAGGTCTAGTCTCATAAACCTCTGTTGCATCAGGCTCCTTAAATAATAGGTGAGGTCAGTGAGGATTATTTCATGAAACTGATCAATCTTCATGAGAGTGGAAAATTCCACTGGATGGATACTCCCAAAGATGAAGTTCTCTTCCATCCAGCAAATATTTTTTGAGAATACTTAATGTGCTAGGCATATTCTAGGTACCCTGCTAATATAACAATGCATGAAACAGATGAAAATCCGTCTCCTCCTGAAGTTTATATTCCAGTCAAGGGGGACAAACAGCACAACTATAGAAACAAGTAATGCACACCCTGTTAAATGTCGGGAATGGCTATGGAAGAAGAGAGTAAAACTCTGTGAGGCGCAGGAGAATCACTGTCAGTTTTGTACAGGATTTCTTAGATGATATAGAATAAATAAGAATTTTATAAATACTTTTGAATGCTTAGTTTTAATATATTTTACAAGCTTTCAAATATAACCATGGAGGTTTTTGTTCATTTGTTTTCTAGTTTGTTTGTTTTTAGAAGTTGTCAAGGGAAGCTTTGTCTGTTCCTAAAAAAACAATGTTGTATTTCTGTGTTCATTCCTGGTCAACACAGAAATTCGCAGAGAAGCTATTTATGTGGAAATTAGTAGGCATTGAATAAATGAATGCATGAATGAATGAATGAAATGACGAGTTAGGGAGATTTTTCACACTAAGAGAGAGAGTCTTCCTTAAGTGAGGTCAAACTTACTGGCAGGCCCCCATCAGAAATTGGTGTTACCTCCAAGGGCAACCACAGGTCATGGAAAGAAGTCAGAATTGGGAACAGGAGCAGGGAACTCCGTGATTTGGAAGCCAAGAAGGGGAGCCAGCCTCAAGAAGGAGGAAATGAATGGTTCCTGTCCCCTTCAGAGATCAAAGGGGATGAGAACAGGGAACAGGCCACCAAATCTGACTACTCAAGAAGCCTTCTGCTGTTGAAAGAGCAATTCTAGCACAGGCTGAAAGCCGGGCTGCCAGGGTGCAGGGACGGGAGGCAGTGAATGAGTCTATTTACTCAGGGAGGTAGGATCTTATCAGATCCGTGGTCTAGTGTAAAGACTCTGGGCTCTAAACGTGTAGTTTTATTTTCCAACTTCAATGTAGTCTCTTAGAAGCATCTTTATGCAAAAAAAAAAACAAAAAAAGAAGATAAATTTTGAGAAGCAGTATAAAATCACCAGACTTTCTCTAGAATATCTGGGCATTAGTCTCTGGGTATTAGAAAAATTGGGCATTATTCCCTGGGTCTTAGAACACAAGGGCATCAGTCCTTGGATATTAGAAAACCTGGGTACTGGTCCCAGATCTACTATTTAATTCAACAGAAAAGTCTTTGAGGCTGAATTTTTTCACGTGCAAAATTGAGATAATACTTGTTTTACTCCCAGAGAAAATGTGAAGGTCAAATAAAATGAAAGATGGGAACCAGCTTTGCAAACTAGAAAGTGCCATAATATACTAAGTATCCTTATCAATTTGTTTCTTTTTGTAACAATAGTGAGCTTGATACAAACTGCTTTTTGTTTGTCTTAGGAATAAAATCATTCTATTAAGCAAAAATTCATGGAAAAGAAAAAAATGTATCCACAGCATCTATTTCAATCTACCCAGCTTTTATTTAGCATGACAGGGTAAAGGAAGACTTTGTAATGAGATCTCTGCTTTAATTATCACTTGGCTATTAAGTAGCTTCCAAATGTATGGTAGACTGTGTTGCTGTGCTCCTAAAAATCTTCTTCATCAAACTCATTGGCAAGAGCTTCATGATCCGGTGTGTCCTCACCTATCAGACTTGGTCACTTTACCTATCTGTGTACAATACGCCTACTTGGAGATGTGCCAACTCCATCACTTCTCTCTCTGTTTGCTAATGTTGTCACCTCTGTCTATACTTATTTTCTTTCATACCTTCTTCTTTTATTGGCATTCCATTCAGGTTCTAAGTTACAGCTGACCTTGACTGCCACCTTCTGCCTCTCTCCCATTTGAAGTTAATTGCTCTTTTCCCTGTTGTCCCATGGCACTTTACTGATTCCACTTATTCCTTTTGTCTCTGGTATAATTGGTTGTTTACACACTTGTGTTTCGTACTATGATGAAACCTATTTGAAGGGAAGAACTCTGCCATATTAATGCATCACCATAACCCTATCACTAATGGTGCCCCTACAATTAGTATCTATCTGTAGGTGCATGGAACAGATGAATGAATCTGCCCTTCATTTATCATTTCTATGTCAAAATGCCATCACCCATGAAACAAGGATGCTAGAGAAGGTAACTTCTCAGGCACCTTCCAGCTCTAATGTCTACAAGTTCATGATCTTGTCCTTTTGCCTGGACTTTCTCTTCTTTCCGTTACAATCCATATTTATATACTTTAAGAAAGCACATTGAGTATAATGGATATATATGTGTGTGCATACATACATGTATATGTATTTACACATATATATACATATATTTACATGCATGTGTATATGTATATGCATGCGTGTGTATATATATACACACATATGGGTACATAAAATTGTAGTGATAATAGAGATTTGCTAGATGAATATACACAGTGCAGTCTTAATGCAAGTGTAAAGACCACCATTTGGCTTCTCTGTCTAGCTTCTATTGCCGAGTTTAGTTTGACAATTCATTCTATAGTCACATGTTTCAAAAGTACTTCTAATACATATTTATTCACAAACTCAAACCATTTTTGCTTATAAGGATGAACGACTAACAACAAAATTGTCTGGTCAGTGACCTGGATCATGCAGGTTGATGTTTTTTATATCTAAAGAAGTTTAAGTTACTACCTAAAAATGTGATTTTCCTTTTATTCTTGATGAGAAAGCTGTAAAGCTAGGTGACATCCTGTAGCATGGAAGAGGAAACGACATCGTATCTTATATTTCTTCATGCTGTGCACAACCTTATCAGTGTGGCATTGTGCTGGCTACTGCACTGTAATATTAGTTTGCAGTTTCTTGTTACAGTAAAAGTAAATGCTGTACTGAAATCCTACTTAATATTTACACTCGTGTGAGCCACCACGATGATGCATTATCTTAAGTGCATTACCTCATCCTGTCTGTGAATCAGCATCATTAGATCAGGATGAGATCACTTTAAAGGAAGATTTAAAAGGAATAAGGGTTCTGGGAATGGATCGGGAAGAGGGAGAGACCCTGCTAATGACACTAAGCATCTATGCAAACCATTTGACACAGCCAGCTTTGTGCAGCGCCTGCTAGTGCTTTGTACATTTCAGTTCGTGGAATTTGCTGATAATTGATGCAAAGTCATTATCGGATCAAAACTTGGAATATACACCAGGATGTATTAAGGTAATGAAATGCCATATGAACGGTGACTCTTGAGGAAGTAGCCCCCAATTACCAAATTTTGTATACTTTTCTCCCACCAAACCTTCTTCAAGCACTTAAAAAAAAAAAAAAAAAAAAGGTTCCTAGCATTACAGAATCCTATAATAATTTTAATTTGTGTATTTGGTATCTAGCCGGTCCTGAAAAGATCTCACTTACCACGGCTGTATTACAAATATCCCTTGTTAGATAATTTCTCTGTGTTAACCTATGTTAACCAGATTTTGTGATCTGAAGCATGCAGGCCTGAGTTTTTTTCTACGCTTTCTTTTATTATAAACTCACATTGCCAGAAAAACCATCATTCTTGTTGTATAGTGTAGTCTTCGTTTCTTATTAAGAGCTATCAGTCTGAGGACTAAATGAAGATTTCTGTTTTTTGGGGAGGGTTAGAAAAGAAGTATTTATTTCCAGCATTTACCAGTTAGGGACTAAGATATCAATGTTGGTATTTAATGCAATTTAATGGTTACTAAATGTCTTCCTCTAACTCCTTAGTCGTGTGAACAAGGTCAGTGCTCATAACTAAACATGTCTCTCCTTAACTGAGACCTGCAGAAATTTTAATAATACCTTTTATCTGTTGCTCATCAATGTTTTTGAACTGCTTTTTTCTTTTTTACCATCAGAAGGAAATACAGACAGCAGTCTTCAAGCATTAGATATGACAGCTGCTTAAAGGCAGGTTGATGTAATTTGCTCTAGTTTAATGCTCTCCACTCATCAAGATGCAATTTAACAGTAATTTCATACATTTCTAGACCTCAGAGCTGGAAGGACTGTTCAAGGCCACTGAGTTCAGATCTGATGGGTGGTTCTTGCCCAGAGCATCCCTGATAAGCAGCTGTGGTACCTAAGCATCACCTTGTGCCATGTTCCATTCCATCTGGGGATGGAATACATTGTGAAAACACTCTTTTTTTCTTTTCTCTTCTTTTTTTGTTTTTTGAGATAGTTGCCCAGGCTGGAGTGCAGTGGTGCGATCTCAGCTCACTGCGTCCTCCGCCTCCCGGGTTCAAGTGATTCTTCTGCCTCAGCCTCCCAAGTAGCTGGGATAACAGGAGCACACCACCATGCCTGACTAATTTTTGTATTTTTAGTAGAGATGGAGTTTCATCATGTTGGTCAGGCTAGTTTCGAACTCCTGACCTCAGGTGATCCACCCACCTCAGCCTCACAAAGTGCTGGGATTACAGGCGTGAGCCACCACATCCGGCCATGAAAACACTCCTTGTTAGTTCTAGTTTAAATCTTGGTGTCTGTGAACGCCATTCCTAAGATTTGCCTGTGTGGTCCTCCATATTTTTCATAGGTCTTCGTACACCTTGGGCTCTTTTGTTGATAGATCTTAACATACCCGGGTGTGACTCAAACTGATTGAAAAACCACGTCTATAGAGAGTTTGTTCATGAGTGGTCTACAGCAGGCTAAAGATGACACGATTTTAAGAAATGCAGGTGAATGTGTCATCTGGAGAGGAGAGGACTCCAAGAAAGAGTGCTCTTTGTCTTCAAATATTTCAAGGGCTGATATATGATAGAGAAATTTGACTCATTCAATGTGGCTCTTAATGATATTGCTGTCCTCAAAACATAAAAGCAAAAACTTCAGCGCCTTTAAGGCCCTTTGTAGTGTAACATAGTGAGGAGGAGTTATACAACTTGTAAATATCAGTGTGAAATGAAAATGGGGGTGACTTGCTTAAAAACCAGGAAAAATTGGAAATAGAAGTACTAATACATATATTATAACATATATGTACACACATATTTATAGGTATTATATACACATAAAATCTTTTTATCTATTATTTTTCTTGACCTGTCTTGGAGTTTTTTATCTGCTGTTTAATGTTGTACTCCCTCAGAAGAAAAACTTTTGGGGCACATGCAGACTCTCAGAGGTCCAGAAGGCTCCACCTTTCCAATTGGGGTTCACATGGAGTAGCAGGTGGCCTGCTGGTTTCCCTCCTGCCAGGAACTCATGCTCTGTGCCTCGTCAAGTTTGAAGAATTGAGCTGGGTCTCTCTCTCCCCACGGGTCCACTGCCTCCACCACAGCAGATGAGGGATCCTCAAGCTATTGCAGCCTCTGTGCTAGAATAGACTCAGGACCTGGAGCAGGGTGGTCCGGTGCTCCCCTAACACACTGCCTTACCGTGACTGCCAGCCCAGGGAGAGGAGGCCACCGCGAGGCCAGTGCCCAGGTCCCAGCCAGGGGCAGAGCACAGCAATGATGGCTGAGCAGGGGCAGAGAGGGGACTGGCAGGGTCCAGTGAGTCAGGGAGATGGGCCAGGATGAGGAAGCCAAGAACTTCTTCCAAAGAGGCGGCAGGAAGCAGGAACAGATAGACTGAGGCCCCAAGTCCACCGTGTAAGCTCTGTGGTCCCAGCTGAATTCACTTACGAGACAAATTCACAGGCAAAATTAGCAAAAATTAGAAGGCCGCAGCAGTAAGCATTAAACCCCAAGCACTGAGCCCATCTGCGCTCTGGGCCTCATGCAGTGACTGACACAGGTCTCATGCTGTGAAGCTGGAGCTGCGCTAGTGGGTGTGAGCGTGCCTTGCGGAGCCAGAATGCCAAGGAAAACTGCGGCACCAACCCCTCTTGGCTGTGGCACACCAGGCAAGCTGAGCCCTGGGCTTCAGTTTAATCCTCTGTAAAATGGGAATAGCAACAGCACCTGCCTCGTAGAGACGCCGTGAGGACTGAGTGGCCAGATTGCTGTGAAGTCTCATGTAACTGTCTGTCCTTAACGTTGGTCTTATCATTATCTGTGCTTTTACAATCATTTCTGATTAAATTATCCTGTGGTCCAAGAACTTGGTGGGTCTGTATGATATGGACTATTTGAGATTCATAGGGAATTCCTAGTCTATAGTCAAGTTTTGTAACTTTTATCACTACCCGATAGTAATTGATTAAAGGGGAGACATAAAGAAAGAAGGTTATCTAATATAAAATATTTGCAATGGGGGAAATACATTTATAAAAATTTATGTAATACGAAAGTTAAGATTGAGGGGAAAACAACTCCATTTCTGGTACCTGGCAAGATCCTCACTCTATGTGACTGCTTTCCCTAAGACTGTAGCTCCGTCAGTGCCTGTGGGAGACCTGGGGCACTTTCTCTCTGTAAAGCTGAATACTGTGGCCAACTCTTGTCTTTCTGTCTCTAAATCACCCTTCATTTCAGACTCTTTTCATCCTTTATGTATTTATGTTGGCATCTTTATGTTAAATAGTCTACTTTCTCATAGTTTCAAACATGCAGTTGTGGGTCTACCAGAAAAGAATACGTGAGTTAAGTTTTGGGCATGACAAATTTTTGTTGGCCAGCGTGCTTTTCAGTTTCAAGTATAGATCTGTTAAACTTCTTTTCTGTGATTAGAATTAACCTTTAAGTTTGTCTCTTTTTTGCTTTATATATTTGACATTATATGATAGGGACATAAAAATTGCGATTTTATATATTCTTGATGGTACAATATTTATTATTACATAGTATTCATTTTTATTCAAATTTTTCTATCATTGATAGATTTACACCAGTTTACATTTGCCTAGTTATAAGGCATAATGTACCATTTTTGTGTGTGTTTTAATTTTGTCTAGCTTATAGCTGGACATTTATAAATTTAACCTGATAACCTGTCTTTCGATAGTTTTGGACAATTACATTTATTGTTACTATTGACTGATATATTTGGATTATTTCTAGTTTCTTATTTTTTGTTTTTTATTTTTTAAAGCAATTTCTGCTGTATTGATGGTTTTTATAGTACCTTTATCCTGCTTTACCAACTCTTCTATTCTTTTAGAGTGACCCTTATATTACTGACGTACATAATTCACTGTATTTTTTTGCTTATGGTTAAAGTTAGTCTGTATTTCTACCTTTCTCATGACCTTGCCTTAAATACTCATTGAAAATCTCTTTTCACTACATTATTGTGTAATTTTATTTTCAGCCTTTTGTAGTAAGAAATCATTTCCTTTGAAAAATGAATGAACACTTGCATATCTAATTTATGTGTCCACTATTGTTTTTTATTGCCCTACCTTTGTAGTGACTTATTTTCTATTGAAAATGTAAATATATTCTTCATCAGTTCCTTCGGTGAGGATGTGAGGGTGGGGAGGAGAGAGAAAAGATGGTAAACTGCATAGCTGGTATATATTGAAAATACCTTTATTTTGTATTTACACTTTTAAACTTCATGTTAGAATTTTAGAGCTGATGGGAAAGAGCTAATGATCCGATTAGTAATTCCAAACTCCATTCCTCACATTTGCCGTTAGTTACATTACTTTTACATTTTCAAAGTTTATAATATCAGATGATCTTCTCTGGTGCTAATATAAATAGTTTTAGTTTTATATTTAAGCAGTTTTGTGACTCTTCGTCAGAAGTTATTTGATCACAAGTTCTCCTTTTCTGTGTTACATTTATTCCTTTGTTGGTTGTTTAGCTTTCACCTTAATAAGACATTTCCGAATGCCACTATTTTTGTGTGATAGTTTAATTGCATACACAATTCTAGGCCAGCAGCTTTTTCAGCTCATTAAGAACATTTCTCCATTTTGTACTGATATCTAGTATTTCTAATGGAAAGTCTGCTCTAATTGCATTCCTTTGGAGGTAATTTCTTTTTTATTTATTGTACTTGTGTGCACTTAATATATATCTTTCTTGAATTCTTTAAAACATGTGTAATTATTTCTTTATCACCTTCTGATATTCCTTTCATTCTTTTCTGGGATTTCTATTTTATGAGTGTTGGAGACATTCTTCAATTGTTGGAAGAATAAATTGAAGACTTGTTCTTCAGTTTCTTTCAAAAGCACTTAATTAAAAAAATAAACTCTTAGTTTCTCTGTGCTACTTTCTCAGGTGACCTATTGGACCCATATTCTATTTGGCGAGTTCTCTAACTCTCTCAGGGCTTTTGCGTGGCTCCTGTGGTGTGGGCAGGATTCTGAGAATGCCCCACACTGACCCCTGGCCCTTGTAAAATCCTCTCTCCCGTGCGTGTGAGTGAGGGCTGTGGCTATGATGAGACGTTGTGGTTATAGGATACATTATACTGCCGAAGGGAGAGTATGTAAGGGGGCCTCATCTAATCACACAAACCCTTTAAAGGTAGTTACTCTGGTTCTTAGTGAAAAAGAGGTCAGAGGGAGTTGAAGGGTAGAGTAGTCCATTCTCACATTGCTGTAAAGAAATACCTGAGACTGGGTAATTCATAGAGAAAAGATGTTTAATTGGCTTATGGTTCTGCAGGTTCTTCAGGAAGCATGGCAGCTTCTGCTTCCGGGGAGGCCTCAGGAAACTTACAACCATGGGGGAAAGCAACGGAAAGCAGTCCCATCTCACATGGCAGGAGCAGGAGCCAGAGAGAGAGAGGGAATGTACCACACACTTCTAAACAACGTCTCAGACGTCATGAGAACACATTATCCAACAACAACGCCAAGGGGATGGTGCTAAACCATGAGAAACTGCCCCAGGACCCAATTTCCCCCTCCAGGCCCCACCTCCAACACTGGGGATTACATTTTGACATGAGATTTGTCCAGGGACACAGATCCAAACCATAGCAAAGTGTGAAGTGAATTTGGTGGACCTCCATGGGCTTTGAAGATGGAGCAGGCCATGCGGAGGGCGTGGTGGGTGCCGCGCCCTCTGTGAGGAGAGAGCGGCCCTGGCTGACAGCCAGTGTGGAAATAAGGACCTCAGACCATTGGCAACAAGAAACTGAATGCCACCAACAACCTGAGTATGCCTGGAAGTGAATTCTTCCCCAGAACCTTCTTCTAGCACGGGGCCCAGCACACACATCACCTTCCTCTTGTGATAACTAAGCAGAGAACCCGAGAGCCTCCCCACTTCTGGCTGGAGCTCAGCAGGTGATGTATACAACATCTGTATTTCTTCTAAGACATCACCTAATACTTTTTTTTTTTTTTTTTGAGATGGAATTTTGCTCTTGTTGCCCAGACTAGACAGGGCAACCTTTGTCACCTGGCTGCAAGCGATTCGCCTGCCTCAGCCTCCTGAGTAGCTGGGATTACAGGCCTTTGCCACCATGCCCAGCTAATTTTGTATTCTTAGTTGAGACGGGGTTTCTCCATGTTGGTCAGGCTGGTCTGGAACTCCCAGCCTCTGGTGATCCACCTGCCTTGGTCTCCCAAAGTGCTGGGATTACAGGCGTGAGCCACCACACCCAGTGTCACCTAATACTTTTTTTAAAAAACTTTTAATCTCTACATTTTTCTTTCCCAAATTGTAATTGGCATTTTTTTTGACATAGTCACTGATAATCTAGTAAGTTGGGCCTGTTTTGTTTAAGAATATCTTTATTTTTGAAGCAAAAGTTGATTATCTTTTTTTTGTTTGTTTGTTTTTTGAAACTGGGTCTTAACTTTGTCATCCAGTCTGGAGTGCAGCGGCACAATGTCAGCTCACCACAGCCTCAAACTCCTGGGTTTAAGCAATCCTCCTGCCTCAGCCCCTCAAGTAGCTGGGACTGCAGGCATGTGCCACCATGCCTGGCTCATTTTTGTATTATTTGTAGAGACTAAGTTTTGCCATGTTGCCCAGTCTGGTCTCAAAGTCCTGGGCTCAGGTGACCTGCCTGCCTCGGCCTCCCAAAGTGGTACGATTACAGGCGTGAGCCACTGGGCCTGGCCTGAAAGTTGAGCATCATTTTGAACATCCTCTCCATATTTACATTGAGGTCATAGTCTTCTTATAACACAGACTTCATGGAAAATAAAATTCTTATCTGATTTGCTTCATATTTCTCCACACTCAATCATTTTCATTTTGTTTTGATAATTTGGTCTGCAGGCTCACTTAGAGTAGATTTTACTTGTCTCTTTATCCATCTCTTTATGATTATCCTTTCTGTCTACAAAGTTTCCACTGCCTCCATCTGGCCTTCCGTATCTCCCAGTCCAGAACCACATCTTACATCGTGGTTTGGGAATGTGCTTTGGAGCGCTATTGGGACATCATTGACCCATAACATTACGCCGGTGGGAGTCTTGGCTCAGCTCCTTGTCGTGGGAATCTCCTATGTCCTCCTTACTCCCAGACACATATTTTTTTTAAACTTTTATTTTAAGGTCAGGTGTACAAGTGCAGGTTTGTTACATAGGCAAACGTGTGTCATGGAGGTTTGTTGTAGAGATTATTTCATCACCCAGATATTCAGCCTAATACCCATTAGTTGTTTTTTCTGATCCTCTCCCTTCTCCCACCTTTCACCCTCCAAAAGTCTCCAATATGTGTTGTCCCCTCAATGTGTCCATGTGTTCTCATCATTTAGCTCCCGCTTATAAGTGAGAATGTGCGATATTTGGTTTTCTGTTCCTATGTTAGTTTGTTAAGTGTAATGGCCTCCAAATCCATCCATGTACCTGCAAAGGACATAATCTTGTGGTTCTTTTGATGGTTTCATAGCATTCTATGGTGTATATATATCCATTTTTTCATTCAGTCTATCATTGATGAGCATTTCCATTGATTCCATGTCTCTGCTATTGTGAATAGTGCTGCAATGAACATATGCATGCATGTATCTTTATAGTAGAACAATTTCTATTCCTTTGGGTGTATCCTGAGTCATGGGGACTGCTGCATTGAATGTTATTAATATTTCTGTCTTTAGGTCTTTGAGAAATTGCCACACTCTCATCCACATGGCTGAACTAATTTATACTCCTAGCAACACTTAAAAGGATTCTCTTTTCTCCACAACCTTGCCAGCATCTGCTGTTTTTTGACTTTTTAGTAATAGCCATTCTTGTCTGGTGTTAGATGGTATCACATTGTGGCTTTGATTTGCATTTCTTTAATGATGAGTGGTGTTGAGCTTTTTTCATATGATTGTTGGCCACATGTATGCCTTCTTTTGAAACTTGTGTCTTCATGCCCTTTGCCCACTTTTTAATGGGATTGTTTGTTTCTTTTTCTTGTGAATGTGTTTAAGTTTCTTATGGATGCTGGATATTAAACCTGTGTGGGATACATAGTTTGCAAAAATTTTCTCCTATTCTGTAGGTTGTCTGTTTCCTCTGTTTCTTTTGCTGTGCAGAAGCTCTTTAGTTTAATCAGCTCCTATTTGTCAATTTTTGCTTCTGCTGCAATTGCTTTTGGTGTCTTCATCATGAAATCCTTGCCTGTGCCTGTGTCCTGAATGGTATTGCCTAGGTTGCCTTTTAGGGTTTTAATAGTTTTGGGTTTTACATTTAAGTCTTTCATCCATCTTGAGTTAATTTTTGTACATGGTGTAACCAAGGGGTCCAGTTTCAATCCTCTGCATATGGCTATTCAGTTATCCCAGCACCATTATTGAATAGGGAATCCTTTTCCCCTTGCTTCTTGTTGTGAGGTTTGTTGAAGATCAGATAGTTGTAGGTGCGTGGTCTTATTTCTGAGTTCTCTATTCCATTGGTGTATGCCCAGACACATTTTTAAAAGCCGTGGGTAAAGGTGCAGTTGCCAGTCATTTTGGTTTTTAGGTTCCTTTTAAGATGAAGAAAAACTTCTCCCAGCATCTGACATTAAGGCATGGGCATGGAAGGGAAAGCCCAGGGGTTCACATCCTGAGGCTGATGTGCTTCCCCACTCAGTGGCCGTCCAGTTTCAGCTCCATGGGCCTTTTGTTGAATTTTCTATATTGCTCATGAGAAGGCAGGAAGCATGACTGTAGAGTAAAGCTGTGCCTTATTGGAATTCAATTCTTATTGAATCTCTTCAAGCAGAGGTATTGGTCAAGAGGTGGACTCCTGTTGCCATCTCAGCTAGAAGTCATGGTTATTTCATCTTTTGCACTTCAATGTTCTCTTCTCCAAAGCAGAGAGCATAGTGCCTTCCCTTACTATTTTAGAGGTTTATCAAGAGAACAAAATGAGATAAAGTATCTGAACATGATTTGAAAACTATCACATTTAATAAAAATATGAAAATGGAGCATTTGAAGTCCTAAGCAATAATTTGCATGTATTTTCAAATACTTAAAATGTTGTCAGTTGGAAGAAGACTTAGCGCTTTCAATGCCTTTTACCTGAGCATACTCAACTTGGAAACTGAGGAAACCAGGCAGTAAACACAAATTTAATGACAATTCAAGGTCACAATCTATAGGATTCATGTTCTCTTCACCACTTGTCAAAAGGCAATATTTTGAGGGAAGTCTCACGTTTCATGTATTATAGGTTTTTGATACAAATCTGTGAGAAGTTCCTTGAACATTCTGAGTCTATTCAGAAAGTTGGGAAGTACTTTCAGATCCTATTCAATGGAGAATAACATGAAAGAACATGTTTACTTCTCATGTGGCTTTGCAGCTGGAGAGAGAGAAAAAAATAAAATAACTCTCAGGATATATGTTGGATACAAATAGTCTTGTTTCCAGACAGCCAAGTGGTAGGATTTTATTAAAAGAGACCAGCTGTTTCTAGGCAGTGGATGAATGTATTGTTTCATGTTTCATTCAAATCATGCAGAACCTTGAATATGCAATGTTACCAGATGGACCTGACCAGTATTCTTTATGCTGAAAACTCTTCACATGAGCTGAGGCCCATGTCTCAGAAAAACACTTTGTGGAAATGCAGATCAGCCCAACCAGGAGAGCCCAGGGAACTGAAATTGGGCAGGTCCTATTGGGAGGAACAGGTGTTTCTTTCTATAAACGGTCAGGGGCGGGGGACGCACAGTCCTCCAGGCTGGGTACATAGTGCAGAGAACAGGGTCACGTATGGAAGATGACAAGGACAGCAACAGGACTGGGAGATTCTGCAAAGTGGGAAGACAAAGTACACGGTGAGGACAGAGAGGAGCTAGAACAAGGATTCTAGGGATAAGTGACTGGCAGCCGTACGTGATGCGCCATCGAATGCAAAGGGGTACATGGTTCCAGTTAGGTCCGTCTAGAAGCAGAGGCATGGATTGTGCAAATGTGTCAGGTCTCAGGGGCAGACACATGTGCTAGAAGGACAGGAGCAATGCAGGGCCTGGGAAAGCAGAATACGGGAACATATCAGTTACTTTTTTGGGGGGATTCTACGTATTCCAAGGGCGGTGCAGTATTCTTTACATGATTGAAACTTGACACTGATTTATAAAATAAACACTATCATCCTTACTATCAAGGTGAAGAAAATGGAAGTAAAGATTAATTGCAAAATTAACTATGTATCCACACATCCTGGAACAACATCCGAGACACAGTTGGTCTTGGGCAAATGCCAATGTGCTATTCTTATACCCTCTAGAAACTCTGATTTCTGAACTCTCAATCCACTTAGGCTGCTGGGCAGAACAATATCAATGAAGAGAGCTCTATTCGCTTTATTCATCTCTGCTTGAAGATTAACGTGTTTTAACCTGAACACGTATCTCTCTCTTGGGACCATTATTACCAACAAAAGTAAGGAGCATACCTATATTCTGAATTTCCCCAATTCTTTCTTAGGGATGTATTTTCAGTATTTTGAGTTACTTGAGATGCCATTTTGCTTTTTTTGATATTCTATTAATTTGATAATATTTTGTCGTATTTAGGCAACACTGATTCACCATGTGCAATGTTCATGTTTATACTGCCTTCCATGTAACTAGTACACTGATGCCACTTATTTTAGTTTCATTTTTGTTATAGCATCACCTTCCATCCAGGGACCAATTTCTATGTTAGTTAAGATACTGGCTGAGCTATTGTCATAAAGAGATCCAAAAATACTGTGGCTTAAGTAAGGCAGTTTATTCTCTGTGCATGAAAAGTTCACGGCTGACTGAGTGGCCCAGGGCTGTGGGTCAGTCGCCCTGAGATTTTCTGCATACAAGTTTCCTTCCAAAATTGCATAGATTACCTTAAGTAGGTTAGTTTCTTCTCTAGTGTTATTGATACATAGTTGTCCTTTTTTTTTTAAGCCAATTTCTTGTATTTCAAGAGTTTTTTATTTTTGCGGAGTTTTGCTCTATTGTCGCCCAGGTTGGAGTGCAATGGCATGATCTCCGCTCACCGCAACTTCCGCCTCCTGGGTTCAAGCAGTTCTCCTGCCTCAGCCTCCCAAGTAGCTGGGATTATAGGCCTGCACCACGATGCCCGGCTAATTTTGTATTTTTAGTAGAGATGGGGTTCTCCATGTTGGTCAGGCTGGTCTCGAACTCCCGACCTCAGGTGATCTGCCCACCTCGACTTCCCAAAGTGCTGGGATTACAGACGTGAGCTACCTCATCCGGCCTTCAAGGTTATTTTCAATTCACCCCACAGTAAACCACAAAGAATGACAAAGTCACATCTACTTACTGCCCTGTAAGCTGTACACTATTGGAGGGGACTCTTGCCTGACGCAGTTGACACAGCTCATATTTATGTAGCATGTGATGGTATTTTATATGTGTATTATAAAATTACATATATGCCCATTATAAATACACCCATGCATTTTATACACAGACACACAAAAACATACACACAGCATCTGAAATGTTACCTGATCTTACATGTTAACTTGTTACTCTGATCCCATTACCTATATTTTGTGAATTCTCACAACCTTTATAATGGGGCATGAGGGATCCTATTTATTTTGAAATAGGTTTTGAAAGTTGAAATAGATCATAGGATCTAATGGTATAAAAAAGTCGGAGTAAAAATAGAAAGTCTCGTCGGGCGGCCTGGTCTGGGTTACTAAGCTTCCTGCTTGAATCAGAATTCAAAAAAGTCCTTCAATGAGGGGAAGGAAGGGCTTGGTATTTGGGATGTGGGAGGATACTAATGTATATGTACACACACACGTGCGCACACGCACAAGCACCGGGGAAAACAATGAAGAGGAGAAATAGAATGAGAACCTAACAGGCTTGCAGTGAGAAGCTCATTTGGAGAGGAAATGGGGGGAGGAGAGGAGTAAGAATACGGTTATTTTTTCTTTCACGTTGGGTTGGAAGCTGTTTAAAGGTTTGCTTTCTACATTGGTGCTTTTGTGGGAGAATTGGACTTTGCACTGCTGTGAGAACTTTGTAGCACCATAGGAAAGATAAGCGCCTGCCTCTTCCGGGAAGCATTTGAACTGCTGGAGACCCTAGAAGGACCACCTTGCAAAGGAAAGGGATTAATTAATGGCTCAAGAAGTCAGGCGGGTTTCTTTTTTTTTTTTACCTCGAGGCAGGCTACTGTCTGGAAAGAACCTGTAACTGTAGCCCACCTGGATTCCAAGCTTTGCAGAATGGATTCTGTGATCCTTAGGCATCTAATGGCTTTCCCTTAGTTTCTCTGTCAAGAGACCTGAAAAACAATTTTCCAGCCTGTTCTACAGGGTAACCTTGAAGAATAAAAAAGAAAACATGCTTAAAAGTGTCTGGAAAGTTGTTAAAATAAACCCGTAAACCCTTCTCTGCATGTTTTTCTCTGTATTTGGAGAGCTACCCATTTCATCTGTGTCTTTGTAGCAAGTATGAATAGAACAGTGGCATAAACAGAGGAGGTGCTAAAGTCAATGCTTACTGAGAGAAAATGAAAGGAAGCATCAGAGAACCTTTCGGGAGTTTCAGCGTTCCTTTCCAGAGGCATGGGTGAGAACACTTCCTTTACTCCTCAAAGAAAGGCCTATGACAGAAAGCATGTGCAGGAGAAATGCTTTGGAAGTCCCACCTTAGGAGGCACAGTTACAACATCAATTTCATTATACCTCAGAATTTGTGATTTCCGAGGACCCCTACTCTTGGTTTTTAAACCTGATTTAAAATAGGTGGCTCTTGCATTTAATCACGGCAAAGCTTAAGAAAAAATACATCCTATTATTTTAATAGGCAGAGACACCTACGTTAAAACATGCAAATATCTGCAGGATGAATACCTGAAGAAAGAATACGGTCTTGAAAACTTAGGAATCTTGTGAGGATACTAAAGAAAATGCACTTTTTAAAAATTATGACATGAGAAAGCCTTTTGTCTTATTTCCACTCACATGTTTCTTCTACTGAGAGGTGGCACATTGCATTGCACCAACCGTTTTGAGGTCTTAATTCCATCCAAAATTTCCCACGTTTGGGAAGTAATACGTAACTTATCTTTAAAATCCCATAGGTAGTTTCTGTAAATCTGTGTGAGTACTATCCTCTTCGTAAAAGCACATTTCAGACAAAGGGAACACTGTGTATGTATTATTCATTCATTTACTCTCTTCATTGGGTGACAAGTAAAAGGATGGCCTAATTATCCTCATGTGCCAGGTGTGCAGTGAGCAGTGCCTCCCACAATGTAGTCACAGAAGTTAGACAAAATGTTTCTGCTCTGGGATTGTTTCTACAACTTGGGCTCGCTACAGAAGGGCGGGATGACCTTTGGGGTTCGTGCTTGGAAATGTTAGATAAGGCTCCTAAAACCAATTTTCGGAATGAACTCCAATTCCGTGGAGTCTAAATCCATGCCGTGGTTTGCTGGCACCCCGGCCTGCTGGGAGATAGGGGCTTTGTCCCAAGGAAGACAAAGCCTGGTGCCTTCTCCCAGGGAAGACTCCAGGCAAAGAGTGCAGCAGCTGCTGTTGTTTCTCCTGGGTCTGGACAAAGGACATTCTATACCTGTGGCTGACAGGCAGGAAAAGGGCCACCTTTCCAGCGCAGCGCTAAGCCGTGTAAAGTGCACTTAAAAAAATAATCATTCGAGGCCTGTAATAGGTGTCCCCTTTTGGAGAAAACTTCAATGCTTTGATGGCCGTTCGAGGGGAGAAAAGTGTGGGCTTTAGAGCTTCTTCTCCGCTTCTCACAAACACAGGTTCCCTCACAACAGCCGGAAAGGGGTCTTTTGTAAACAAGATGCTTTACTTTTGTTGTTGGAACTGCAGTGTCTTTGCTTTGAGACACGTGCTCGTTCCTGACTAAACTGCATCATCGCGGGAATGCTGGAGATTGGATGGATGGGGTTTTCTTGTCTCTCTCTCTCTGGTTTGTTTTTGTGTTTCAATGTTAACTGGATCTGAATAGCTATTCCACAGCAGTATGCGGCAAACATTATTTGAAATTTTATTAACTACTCCATACATTGTTATTCACAAAGTAGTCTCTTATACTTTTTCACCCTAAGCTAAATAATTAGTTGTTTGGCTCATATGTGTTAATAAGGTGTACCGCTGTCAGAGACAGGCAGAAGCTCCGGACGCCAGCCTCAAACCCTCGCTCTGACACTCTCCCTTCTCATGCAGTTTAGAAAATTATTTGCAGAGCCTTCAAAGGCATTCATAATGCTCAGTATATAAGATACTTACAGATGTTAGAAACAGAATGACATCAACGTATAATCGGAAGAGTTCCTGCTTCACATCTTCTCTGTCTTAATGCTTTCGTTTGTGATTGCCAAAGTGTTCACAAGGTTTAGCAAAACAAGTATTGGCGCAATCTGCATATCAATGGAGTTTTTCTTAATATGAGCAATAGTTATTAAAATGCTCAGTTACAATGCATCATCTCCAGTTCCGTTTCGCAGACACGTTTTTAGCCTCTCCAGGGTGTGAGATTAAGCTCCGGGGCATTTGAGGGCTGCTGCTTCAGCGAGGAGTACCTGGAGAATTTCAGCTCTGTCCTCACTGCTATAAACAACTTCAAAAATTCTGCTTCAGCCTCCATTAACGAGCGGGAGTCAAATAAGAAAAGAGTAACTTACCTCCATTATCTTTCTTTGAATGGTTTTTCCTTACAGCGCAATCAAATCCACATGGGATGACAGTTTTCTGTCACAGAGGGCATTTATAAAAATATGACCGAGACATAAAAGAAAATCTTAAAAGTGATTAAACAACTGGCAATTAGTACTAAAAGAAAAGCATTTTAGGCATGCATACAATTCTTCACAGGAGTACTTGGATTACTTCAGCTTATAATTAAAGGAAGGTTCATTTACAAAAAAAACTTTGAAGTATATAGTGTTCTTTATTTATTTAGACAGCAAGTATTTTTTAAGCACTTATATCAATACATGGTTACTTTTTCTTTTTTGTGAATCCTTATCTCCCCCCACTGAACTGTAGGCTGTAATAATAACCACTGAGCATTTAAGCACTTGAAGGAAATGTCAACTTCACTGGGTTCAATACTCTGATTTCATTAAGAGGAAACTGAGGCTCTGAGAATTAAGTGGCTTTTGAGGTTTACAGTGTAAATCATTGGCAACACCAGTGTGTTTTCCATTACGTTTCTTTTTATTAATCACTGACTTGTCTTAATCAATACTATTTCTATTGTATACATTTTTCCCTGGGGATTTTGTTCAACAGAAAGCTTTGGAGTTGACAAATGGGAACCCCTAGATTCCAGAATTATAAACCAGTAAGATGGTGGATGGTTAGATTTTAGAAAGGGAGTTTTTTTTTTTTGGTGGTGTTTTTGTTTGTTTGTTTTTTGTTTTTAAGAGCCTCCTTGCCATTCTAGACATGCACATTTTATCTAGTGTTCAGGAGACAACACTCTCTAATTTTGTATTCAGCCCTAAGAAATGGCAATGGTGAGATTTCTTATAGAAGCTCTGAGTGTGTGTGTGTGTGTGTGCAGGTGTGTGGGTGTGTGTGTGGTGTGTCTGTGTGTGAGCCTCCATGAAGGTGTATGCATATGTGTATATGACACTGTGACTGCCCTTTCTAGAAGAAAGTCGAGGCAACTACTTTCTCCCAGTGATCATCAACTCCTGTCTGGAGTGGCATAGAAAGTCCGCATCCAGCAGAAGGCTAGTCGAGCCCTTTCTACCCTGGGCTGGGATGGACTAGCTGGGGACATGGCCCTGTGTGTCTCTGTGATATGCATACGCTTTTGAGGGAGGCCTCATGCACAGTGAATTTGATCTACATTGTTCCCAAATATTGTTCTTTCTTTTTAAAGTTTGTTTTTATTACAAACAATAGAGATGGGGTCTAGTTATGTTGACCTGGCTGGTTTTGAACTCCTGGCCTCAAGTGATCCTCCTGCCCTGGACTCCCAAAGTGCAGGGATTACAGGCATGAGCCACCTCGCTCAGGTGTTTACAAATATTTGAAGGGCTATAATTTAGAAAGCGAACTTTGCATAGCCTGCAGCTCTGGGTACAAGGTATAGAGAGGTGAATTTTGGTTTAACATAAGGAAAAGTTTTTCAAAATTTAGAATTTTATAAAAAAAGTGAGCTTCTTTGTGAATTCATGAATTGGCCATCATTAAGGTTTTAAGAGGCAAAGAAAGCCTTTGCATTGGAGATGTTTTCTAAGAAGAGTGCTCTGCCTTTGGTGGGGCCTCTGCCTGATAGCCTTGCTACAGCTGCTTCCTGGGTCCCTGTCCCAACACAGCAAAACAGGCCCCACGCCCAGCCCACACAGCATGCACCTGCGGGGTCAAGGAGAAGGAGAAAGGCCGCCGCAGCCTGCTTACCGTCACAGTTGGCTATCCAGCAAGCAGAGAGGTCCCGCTCATCAACATTCCTCCCAGCTCCAGGGTGACAAGCTCAGTGGCTGTGGATCAAAAGGGGCCTGCCTGGCACACGCAGATGGGCTCCAAGCATGGTCCCGTGGACAGAGTGAGAATTGGAAGGATTCCAAATATATGTTCCTCAGGCTACCATGTGAGCCGACATTTGAATTCCTAGAGTCTTAAAATTCTTCCTACTGAGCTTGGCACTGTGTCACCGTAATCATAACCCCACAGCAGTCACTCTAATGAATACCATCATTACCATCGCCATTACCTGTTCCAGCGTCTAGACCCCAGGTCTGAACCATGCTGACAGTGTAGGAGCTGGGGGCACCCATTGCCCAGTGGCCCTTTGGCTAGTGATCAACAAGACCAGTATGTACTACGAGAGGGCCTTGTGCTCCTCTCACTATTTCACATCATGTTATTTTATAGTCTATTTATATTACATACTATGATAATATAGTATTTTACTTTTATTTACATTACTTTATTATGCTATTATATTACACATGGTCATGTCTTATCATGTTATAATATTATCATATTATATTATGTTAACACCCGAAGAATGGGGAAATGGCGTAAGAAAAAGCTACGCAGTCACTCCGTTGGAGCTCTTCAGGGTAAAATAATCGAAGGAAGGTAGCCAGGCCCTTTCACACCACAGCATCTGCACGCCCACCCACTGGCCGGGAATGACGGATGACCTGCCTCCCACTGGCCTCATGAAGGACTCTGGGCCCTGCGATGGGCTGGAGATGGATGGAGACTCAGAGGAACTTTATCTCTAAGGGTCCAGGCAGTAAGACGTGTGGTGTTGCTTGGAGACCACAGTACTGATCTCGGTTTAAGCTCGCCTGCTTCACATTTTCATCAGTGACAGATGACAGGTTCTGGGAGGGCCACTGACCTCTATTAAATTGTTTGTTTCAAAACCAGAAGGCCTAAACACTTATACATTCATTTCACAATCTCTTTACATTTTCTTTCTGTGCCTCCTTTGCCTTCTCCTTCTTCCCCATGTCTCCTTTCCCTTCTCGTCTGCCCACTCCCGCTCGTGGTCCTTCCTTTCTCTGCCCTCCTGGTCCTCCCGGGACATCCCCGAGGAACCTGCCTCAGTCCCTGCGCTTCTTGGAATGCTGCTGTGTCCACCTCTCCAGGGGCCTGAGAGAACCAACTTTCAGCAGTACCTTCATGTCTCATTCTGAGAAAGTAAATGCCTTCTGGCATGATTTCTTTGATTCTCATGATTCTCACTGTGTAATATTGTGTGAAGCACGGTGTGTGTCCCCCTCATCAATGTAACCCGAGTGTCACCAGCACAGGACCCTAGTCAGACTGTCTCTACTATGTCATATGTGCAAGCTGGTCACGTGTTGAGAGAAAGAGATTTGAATTCCACAGAATAAGAGAAAGAAAAAAACAGAAAAGGAAAAGGAAAGAAGGAAGGAAGGAAGGAAGGAAGGAAGGAAGGAAGGAAGGAAGGAAGGA